>NC_137465.1:187174164-187581133 GCF_964235325.1 Thermobia domestica | reverse complement strand
TATTTGAGATTATGCCGATATATTATATTGTAACAATAGTAATACATTAGGTCAGTGTTCAGTTTCTACGTATCGCATTAGAGATCAATGGTAGAGTATTTGCCTCTCATTCATGGTGTCTCTGCTTCGCTTGTGATAGACAACATCGTGCACGTGGGTTTACTCGGGGTACTTCCATTTCCTTCCACATTCTCATTCCACCGATTCACTTTCTTTAATCATCCGTCTCCCCTTTGCCTCAAGGGCATAATCGTGGGACGTTAAATTGAAAGATTTTTTTTCCAGATTACAGATTTAGATTTATTTTCCTTGATTCTTTCTTCCTCCTTTGGTATCCTCCTGGTAGTAGCGATAATACGAGAGAGATTATCGTTCAATAAAGGTAATATGCAATGTCCGAAAACGGAGAGATTTAATTTAAAGAAATTGGAAGAGAGCCAGGTACGAGAGGAATATCAGATTGAAGTTTCGAATAGATTCTCGGTTTTAGAAGACTCGGAGTGCACTAGTGTTGAGGATACTTGGATTGAAATTAGAGATAGCATTAAAAGTTCAGCAACAGAAAAATTGGGACACGCGGAAATACGTAGGAACAAACCATGGTTCGACCAGGAATGCCTTAATCTAGCAGAGAAGAGAAAACAGGCAAAGTTACGCTGGCTACAAAATCCGAATGAAATAACTACACAAAATTTCGCAGATATCAGGCGGGAAACTTCCAAAACTTTTAGAACAAAGAAAGGCGATTTTTTGAAAGCTAAAATTAAGGAACTCGAAGATAATAGCAAAAATGAAAATATTCGGGACATGTATAAGGGGATCAGCGAATTTAAGTAAAGCTATCAACCTCGTGCTTATGTATTAAAGAAAGCTGACGGAACAGTTCTCACTGATACGGATAACCTCTTAAATAGATGGTAAGATTTCTTTGACGATTTGCTGAACACGCAGCCAAAAACTAATGTGAGTGGAGAAAAGGAGATACACACCGCAGAACCGTATATTCCAGAACCCAACCGAATAGAAGTAGAAACCACTATAAAGAAATTAAAGAAACACAAATCTCCGGGTGTAGATGAAATTCCGGCTGAGTTAATTTTAGCTGGAGGTGAAAGATTGTGGAACAAGATACACAAACTCATTCTCCTTATCTGGAACAAGAAAGAATTGTCACAAGAGTGGGAAGAATCAATCATTGTTCCAATTCACAAGAAAGGCGACAAAACTGACTGTAATAATTATCGAGGCATTTCTCTTCTGTCAACATCCTATAAAATCCTTTCAAATATTCTACTAGCAAAATTGACCCCATACGCAGATGAAATTATTGGAGATTATCAGTGCGGATTTAGACAAAGTCGATCAACCATCGACCAAATATTTACCATTCGCCAAATACTCGAAAAAAAGTGGGAATACAATACGCCGGTACATCAACTATTTATTGATTTTAAAAAGGCCTACAACTCGGTTAGAAGAGAAACATTATACAACGTTCTTACAGAACTTGGAATACCGAGAAAGCTAATTAGATTAATTAAGATATGTTTAAATGAATCCCAAAGTAAAGTCCAGATAGGAAAATTTTTGTCCATGAACTTTCACGTCGAAAATGGCCTGAAACAAGGAGATGCGTTGTCGACATTATTATTTAACTTTGTGCTGGAATACGCCATAAGGAAAATCAAAGATAGCAACCAGGGCCTAAAGTTGAACGGTTTTCACCAGGTTATGGCATATGCTGATGATGTAAATTTAATAGGGGATGATAGGAGAACAATAGAAGGAAATGCAGAGATCTTATTAAACGCTTGCAGGGACATGGGTTTAGAAGTAAATGCAGAGAAAACTAAATACATGGATGTGCGTTGGGACCGTAATACGGCAAAGTATGGATGCGTTAAAATATTAAATAATATTTTTTTTTAATAAAGTGGATACTTTCAAATATCTAGGATCAATATTAACAGACGAAAATCATATTCACGAAGAAATTAAATGTCGACTAAAATCAGGGAATTCGTGTTATTATTCGGTTCAAAATCTCTTGTCGTCGCGAATTCTGTCGAAAACTTTGAAGCTTAAAATATATAAAACGATAATCATGCCTGTTATTCTGTATGGTTGCGAAACATGGTTGCTTACTCTGAGGGAAGAACATAGACTGAAAGTATTTGAGAACAAGATCCTGAGAAGAATATTCGGACCCGAGAGGAACGGGAATGGGGAATGGCGAAAACTTCATAACGAGGAATTACATAATTTATACGGTTTACCCAACATTGTTAGGGTCGTGAAGTCTAGGAGGCTTAGGTGGGTAGGTCATGTAGCTATAATGGAAGAAAGTAGAAACGCTTTTAAAGCCTTGACTGGAAGATCCATCGGAAAACGACCATTAGGAAGACCTAGGCGCAGATGGGAGGACAATATTAAGATGGATCTCGCAGAGATAGGGATACAAAGTAGAAACTGGATGCAGTTAGCTAAGGATAGAAGTCAGTGGAGAGCTTTTGTGAACGCGGCATTGAACCTCCGGGTTCCATAGGCCATAGGGTTAGTTAGTTAGTTAGTTAATGACTATAATTAATAAATAGAATTGTTTTTGGTTATTTATTTGCCTTTGTCCTGTCTCTTGGTCCATATTTTAGTTTTACATTTTATTTCCAGAGAACCCAGGATACAACTTTACATTAGGTGAGTGAATAAGAAGGAAAAAACAGTGAGAAAACAATATTAAACACGTCTCCTTTAGCCTAGCAGGCATAACTGTGAGGCATTAAAGTAAAATCAAACAATATTTTCGAGGAAGTTTATTAATGCTTCGGATCAATTATAATTTACACCTTGACTTCTTATCAGTATTATATACTGTTGTATTTAATACATGAAAATGTAATATATTCTAACACTATTTTTTCTTACTTTTCCTGAGTTTGTTTTTCAGATAGTTTCTTAGACTGTACCTTAATATACTTAGTGCGTATAACTTATATCAGGGGCGCACAAACGGAGGGGTTCTTCGAGTTGACCCCCCCAGCCCAATCTTCCTAATTCAACACACATTTATACACTTTCTCAATAATAGTATACTTGTTTAAAGGAAATGATTGATCTTACACTTCATTTGTAGTCTTTCTCTTATAAAAACAATCTAGTTCTATCATTTTTTTCTGAAAATATAGGTGGAAGTATTTTACAATTACTTATCATCTTTTTGGGTGTAAAATAATACCCACTCAATGTTACATAGGCGTAGAGCCTTTTGTAGTATTGGACCCTCCCAACAAAAATTTCTGGGTGCGCGCCTGCTATATATAAATACATAACATATATATATTTACATAATATATATACATACATAACATATATACATACACCTATTAACATACATCCAATTTTTGTCTCCTCTTAACATTAGAAATTCTCAATAAAAAGTTTTGAACAAGATGAGGGCTGGAAAATGTATTATTTTCTAAGTTTTATGCTACAGTCCGATCATGTAAAAATGTCTATTTTTAAATAAGTATTTTTTTTTTAAAAAAATGCTCATTATTCGTAATTATAAACGATAAAATTATATCTGCTTTTAAAACAAGTGTTGATCAATTTCTTCCGTAGGTTTTGAGGATGAACTGCATGTACAATGTTCTATACTGAACATGTGGACGACATACGTAGATACTCTAATCTTAGTCTTACTAAGATATTACACAATACAATGAAATATTCATGTTAATGTTATTAAAATTGTCGTATTGTATTAATACAAAAACTGAAACGTTTTCGTGGTATCTCTAGTTACGCTTACATGATCATAAAAAAAAAATCTTCGTCAAATATAATTCCTAAGTATTTTATATTCCTAGCTTTTCCTAAGTTTTTCCATTATATTCAATATTTAATTATTTTATGAAATGGAGTTTCTAATTTCATGTTAAGAGTCTTCATCCCGGCGAAATTAAAATACCGCTAATTTTACAGTAATTATGTGATATCTTCAAATAGATAAAAGATAATCGAAATGTGGAACAAGAGCGCCCTAGACAATATTATTTTACATAAGAAACTGTTATCACGACTCACTTATCTGCTTTCGATTTCGAGCTATGTTGAAAATCGGCATTTATTTTCGCGTTTCTAAACAGCTGAAAACGGAAAGCCACTAGGTGACTTGTGATAACGGTACCTGACGCAAAATAATATTGTCTAGGGCGCTCTTGTTCCACATTTCGATTATCTTTTATCTATTTGAAGATATCACATAATTACTGTAAAATTAGCGGTATTTTAATTTCGCCGGGATGAAGACTCTTAAGGGGGCGCACGGTGGCTCAGTGGTAGGATCCTTCACTCTGGGAGGTGGGGTCCCTGGTTTGATTCCTGGCTCAAATAAGTTTATGATAGACAACATTGTGTTCGTGAGACTTATGTGGGTACTCCCTTTTCCTCCCGCATTCTCATTCTAAAAATTCTTCCATCATCATTCACTTGCCTAAACCATCTGTCCTTCTTAGCCTAAGAGACGTGATTGTGGGACGTTAAATTGAAAGATTTCATTCCAATTCTAATTTCACATAAAGTAAATTATTATGAGTTAGCGGAGTGACGTAAAAGCAAACGGGAGAACCCCGAAAAAATCGCATAGAAAAATCATAAAATTTGGCACGACGTGCACCACAATCTCATATGGCCTGAGATCGAACCATGGACTCCTAGCATCAAAAGTGAACGCTCTACCACTGAGCCATCATGCTCACATATTTAATAATAATAATAATAATAATAATAATAATAATAATAATAATAATAATAATAATAATAATAATAATAATAATAATAATAATAATAAAAATACTTGTTTTTCGTGGTTGAGGAACGACGCCCACTATAAACAGATGTCATGGAGCAGAACCACACTAAGTAAATGTTTAACAATTTTGTTCGTCAACCCCCTGTTAAAACAAATAAAAAAGCGCAACCATCTATGTTTTAACAGGAGTCACGTGACAGGAAATGAGAAGACTAATGGCCCCTAATTGACCAAAAGGGTGAAGTGAGACACAATCGACACGAAATTGAACAAACGTGTGTTCTGTCAACACCAGTTAAGGAGTAAAATGGGCTTTTTTTTTCTCAAACTGATTTATATATATATATATATATATATATATATATATATATATATATATATATAATTTCTTGCTCTGTTATCATAGAGTCAGTTTCTTTGTCTTCATTTACATATACATATGAACATATGCACACCATTATGCTTTAGGCATCTTTCTTTTTCTTTTTTTGTTTAATTTCGGACGGTCTCTCTTTCTCTTCTTCGGAACCATCAAAAAGAGAGAAGAAAAGAAGAAAACATTCTCTCCTGCTCATTTCCCCTGTCAAATTAGGTGTCTTCATAACTTCTGATTCATCATATTTCATAGTATACTCTTAATCAGTGGCGATTCAGAGAATTTTACCAGACGACTTCACCCCCTTCAACCCCTTGATGTTACTTAATATCGAGAATGTAATGTGCATTTAAAAAGGCATTTTATTTCTTTCTACATAATAATTTGTGTATGAGCGTCATAAAGCAAACAAAAATGTATTGCGAAGTCCACCTAGTTTTTGAAGCAATATGTGTTTTGTTTTTTTTCTTTCCTGCAAGATGGAGAACACATCGATATTTTACGATATTTGCTCAGAGATTGTGTTATTTCCATTTTGAAATACTAACGCAAGGCTAACACGAACCAGATAGTTATTATTGTAGTATATTGTATAATAACTTGCGTTTTTTTTTGTTTTTTTTTTCTTTGACGTTGATAAGTGCTCTTCATAAATTCACGCAGTTACTTTACCAATCTATAATTTTTATAGTGTGGATCGTGTTGGGTGGATTAGTGCTGCCTATGAAACTTGAGAAATACCTCGCCTTGTCCAGTAGGGTCATTTCAGATTTTCCCAGGGGCGGGAGTTTCATGTTTATTTTATTAGTATACTATTTATTAAAAGCATGTGTTTCTCAAACTCGAGAGCAATTGTCCCTTATCTTCTTCCTTAAATAACACAACTGGTCTCGTTTCGTCTCAAAAACGAGATAAAAAATTATCATGTTTCCCGTCTCATCTCGTTTCGAATTTGAAAATGTACTTATTGTCTCGTTTTCGTGACCATTATCAAGACGGGACGAGACATGTCTTGTCTAATGGGTAACTCTATCATCCAGTTGAAATCTTTTGTATATTTTCATTATCTTGAAAGTTGCAACTGCGAGTTTGAATGTCCCGGGATAGCTACCAGTCCTGTAGGGAGCAGGGATTCTGTTATGTGGATAGCAGAAAGTAAGAATGGCAGAATAATAAGAAAACTAAAATTTATGTGGAAAATATTAATGAAGGAATATTCAAGAGCGGGAAATTTTTACGTTAAAACTACAAAGATTGATAGAAAACTATAGAGCAAGGATGCTTCTAGTTTATGGCAGGTGAGCTAACAGTAATCGTAGAGCAAGGATGCTTCTAGTTTGTTGAAAGTGAGCTGACATTAATCATAGAGCAAGGATGTTTCTAGTTTGTAGCAAGTGAGCTAACAGTAATCATAGAGCAAGAATGCTTCTAGTTTATAGCAAGTGAGCTAACAGTAATTGTAGAGCAAGGATGCTTCTATTTTGTGGCAAATGAGCTAACAGTAATCATAGAACAAGGATGCTTCTACTTTGTGACAAGTGAGCTGACAGTAATCATAGAAATAGGATATTTCTATTTTGTGGCAAGTGAGCTAACAGTAATCATAGAGCAAGGATGCTTCTAGTTTGTGGCAAGTGAGCTAACAGTAACCATAGAGCAAGAATGCTTCTAGTTTGTGGCAAGTGAGCTAAAAGTAATCGTAGAGCAAGAATGTTTCTAATTTGTTGCAAGTGAGCTGACAGTAATCATAAAGCAAGAATGCTTCTAGTTTATGGCAAGTAAGCTAACATTAATCATAGAACAAGGATGCTTTTGGTTTATGGAGAGTCAGTTAGCAGTAATCATATAGCATGGATATTTCTAGTTTATGGCAAGTGAGCTAACAGTAATCGTAGAGCAAGGATGCTTCTAGTTTCTTGAAAGGGAGTTGACATTAATCGTAGAGAAAGGATGCTTCTAGTTTGTTGCAAGTGAGCTGACAGTAATCATAGAACAAGGATGCTTCTACTTTGTAGCAAGTGAGCTGACAGTAATCATAGAACAAGGATATTTCTATTTTGTGGCAAGTGAGCTAACAGTAACCATAGAGCAAGGATGCTTCTAGTTTGTGGCAAATGAGCTAACAGTAAGCATAGAGCAAGAGTGCTTCTAGTTTGTGGCAAGTGAGCTAAGAGTAATCGTAGAGCAAGAATGTTTCTAGTTTGTTGCAAGTGAGCTGACAGTAATCATAAAGCAAGAATGTTTCTAGTTTAAGGCAAGTAAGCTAACATTAATCATAGAACAAGGATGCTTTTGGTTTATGGAGAGTCAGTTAGCAGTAATCATATAGAATGGATATTTCTAGTTTATGGCAAGTGAGCTAACAGTAATCGTAGAGCAAGGATGCTTCTAGTTTCTTGAAAGTGAGCTGACATTAATCGTAGAGAAAGGATGCTTCTAGTTTATGGCAAGTGAGCGAGCAGTAATTATTGAGAATGGATATTTCTAGTTTATGGCAAGTGAGCTAACAGTAATCATAGAGCAAGCGAATTAATAGAAGTAGTAAAACTGACTATAATGATGATTAGGATTATTCAAGTGTTAAAAATCTAATTCAATCTTTAAATTTTCGAAAGTAACCCACAATCTTTAAAATATTTCCTCGAACTTGAATTACTTAATCAATTATAATAAAAACATTTCAAACTTTTAGCGTTGAAGAAAATATCTAATCAAAGCAGATGTTTTGTGCCAGGGAAGAGGAGAAACCCTGCCTAAGTTACTCGCTTGTCCAACAGAGGAATTTTTTTCTTCTTTAAAGTAACACTGCAGTGTCATTAAGAAAATAGATTAAATAAAGTGACGCCCTCCCTGGTTAATTTGTGACTCTGTGAGTGTGTTTACACTGTATACAGCAGGTAAAGAAGCTCACATTCAGAAGTGCAACACTATTAACTTGAGTCATGAAAGGTTAAAAGGCTCTGTTTCATATACCAACAGATTTGTCATGCCCAAGTTGTCAATAAGAGTGTTGCACTATCATTGTTAAGTGTCTGTCTTGGCAGCTTAAATGACATATCATACTTTTGCGTTGATTGCTCAAATGAGTAATTAAGAAAATGATACTGTGTCTCTTTTTTTTATTAGCCACTCCCTCTTCTCACTCACATATTATAAACACATAGGTACAATAACACTTATGCTCTCTTCCATATATATTAACACTAACTGTCTCTAAATTAAATTTTCCAATTAGAGAAAGAGAGATGGCAAATTCTTAAGGATGTTGTCCTCTGTTTTATTTATCAACAATTCTTTTAAATGCTTTTAAATTAAAATAACCTTCTGTTTATTAACTCAGGATTTCTCAACCCATTTCAATATCACGACCCCTTTTATCACATCCTCTTGCCATTGACCCTCAAAAGTAATTCTGGTTTGTAATAAGTTTATTTTTTAAACTATTGTTATTTATGTTTTACAGTTGTCCGTGTAGTCAGGGACGTACGCAGGAATTTCTTTCGGGAGGGGTCCAAAGCTTTTCGGGGGGGGGGCCAAACACAATTTCCGGCTAAATTATATTAAAAATTGTAAAATTGCTCCTAAAATTAGACTAAATTTACAAAAAAGTCCGGATTTGAGGGGTCCGGACCCTTAGAATCCACCCCCTGCGTACGTCCCTTCGTGTAGTCTTCATTTTAAATTGTATTTCCAATGCAGCTTTTCTTCTGGTGTTTTTCTTGTTTTTCAATGTGCAGTTTTTCAACTATTTTATTCCTCTTTTGTTCCAATTGGGAATAATGTAGCCTTGTGGTTAGAGCGTTGGACTCACTTCCATGTGGTCCCCGGTGCTTCCCAATTTTCGGCGTCCACCCAGCATCGTGAGGCCAATTGGGGAGTCACGTGAATAAAAAGACGTGACTAGTCTCATTCGACTAATTCAAGACAAAAACCAGGATTATTTTCTTTTTCTCTTGTATTTTGTTTATAATGTGTACGGCTTTTCATTATGTCAGTCAATTTTACCTTATTTTTTATGACAATTTTAGAAATTACATTATTTTAACAAGTGAACAGTCGAATTAACTGTTTGCTATCGGCACTGGGGTGAGTAAGCGTTGCTGTAACTTCTAAAGCACGTAACATATGGTGACGAAGCAATGAGTAAATCGTGTAATTCTTACTTTCCTTTAAGTTACGAAAGATAATTTATAAAAAATAACTGTATTGAAAGTTATTCGTGATGTTCAAAGTTATATTTTCATCAGAACAGAGTACTTGTCCTCTTCGCTTCGAAAAACTTTTCCTACTTTGGGGCAATGCAGCCTATCGTATGTTGGCGATGAATGATCATCTTCTAGTACATGAGTAGTTTTTAAATTACTTATTAGAGAAATAATCATCATTATCATCATAGGTATTGTGCCATTATTGGCAGGTCACTTGCTGCAACTGAGAAGCTTCCATGCTCCACGGTTTTCCACTAACCTCTTCGTCTTCAAATACAATTTCAATATTTTGATATTTTCCATTAATTGTAGTTCCTTCGCCCCCTCCCTCTCTTTCTTGCCACCATACCCTCTAAAACGTGCCTCATGATACAGTCCCTTTCTATCAATGTCCCAACTAGTTTCTCTTTCTGTTCGTAATAATATCTAAAATTGCTCTTTTCTCCCCATCATTTCTAACACTCTCTCATTCATTTTTCGCTCTACTCAACTAATTGTCTACATTCTTCTCCATACCCACACAAGAGTATCAAATTCCAATAAGAATCTCTTAGCAAAATTGAATAAAAATGCTCCTTCTTAAACTTTTGAAACCTTTTATAGTAGATCTTTTGTTTTTATATTGATATACTATGCATCTGATACCATTTACAGGTTAGATGAAAAACTGATATTGGATAAAGTAAATAAACCATGCCACATACATTTTTCAACATGTTAATACAGTGGACTCTTATTTTAGAGTAGCAGGTGGGCCCTACGATAGCCAGTTCTTCCCTTCGATCTGCTGATAAAAAAAAAAATCAGCATACATAAACATCACACATATATTCTTGCGGATCATCACAATATGACCAGGGGAAGCTTTAGGATTTTAGTTTTGGGTAGGCCCATTCGCTCGCTTATGGACATATGTACAGATTTGATTGATTAATGACAGTAAGAAATTACTTTTACAGTAATGGTTGATGCTATTTCATTTCATTTTATTTTCATCCATAGTCATACATGAAGCTCGAAGGAAGACGAGCGTATGAATCGGACACCTCAATATAATAGATACAAAGAAATATTTATTACATACTAAAAAAACAATAACGAAACAGAATATGAGACATGTTATATGAGACAGAATTGCACTATACAATTTACAAGCTACATTTAACAGACAGATATTCATTTATTGAATAGAAACAATTGTCCAATAGATACTTCTTTGTAACTGATTTAAATACATTCATTGACTCATCGTTAAATAATTATCTACCATTAATATAAATAGTGGAAAATATATTTACTCTTTTGCATCTTTTAGTGTTTATATATTTTCAAAATTTTTGAGTACGCCAGTGCCTACCCGGCCTACTCGTTGAAGCTGCCACTGAGCATAACATAAAATCATTATATTTTAAAATTAAACTTTTCTCAACTATGGTCTTTTTAACTCCCTTTTGATCTACACTGAAATGTGTAGACTCTTCGTCCTTATTGAGGAAGATTATGTTACGAACTCCCACATATTTATACTCCCCAAAAAGGAAACCAATATTAAATAATAAAAAAAAAGAGTATCCTTCAGATGCTCAATCATTCTGGTTGACATAAGACAATTAATAGCATTTCTGAACTCTTTTGGCAACCTAAGGATGAGGACGTGAGAAGGAATATGGAAAACAAACAATAGGTTAAAACTTAAGATTTTATTTCCTCCGATTTATCTAACTTCTTTCTCTTTCACGTTGAAGAAATAGGCCTTAATTATTGTTTGTCTTTTGTTTCAGCCTTAAGCCAACAGACATGATTAATTCCATATTTCAACCTGTAATATTACCTTCCACAATAGATACACACAGTTACATCTATACGTCGGTGAGAGCACTTAAAGAAAACGTTTAATAAGAGAGAGAGAGAGATCACAAGAGTTTTAACAAACAAACAATAATATTAGGATGCTGCTGGTTGTTTTATTTTAATTTTTATTAATTTTAAGAGCTGAATCCATTTGCTGCTGACAATAGAAGGTTGCCCATGAGTCAGGCAGATGACAGTCAGAAATATTACTAAAGATTTCTTGCCGTAAGAACGAAAAAAAAAGTATGTTCCGATGTCTCCTTATAAGTCAGTAATTGAGAAAGATTCCAACCCAGTACATATCAGCTGGTATGTTAATAATTTTGCTTTCCTTGAAAGCTATTACCGTAGTGCGTCGACCTCGAAACATGTAATGATATACGATATATGCATGCTACCGCTTGTATACTGCCTTTTAACGTTATTATTAATATTTCTCCAAGTTTTAAAATGTGTTCTACGCTGTATTATGACAAGACATCACACTGCAGGGATGCTACAAAAGTTACGGCGCTTTTAAAATTGAAATGACAACTTCACATTTTCTGTGGGACATCTGCTACGTTTTAGTTGACGTGTGCAGGATGATATCTATCCCGTTCCTTGTCTGTATCTCGTGTCTTTATTTTCTTCTGCTCAACAGGTAGGTGGGGACAAAAGATTGTCTATTTTCTCAAGACCTTCTTCTTCTCCTTGTTATCTCTGTCTTTGATCGTCCAAGGATTTCAGAAGAATAAACAAAGCAGGCTGATTCCTCCTATTTTCATACAGATTCAATGATCATCATAACTAGAAACAGAATGTTAGCTTATGACTATTCTTCAATGTTTTAAATACAGCGGATGATTCATTTCCATTGGAACAAATTGAAGTTGCTTACTTATGATTTTCCACCCCGCCACCATCGATCATGCTCAATGTAAATGCTACCGGAATGGACTATTGCACGACATCGCAGTGTCTATTGCAACAGATTTCGTTGCAACTGTCCTGCCAACAGGCTTTCCAAACACCATTTACCGAGAGGGATGAAAGTCGCCTTTTGAGAAGTCCTAAAGCACAGTGGTCCATGCAAGCAACTGAACTATTGACGGGAATACCCTTGAACGGAAAAACATGGATGAAACTTGGAGCTGCCATGCGTCGCGTCGGTAGAAGGCCAGCGATGTTTTGGCCATGTGACTTGAAGTTTTGTGGTGGTGCAGTCCTATACGGTGGATGTCATCACCATACAACTAGTATTTCATCTGTGTAAACGGGAATAGGACATGATCTTGGTCAGCACTGATTTTGATACTTTTTCAAGACTTTACGAATCTTGAAGGTTTCTTTGTAGCAAAAGCCAATAACAATCATGGAAACTATTTAATTAGGATAGCTACATAGATCGTCTATTGCAAGAAAGGCTTTTATCTGTTACAAGAAGTTTTGAAGTAACAGAAACTATTATCTTCAGGTCATATTCGTCTAAACAAATAGAGAAATTGTCCGGAGAAATTTGAGCAAGTTATTGCGGCTAGTAAGAACTTTAGACCAATTAAACATAATTGGGCAAGTGTTCAGAGATGAAAATGTACAAAGTGAATAAGTAACACGTTTATTGCATGATTTAATTATTGTGAAGATACTGTATATGATTTTGTTGTGTATTTTTATACATTACCTATGAGTTATTTTATTTCGAACATTGGGACATTTTATTTTAAATTGAACTTAATGAAAAGCATAATCGTTTAATCACTGTTGAAGCTGCATTACAATTCGTTTTTTCTTCTAAGTTCATTTACTTTACAGACAAGGAAGTTTTCTTGCTGTCTATCGTCTTATTCTTATACTAGCTGAATAAACCAATTCTTCGCATGGGGGCTGTATTTGGAACTCAACGCCTGTGAGAGTATCACTATTCATTTCAGCAGTAGCGTAACTAGAATTTTTCTCAGAGGGGGACAATGAAGGGCCCAAGAAAATTTTGAGGGGGCCATCTCCAATGAATGAATTTTTTCATATATATATATATATATATATATATATATATATATATATATATATATATATATATATATATATATATATATATATATATATATATAATGTGTGTGTGTGTTTTCAAGGTGAATGTTTTCATCTTTGTTGTTCATGATTTTACTCTTTTACGGTGAAAATGTATGAATTGACTACTTCAAACAACTAGGATACATTAATACAATTGATTTCCAATATAAGTAAGTAGTAATTTAATCGCTGCATTTAAAATATGTGTGGCTGGTAGATTTAAGTGGAAGCAGAGAAATACACTTTTACAGGTCAAGAAAATAACTTCGAGGTTCATGCCTCTACTTAAAAGAGGATCTTTCTATTCTTGTGGGCAGCAGCAAACTTATCAAAAACTTCTTCAAGATCTAACGATTTAGCAATTTTCTTCAATATAAAGTTATCCTAAGTTTTTCAACCTATCATCAGTCATTGAATTGCCTATATATCTTTAATCTTTTCAAACATGAGAATGGCCTTTCACATGTAGCACTAGAAACTGATATAGTCGCAGAGATTATATCTAACTTGTTGGTTTGTAGGAATGCGTTTTTGTAGACGCAAAGATCAACGAAATTCACCAAGGAATCAACTTTGGTTTTCTCTCGTCTTCATACAAGTTAATTGTGTTTGGGAGGATTTTGAGTTCATATTGAAATATTTCCAGATCACTTTCATAATACTGGGCCAGTGGCGTATTTAGGGGGGTGGCTTCCGGGCTTAAGCCCCCCACGAAATCTTACTTAGTATAGTAAAGTAAATGAAATATCTTGCAGAATTTTCGCATTTCCAGGCAAAGCCCTCCCCCCCCGAAAGTTAGCAAAGCCCCTCCCGAAACAAAATCGTAAATACGCCACTGTACTGGGCCATATGCTCCACAATGTTGCAATTTAGAAAGTTTCCACCTTTTGGATGTAGAATGGTGATTGATCTAATGATTTTGCTACACGATCCAAAGCGTTTTTCCGTCTTAGTGATTGCTTTATCAATAGTAGGCAGAAAAATGTCTCTTAGTATATTATCTTTAGAAAATTCGTTTTCTGCCTCCAATGAAGGAAGAGATTAATCCAAAATGAATTTGTGATATTTCGACTGGGAATATCTAATTCGTCTCTACGAGGAACCCCTATAGCCTATCTGTTTCCGGCTCTGGAATTTCAGGACCATTTTCTATGCATATCCACAAATATTCTTGATAAATTTGTTCGAATTTTGTTCGTTGAGAGTCATATTCTCCAGACCACATTTCACTTCCGACAGCGGTTGAACTAGTGAATCTACAAGAATCAAACCTTCCGACATGTCTGCATCTACTTAAAATAAGGCAAAGCTCAAAGTTACAGCATGGCAGCAGTAATATTAAATTTTACCCGAAAACATTCCATCTCATATAGATGACATTTATTCCCCGGATGGAATGATGTAAGTAAATAAATATCACAAGTTCCAGATTTGGTTTAATACCGCATAATAATATAAATAGTTGTTTGGTAGATAAATTGTATTATTAATAATAATAATAAAGTAAAATGTGATGTACGAGGACAAAAGTGCTTACGAGACAAACGTCGCACAGAAACAGGAACTGAACTCTATCAGGAGAGTGATTTGCCGTTCCACCCCACTTTAAATTATAAGCCTTGCTCTTGAAGCTTAAGTTTCACTCTAAAGTAAACTGCCAATAATTATCGTGTATTCTTAATATTTCAGAAAAATGTCAAAATTTCACACTCTAAAAAATGGTAGCCCAATCAGTGACGAAACTAGACATTTGATGCCCAGGTCAAATTTTGCCATTAGTACGCCCTTCATCTACATCCACACCAATAAACATACATATTAGTTTGCTGGCGCCCAGGCAACTGCCCCGGTTCCAAGATCTTGTTTTGATCTGGTCGTAGTTCAATTACTTTTGGTTACTTTTACCCTTGAGCTCTAAAACTGAGTAATGAATGTGCCTTTACGTTATTAAAATGATGAAGTGAGCACTCTTTGAAGCAAAAAGAGGAAATATGTTTTTCTTCCCCTAATATCAGTGTTAGAACAGACATTTAAATCGGGACTCCTTACAGCAAAAGAAGTATACGTGGTCCTTTTCTTCTTTTCGTTTGTTTACCTTCACTACTGTTTAGAATTTGACGTGAATTCAAATACACAAACACTTCACACCCACAACGAATGGCCAAAGCTCAGCGGTAGAACATCAGCTTAAGATTCCAAAGATGGTGTGATTGATCCCTCGTGGATAAATATTTCAACTGAGGAGATTACTAAGATTCTTCCTCGGTGGTCCTATTGACTAATTTCCCTTATTTCTATCCTCTGAGTCTCGGATGTTTCAAAGCCTTAAAATAAATTCAAATGTAGTTGAAATAACGCTACTATCCTGTAGTCGATGCTAAATTAACATTGTAAGTTTTGAGATTAGATTTGAAGGAGGGGCATTAATTAGTATATCCTGTTGAAAATTCATGTCACCACTGATTTACTGTTCTGCATAATTCCTACAATGTAATTTTCTCAGAAATGCTTGGCTTAATTTTCTCAGAAATGTATACTTTGACGCAGAATTAATATAAATCTTCGATAAAAATTGGTATTCACTGATTGAACTTACTGAATGGAATATCAGTAGACCAGTCCCATAAACATCAGATAACAGGATGATACAACCTGGCCATGGGAGTAACTACACTTCTACACAAAACAGCATTACTGCCGCGACAAAGTTGTATCATCTCGGTATCTTACCTGATGGTTAGTAATCAGGAGATTGTAGCACTGGCTCTGTGATAAATTTCGAAATTTCTCTAGTAGTAGCAGTTTTGGGATTAAGCTACAGTTAAAATAGTTTAAAAAATACTTCTGAAAGATTTATTTATAAAGAATCACTGATTTTTGTTAGCCTCATTTTCCCAGGCTTTAGTTAATAGAATAGGTCCATCAAGCGCTGACTCCGTTTTCCTTGGAGATCGCTAGTATCGCTTATTAACATCGCAGCAGAAGGTTTCTACTTAGTTGCCACGGCCAAGAGCGTTAGGAAATTAGACGTACTAGAGACAAGACCAGAAGGTAGACGAGAAGGAGAACCAGTACCAGTAGCAAATAGTAGGTGTTGGTAATATTCAGTATCTTAATTTTCTTGAACTATTGGGATACGAACAGCAGAGAGAATGACAGAAATAATAAAAACTTCTGTTCTCTTCTTTTACTGTATATTAAACAAGACCTCTCGATATTATTTGATGATAATAATAATAATACCAAATTATTTAATGGATGCTATGCATTTGTTCTATGTCACCATAATCGATGGAAATTAATTACTTAGTGTACGAAGACTTCTTTCGTGCAACACGAGTGTAAAGTTTTACTGCAGTGCATGCTATTTGTAAGTAAGCATCTCTTATTTGAGTATGACTTTCAAATCAGAATGCAGATTGATTTTGCTTTTTATTTTCTTTGTCGTAAACAAAGAAGACAAGATAAGGGACAGAGGTTAAAAGGAACGATCAGATGCTGAGGTCAATGCATGCACCTTACAAATTTAGATAAATTAGATCTTGCTGCACTACAAACAAAAAGGAGCCTGAAGATTTTTGCTCGGAACGCAGACTATTGCAACATACAATATTCTGCAGTTGGTAACTGTTGTCGAGATATGTTTCGGTAGAAGTTTAACTTGCGGCCACTATTAACTCACCGTTTGTCGACCTATAGCAGTATCACTCTGTGTGGGGGCCGCTAGGGGAGCCAAGATTTTGAGCAAGGGGGCCTGACCCCCCAGGCCCACCCTTGGCTCCGCCACTGCATTTCAGCGACGCAAAAACTATGGATTTGACACTAATATCGGTCATTTTGGGCTATTTTTACATGTCTCGGTAACCCCTCCTCCCCCCGTTGATCCCAGGCTCACATACAATGGTAGCTGAATCTACAAGTCATCGCTAATGGAAGTGTCACCATTGATCTTAGCGACCGCGAAAATTATGGATTTGATACTAATATCGGTCATTTTGGATTACTTTTACGGTACATGTCTCGGTATCTCCCCCTCCCCCATGTGACCCCCAGCCCGCAGCGGAATAGGGTGAATTTGGAAGTTAATTGCGATCAGAGTTTCGCCATTGATCTCAGCGACCGCGAAAACTGTGAATTCGACATAATATTGGTAATTTTCTACTACTTTTGCATGTCCCCCTGAGAATTCAATTGTTCGAATTTTGAAAAAACGCTTGCCCTTGGTCTGGGGCCTAGACCAAGGTATCCGTGACCAAAATTTGGTAACTCTCGGTCAATTTGTTTGGTCCCCAGACCGGTCCCAGTAAACGTCCCCCTGAAACCCCCTGGTCCAAAAATTTAAAAAACGCTTCGTCTTGGTCTGGGGCCTGGACCAAGGTACCCGTGACCCAAATTTGGTAACTCTCGGTCCACTGGTCTGGTTCCCAGGCCGCACACAGACACACAGATACACATACAGACAGACAGACAGACACACACACACACACACACACACACACACACAAACAAACTCTTTATTTTATTTATATTAGATACGTAATTTCTTAATCAATAAAACAGCAGATTGTTTTCCTATCCATATTTCTGTCATCGCCTCACCTATGGTTAATCTATGTAGTCTGAACTTTTGAACGTCACGGAAGAAACTGTCGATGAACTAGGAAATAACCCAGAAGGGACGTTAAACAAAAGAATTGGAAGAGTTTTGGAAAGGGTAGTCGAAGTTTGATTTCGAGCCAAACAACAAGTAACAGCGCGAACTACGACTTTAAGTTTTCTAAAAGTTATTCCTTGTTCTAGCCCTGGGAGTAGTTACTATCATTTACGGTTCTAAAGTTGCTTATGACAATGTTTCACCGTTCACAGAGTAATGATAATTTCAGAACAACACAAATACATTGGCTTCTCTGCTTGAATCGCGTTGTATTTTAATATACATCCGCTTCACTGCTTGTTTGAAAGGAGGGATCAAGGAAACTTACGAATGGACGAACGTCGACCCACCAAAAGGAACCATGAGAGAAGGAATACCAAGACCTGCGAGTAAGTACGAGTAGATTAACCCATCCTAATAGCTGTTTGCCTTCATACCAATTTCAACCCTTTCGACATCACAATCTGTCTCATTTTGTTAGTGTGCAGTTTTATTTAAATGTAACTCAGGTCAGATCCCGTATTTCATGCTCTACCAAATACAGAATTTACAAAATCTTGGGCGCAACTTGTCAGTTCTAACATCCCCAATGTACAATTTCTTTGCGCGTTATCTGACCTTTTGAACTGACAAGGCGCGGCTGCACATTATTTTCTTATTATACACTGAATTTATTTATTTGATACATTAGATGTAAATAATTTATCTCTTTATTTGTTATAGCTACATGAGGAGAATTTCAAGCATATTTCTTTCAAATACTAGATGTCTTCTTCCGACAACCATAAGGCATATTTATCGATTATTTGAACACTATTTATGAATGACTTAATTTGTTTTATGTGGCTGAATATTTATATATCTTCATTAGCTTATCTCAATTTAGAATTAGCACTTATTTTAAAATTATAAGTATCTGTTTTCCATGTTTTTCTTTTCTAGACAGAATGTTTTATATTTTCATTCTAATGCTACGAGGCAGATTTAATATCAAGGGAGCCGTTTAAAATTAAATTTCACTTGCATAGCTGCGTGACACAAAAGACTAAACAAAACCTTGAGAAAATAAATAGAATTATTCGTGGATTATAAAAATATTTTACAATTTAATGAGTAAATACTTCCATTGCAATTTCAGAGATGACTAATAAACGTACCTAACACATTTCTATACGAGGATGGAAAAACGTATGTATATACACTTTTACAGAAGAGCAAATTACAAAAATTTTTAATTAAATTTATAATAATTTTAATGCATGGTGAAAACGATATACACATTGCTAAGTAGAGAATTTTTAATTAAGCCATCATCAATTTTCTTCAGCATTCAGTCTCAGTGTGCAAAGGTCCCCAAATTCGTGAAGTCAGCGTTCATGAGTTCAGAGCTGACCGAAATGAGCGTGAGGATGAGTGAGCGCGAGTTCCAAATCGTGTTGTGAGTGTGAAGTCCAGTGAGCGTGATGTCGATAGGATGTTGTGAGCCTGAGGTCGAGTGAGCGTGATGTTGAGTAACAGTGGTGTCGAAATGATGTCGTGAGCGCGAGTTTGAGATTAGTCTAAAGGGGATATCTTTTGTCAATGTGCCCGGAGCAAAACTACCGGAGCAAAAAATCAGAAAATGCCCAAAAAGTGACATCATATTTCGCTATCCTCCTGCAGAGTTATAGGTAACCACACATTCATTGAATTATCCCTTCATTCGGAAAGTCGTTCAATGTTCTGTTAATTGCCATGAGGCTGGGTGCTATATGAAGGCGGAGGAGGCAAACATAAATTAATTATTTGCATAACAAGAGAGTGAGGGAGAGAGAAAACAAAAAAAAATATTAAATAAAACAATTCTGCTCCCTCAATATGTAACGGCTACGCCCTTGCACACTATACATGAATATTATCAAAATTCTCTCTTGTTAATTTTCACCTTCCTCCTCTTCTTCACTTCTGTACTTGTGGGTATTTATTTATTCTCCCCTACCCCTTTTGAGGAGTCCCAACACACAATAGCACTGTGAAATCTCAAATCAGGCATCTAAAAAACAAGACATCTAAGCCTATAAAACATAGCAAAATTTGTCTACTCACCATCTGCCTTCCAGAAAACTTTAGTTAATTATCAACTTCTATTTCATAAAAATAAAACACTTTATTGCCTATATATGTTGGCCACGAAACAAAACAAAAAAGATAAGAAGAAAAAAATAACTTTTACAGCATCGTGGGATCTCCACTCTAATAACTTTTGAATTTGGTTTTGGCACTTATTTCCTCTTTTAAAAAAAAATGTTAACAGTTTATTATACACCACGACTATGTGGTAGAGTTCCTACTAGTACCAAAAAAATCACATGAAGGAAGTCTTTCCACATGAAAAGTTCCAATTATTTCCGTCTCTCCTAGAATTCCCTCTCTTCCCATGAGAGAATGACACCGATGCCTTTTTGGTATCTGATGGCTTTAATATGCATTGTCCATCACTTCATTTGAATTTAACTGCAGTGCTGCAAAGTGAGTAAGCACGTACTAATATTTTTTTTCTAAAACAACTATGTCCAAAGTCGAATGTTATAATGAGAGTTCTTGAAACTGATGCTTCATGATGTTGGCGCAATCATGCTATCACTTATGGAAAGGACAAATATTCTACTACACTCGTTGTTAGTCCATTTCCGTACAGTTCATAGAAGATTTTATTTTTTTAAAAAAAATAACCATGTAATAAGTAGTTCATACTATCACTGAACTTATTTTCAAACGAAAAAATATAAATTAAACAAAATAACTGTTCACTATCTCTGCCGCCAATTTACATAATTATTTATAATTTGTACGATGTCTGTATGCACTTATTAAGCACTTCAGTTTTCATCTTAAAAACTAGATCTCTATTCAAAACGTAGAACACTAGTTCTTACTAAAATACACTGAAAAAAAAACAATATTCGTTGGTGACTTCACCAACATCATTCTTGAAAACACAAACTGAACACAAAAAAAACTAAGACCAATTTCCCCAGATCTTTCTGTCTTGAAGCTAAAACCGAACTGCTTCGTCACCCTTCAAATTCTTTGCTCCGAGTTATGTAAAAAGAAAAAAAAACTGCCACCCACTTGCTCTGCAGGAATTCAGAGGACTTCCTCTCACCCCTAGTTCTTCTTGTGTGGCCTCTTGACCTGTCCACTGTGGGGGCCATAAAACAGCCTTCGAAACGTAGTGACTGCCAACTAACGAATTTTGTTCGCTTCAAGCAAGCAAACCCTTCAGCATTTGCTATTTCACTCAGATGTTTCACCCTCCAGAAACCGTTTTCGAGATTTTTCCTTCTTTTTTTTAAAATAAAGTATGAAATTCAAACTCTTGGGAGGTACCGATTAAATATAAAATACTATTAATTCCGAGCGTTTCCAAGAATATGCAGGTATAATGCATACATATAATATATAATTAACTAAAAAAAAATTAAAAAATACGATATAAATAGAGTTCATTTAAATAATAATATGCAAATTAATTCAAGTCAATCTTGCCTTTTACAATTTCCCCCCTTGGTAATTTGAATTTTTGCTATTGCTCCAATTCAAATTTCCAGCAAAGATTGACCTTCTATTAATTCTTAACAAGATTACATAATAGAAATAGTGAAAATATTAAATCAATTAAAGTACATTCTCCATTAACTTGATACCTATCTGTATATAAAAGTAGATAAAGTACAAAATGTGTATAAGATACCATAATATATAATTTAAACTAAGTAACTGTAATAGATACACAGTTTTATATTTTCTACCTGAAGTGAAACGTTTACATCTTCTTAAAAAATATCACTACTAATAACTATACAGACAAAAGATGTGAGAACATTTCCATCTTTAAATATTTCAGTGTTGATATCTCTAGTACGTTCTTCCTCTCTGTGCTCATTTCTTAGTCAATTTTCTTCTCTGCTTCCCTTGCTTTTATCTGCTCTCGGGGAATGTAACGCTTTAATAAGTAAGCATTTCTTTTCATACGAGCTTCTTTTGTTGCTGGCTCTGCTAGTGTGTACACATTTTTGCTCGTCTTTTCAGTTACCAACCATGGTCCGGAATACAGTAGTAATAATTTCTTAGACACCCCTGTAAGAGCGTCGGACTTGGGAAAGGTCCTAACCAACACTAGATCCCCAACTTTGTACTCTACAAGTTGGTGATGTTCATCATAGTACTTCTTTCGCGCAACTGCTTTCTTCCGCAGATTTTTCACTGCTACTTCTATATAATAGTGTGCGTCTTTTGGTCTCTCGATCTCTGGGATTTCGAATAATTTAGCGACATCTTTGGACAATGACTGGCCAAAATGTGCTTCATAAGGAGAGACCCCAGTGGTAAGATGTTTCGAAGCGTTGAGGCACCTCTCAATCTTATCTAGATACTTAGGCCACATGCGGTGATTATCATAACAGTACTTCCGAAGCATGCGGACAGTCGCTTTCACTGCTACCTCAGCCATTTCGCCTTGTGGGTAGTAAGCAGTCGACATCACATGTTTTATACCTAAGTTTGACATTTCCCTCTTCCAGTGGGCAGAGGTAAATTGGGTGCCTTTATCCGTTAGAATGAATTCCACACTTGGGCACAGCTTAAGAAATTCTTTGAGCTTCCGAAGAGCCGTAGTAGATGTGGCTCTTTTACAAGCATATAAGCCTACTAACTTTGAAAAGGCGTCTAAGAACACTAAGATGTAGTGGACTCCCCCTACTCCTTTCACGAGTGGTCCACACCAATCCATGCAAACGAGGTAACTGGGGCGGCTTACCACTATTGGGTTAAGTGGTCCAGACAGATAAGTATGAGGAGGAGTTGCTTTTTGGCAAACATCACAAGAAGCACAGAACTTCCGTATGCTGGCTCTCATCTTTGGCCATACGAAGTATTCAGCCAAAAGTGGTAATAATTTACTCGCCGATACATGCCCACAGTCTGTGTGGTAGTATTCTAACAATGGTGGAACTAAAACTTCGGGGATACAGATACGAATCCCATCACGGTCGCGTTTACACAGTCGGCCATTATTTAAAATTTCATACCTGTGACGTGAACTGATAACCTTTTGGGAAACCTCATTATTCTCCACTTTCTTTTTTATTGGTCCATACATGTTATCGGATGATTGCATTTCAGGAAGAATAGCAATTAGTTTCCGTAACTCGCACGACACTTCTGTCAGTATGGACATTAATGACTCATTTATTAATGGTTTCCTGGTGATCGCGAGATTGTCATCCGTGTGTGGCGGATAACGTGAGTGGTAATCACTCTTGTTATCACTTGACCGTACATATTCAAATTCGAAGTCGAGGCTTGCTAAAGCTAAGACCAATCTCGTTATTCTTTGATTCGTCAAGCGGCACAACAATATGAATTTAAGCGCCTGATGATCGGAGCGAACTTTAAATTTGTTTCCGATCAAATATCGTTTGAATTTAGTAACTCCGTCAATTAGGCCTGCAAATTCTTTTTCTGTTATCATATAATTACGTTCCGCTGCATTGAATACACGTGACGTAAATTCTATGATACGTGTGTCTCCATTTTCTTCTTCCTGAAAAAGATGAGAAGAACATGCGATATCGGATGCGTCAGTTTCTAAAATTAATTGTCGATCTGGAAGTGGGCGCTTGAGAACAACTTCCTCTTGGAAAATTTCTTTGATTTTCTCCATGGCTTCGGTATGACATTTTTCCCATTTAAACTTCACTCCCTTTTTAAGCAGTTGGAACAATGGAAAAAGTACTTGTGAATACTTCTGACTGAAGCATCGGTAGTACTGACAGTACCCAATAAAGGATCTTAACTCTTTGACATTTTTAGGAATTCTGAATTCCATTACTTTTTTCACCTTATCTGCATCTTTCCCGATTCCATTTTGAGACAGTTCATATCCTAAGATATTTACTTTTGGTCTAGCAAATTTACATTTCTTTAGCCTTAGTGTTAGACCACCAGCCGCGAATAAGTTTAGCACTTTGTCTATGTGTTCTAAATGTTCTTCAAAGCTTTTGCTCCCTAAAATTATGTCATCCACATAGCATCCACAAAATTGACGCACTTCCGGTTCCAGTATGGAGTCAAGTGCCCGGACGCATGAGGCGAGACTTTGTTTCGTACCAAATGGTAGTTTAACAAAAACATAGGATATGCCTTCATGCAAGAATCCAAAGTACTTTTGATCGCTTTCCTTTATTTTTACCTGCAAGAAAAATTCTACACAGTCCATAGACGAAAAATAAGCATTGTCACTCAGATCTTCCAACAATGATAAAGGAGGAATTGGTCGGTCTGTTTCTGAGGCTGAAACTCGATTTAGTTTTCTTCCATCCAGACAAACTCGTATTTTCCCTCCACTCTTTGGTACGCAGACCAAAGGGTGGGAATACGAACTTGGGCTCTTTTTAATTATTCCCCATGCCAGCCATCTGTTAATTTCGTTCGCTACCTGATTTTTATACTTAATAGGAAATGGGTACATTTTCGTATGAATCGTGCTTGAGCCATTGACCACTATCGAATGCTCATAATTCGCAATGCATCCTGGTTTGATGTCAAAAATTGATTTATGCTTTGTTAGTAACTTCCTCAATTTATCTCTCTCTATAGAAGATAGGTCGGTGTAGCTTTCAACAAATTCATTGATTTCTTGGGTAGTTGCTTGGGTATTAACTTTGGCCCATTCATTTGGCGAGTAAACTTGATTGGCCAGCTCCAATGGAGAGGGATACACCCCGTCGTCCAAATTAGTCCTTACCCGGGTTGCCGTACTACTTGCGGTCTTACTATCCTCGGTGTAGGCTGCAAATATGGGAGCGGCATGACGTCTTTCCTGCGACGTAACTTCATAATCAAACACCCCTGACACCCCATCATTTACCCATAGCTCTGAACAATCTTCTTCCCATTCAATGTTTCGGAGTACTAGATCCCTATCTTCTACGGTGACGTCTCTGAATGAAATCTCTACATCGTGAGGATGTTTTAAATGTAATACTCCCTTATCATAATTTAGAGTTGCACGACTTTCCGCAAAGAAATTTGAGCCAATCAGCAATGCACGATTCAGACCATCCACTATTATACCCACTGTATAAAAAGCTTTCCCATTTACTATAATTTCCAACATAGTTTGGCCTAAAATACTGGCTGCTTTCTTACCAAAAGCTGACGTAACTCGGATATTGTTAGCTCTCAAGAATGGAGGAGGTGGGGAATATTTTCTAACTTTATTCCAAAGCTCTAATGATATGGCGGAAATACTAGCACCAGAATCGAGAAGGGCGCAGACCGACTGCGCGTATAAAATTACTTCTACTTCTGGAAGGGTAATAATATTATTTTTGGGAATAGGTTCATTACTAGTATCCAAAAGCCTATCAAAAATCCCATTTGCCTCTGAAAACATTTCTCTATTTATCTTTACTTCCTTCCCATTTCTAAAAAGTAATTTTACCGAATTCATTTTTTTCATTAAAATGAGGTTTAGAAATAATTTCCATACATTTGACACAATTCCCTGTCTTTTCACTTTCATTCAATGCTAATGTTTTCACGGCGGTCTCATTATCACACTCAGTGATTTCCATATTAAGATTTTGCACACACTTAGGATATTTATTCGTCGACTCAGTCAAAAGTAACTCACAAGGTTCCAACTTACCGTCGTCCTTCGTGTGTGCGAGGCGACCTCATTGTGGTGGGGAACGACCACCCCTACCACTAGGTTCCTGCACACGATCTTGAGGCGAATACTGTGGGGTATTACCATCGTAGGCCTCTAACAACTGAACCTGTTCTTCCCCCCTGAAGTCCGTCCTGTTATTGTTATTATAATTTCTTGCACCTCTCCGCTGTCCTCGCGTACCTCGAGAAGGTGCTTCGTTCTGTGAATAGCTTCCTCTCCCACGCGACCTAGCTTGGTTTTCTGGCTGGTTAGCATGACGACGTGGAGGGCTAGTCCGGTGGCTACGCTCACTTCCTCTTTCATATGGATTGTTATGGTTCCTATTACGCTTGTTAAATTTCCGTGGGCTTCTTGGCTTATGGTCAGGGGAGCTTTCAGAGTGTTCACACTCTACTTGCATCATATTTACTCCTTTCCTCATGATGCCATAAGAATCTTTTTCTCTCATGGTGTACTCCAACTCAGAAACGACATTTAACAACTCTGAGACAGTTTTCGGTCTCGCTGAGACAATTGACCTAAAAAGCCAGTTTTGGAAATGTCTGGGTAGGATTTTTAACAACGTAGCTTCGTCCATCGGGGGATCCAAAATACTGTTGCGATGTAGTAACTCTAACAAGTACTGTGACGGCATTTTGTTGCTCTTATAGTCATAGTGAGCAATTAGAATATTTGCTCTCAAGTTAGCCAGTCGTTCTTGGCTTAGATAAGTGTCACGGAAGTGACTCACGAAGCTCTCATATGAGGTTATCTTGTTAGAGGTCACTCGAAACCACTGAAGGGCACTGTTTCTCAAACATTTTCCCACGAGGTTCAGCTTCAATTCCTCGGGTACACTTGTCATCTCAAAATATCGTTCCAAGTCTATGAGAAAATTGTGAGTCAGTACCTCACTCTCATTTCCCGAATAGGTAGGTAAAGAAAGGTCCCGGTGTATGAACCCCATAGCAGCTGCAAGTTGCATCGTATTCGCGTGTCCAGTCGCACAACCAGACGATGTGGATGGTTTCTGACTAACAGTAGGAGTCTCTGTCTCATGATTATCTCTTGCGTTTTCTTGAGAGGGAACCTGCGAGTCGCATCCTGCAGACCGAGATGGCCCAGATGATCTTTCGTTACGCTGTGAGTCAGTGGAAATATTGGCCAATTTCTCAGCAACTATTTCAGCTGTCTCACGCTGAAGTGTCTCCTTCCACTGAGCCCAACTATTCTGGATCTTTTCGCAAGTGCGTTCCATCATTTCAGTGTACTCTGAACGTACCTCTTCAAGATGCGTTTCTTGCAGAGTTTCTTCTCTAGTTCGCGTTATCTCTCTCAGATTCACCTTGACTCGTTCGACCTCATTCGTGATTCTTTCGACCGAAGTTCCTAACGTATTCACCCGACTATCAACATTCTGTAGCCCCTCAGACAACTGTTGTACTTCAGTGTTAATTTCCGAACACTGACCCTGTACATTGTTTTCTAACTCCTCAAACCTCTGGCCTGTCTCACGGATCCGATGAGTCAACTCTTTTTCTGTTCTTGCCATATTGTCTCCTACTGTCTCCCTCATACGGGCCATTTCCTCCACTAGAATTCTACTATTTTCCTCTCTCAACTCACCTATCTGATGTGAGACATCCTGTCTCACCTGATACATGCTTCTTTCTACATTCTCATTCGACTCCTGTCTCACCTGTTCTAACCTCTGTTCTAATTTCAAAGTCTCTCTGGTGAGTTGTTCCCTAGTCTCCTTTAGTCCCTGTTCTAGTCTTTCGTTATTAGCCTGCATTTTGTTTTCTAAATTGTTTTCTAAACGCAAGCTTGTCTCGTGAGCTTCTTGCCTAGCCTGATCTAACTTCTGATTCGTTTGTTCTAATTTCGCCTCTAAATTCTGGTTAGCCTGTCCTAGTTTCTCTATCTTCTGAAAAAGAAGATCCACCCACGCTGGTCTACTATCTTCACCCTGACATTCTTTTCCTGCAATACGATTTCCCTCAGCCTTACCGGTGTCTACCTCCAGTGGCGTGGTGCTTCCGCCTGAAGGAGTATCACTTTCAGCGCTCCGAACATCCGCCAGTGTGACATCTATTTCTCCGTCACCTTCTAAGAGGTTTTCGCTTCGTTGCGCATGCTCTTCTAATGTTAAATCCATTTCGATTTTTCTTGTCTGTGATCGTGTTCTGACCATACGACAATCCTAACAAACGAACAAATTCGTCCTAAAATTTCTATACAAGAAAATATCTCCCCCCAAAACACTAAATTTCACAACATTAAATTATTTTCAAGACATCTATTAACATACATTTTTACTGCACTATTCTTGGAAATTGCCAGGGAACACATACACATACCGCGAAGGTTAACGTTAAAATTTTGTGTTATTGTGTGCTGGTATCGGCTCTATAAAGCATCTAAGACTAATGCAAAAGTAGCCTGCCACGCTAGGTGCTATGTTTTGTTAATTGCACACAAGAGTGTAAGCTACAAGAGCCCCACGCTGGGCGCCATGTTTTGTTAATTGCCATGAGGCTGGGTGCTATATGAAGGCGGAGGAGGCAAACATAAATTAATTATTTGCATAACAAGAGAGTGAGGGAGAGAGAAAACAAAAAAAAAATATTAAATAAAACAATTCTGCTCCCTCAATATGTAACGGCTACGCCCTTGCACACTATACATGAATATTATCAAAATTCTCTCTTGTTAATTTTCACCTTCCTCCTCTTCTTCACTTCTGTACTTGTGGGTATTTATTTATTCTCCCCTACCCCTTTTGAGGAGTCCCAACACACAATAGCACTGTGAAATCTCAAATCAGGCATCTAAAAAACAAGACATCTAAGCCTATAAAACATAGCAAAATTTGTCTACTCACCATCTGCCTTCCAGAAAACTTTAGTTAATTATCAACTTCTATTTCATAAAAATAAAACACTTTATTGCCTATATATGTTGGCCACGAAACAAAACAAAAAAGATAAGAAGAAAAAAATAACTTTTACAGCATCGTGGGATCTCCACTCTAATAACTTTTGAATTTGGTTTTGGCACTTATTTCCTCTTTTAAAAAAAAATGTTAACAGTTTATTATACACCACGACTATGTGGTAGAGTTCCTACTAGTACCAAAAAAATCACATGAAGGAAGTCTTTCCACATGAAAAGTTCCAATTATTTCCGTCTCTCCTAGAATTCCCTCTCTTCCCATGAGAGAATGACACCGATGCCTTTTTGGTATCTGATGGCTTTAATATGCATTGTCCATCACTTCATTTGAATTTAACTGCAGTGCTGCAAAGTGAGTAAGCACGTACTAATATTTTTTTTCTAAAACAACTATGTCCAAAGTCGAATGTTATAATGAGAGTTCTTGAAACTGATGCTTCATGATGTTGGCGCAATCATGCTATCACTTATGGAAAGGACAAATATTCTACTACACTCGTTGTTAGTCCATTTCCGTACAGTTCATAGAAGATTTTATTTTTTTAAAAAAAATAACCATGTAATAAGTAGTTCATACTATCACTGAACTTATTTTCAAACGAAAAAATATAAATTAAACAAAATAACTGTTCACTATCTCTGCCGCCAATTTACATAATTATTTATAATTTGTACGATGTCTGTATGCACTTATTAAGCACTTCAGTTTTCATCTTAAAAACTAGATCTCTATTCAAAACGTAGAACACTAGTTCTTACTAAAATACACTGAAAAAAAAACAATATTCGTTGGTGACTTCACCAACATCATTCTTGAAAACACAAACTGAACACAAAAAAAACTAAGACCAATTTCCCCAGATCTTTCTGTCTTGAAGCTAAAACCGAACTGCTTCGTCACCCTTCAAATTCTTTGCTCCGAGTTATGTAAAAAGAAAAAAAAACTGCCACCCACTTGCTCTGCAGGAATTCAGAGGACTTCCTCTCACCCCTAGTTCTTCTTGTGTGGCCTCTTGACCTGTCCACTGTGGGGGCCATAAAACAGCCTTCGAAACGTAGTGACTGCCAACTAACGAATTTTGTTCGCTTCAAGCAAGCAGACCCTTCAGCATTTGCTATTTCACTCAGATGTTTCACCCTCCAGAAACCGTTTTCGAGATTTTTCCTTCTTTTTTTAAAAATAAAGTATGAAATTCAAACTCTTGGGAGGTACCGATTAAATATAAAATACTATTAATTCCGAGCGTTTCCAAGAATATGCAGGTATAATGCATACATATAATATATAATTAACTAAAAAAAATTAAAAAATACGATATAAATAGAGTTCATTTAAATAATAATATGCAAATTAATTCAAGTCAATCTTGCCTTTTACAGTTCCGAGAAACGTGAAAACGAGACGCAAAACATCCCTTTTAAAAAGCTTTGCATTTTTGTCTCATAGTTAGTAGTATGTATACCTATATACTAGTAAAATTTTGGATGAACGTCTGTAGTGTTTTGAAGGAAAGACCAATCCTCCTACAAGAAATACATTCATAAAATCACAATTAAATTCAAAGCACAGTCGACGCATCTTATCCTGGTTATTCATATATCTTACAAGTTAACGTAAATATTAAGACTGAAATAAGGTTAATTAAATATAAATCTGATCATTTTGAAAAGCTAGAGAATTCTTTCTTACCAGAATTTTTTGTTGGAAGAAGTCCAAGCTTTGGACGAGGAGACCAATCCCACAAGCCACTGCGTCTATGTAGTATTGAACGTGTATTATTCTGCTCCCGAAAAGAGATAAGTAATTGTAAAATACTTCCACCTATATTTTCAATTATATATAATTAGATTGTTTTATAAGGAAAAGAGTACAAATGAAGTATAAATTCAAATTTTCATGCCTCATCGATCATTTCCCTTTTAAACAAGTAAGCTATATAGATTTACTGAGAAATCGTACAAATGTACGTTGAGTTAGGAATTTTTGGAGGGCCTGGACCAGGTGGACCTCCCCGTGGATGCGCCACTGAACAAAGTCATTATTATTTATTCTGAAATCAATAAATAATTGATGTTGCGTAGTATTGTGTTCCCATTTCGCTTCGAGTATTTGACGAATGGTAAATATGTGTCTGAGATTTAATCGATTTCACCTAAATCCGCACTGATAATCTCCAATAATTTCATCAGCATACAGGGTCAGTCTTGCTAACAGCATGTTTGAGAGGACTTCGTAAAATGTTGACAAAAGAGAAATGCCTAGATAATTATTACAACCAGTTTTGTCGCCATTTTTCTGAATTGGAACAATGATTTATATTTTCCACTCTTGTGGCAATTCCTCTTTGTTCCAGATGAAGAAAATGAGTTTGTATATTTCGTTCCATAGCTCTTAGTCTCCAGCTAAAATTAACTCAGCAGGAATTTCGTCTACACCAAGAGATTTGTGTTTCTTTAATTTTTTTTTTAAATGGCAATTTCCTTTTCTGTTCGGTTAGATTCTGTAATATACTGTTCTACTGTATGCAATACACTTTCTTCACGTACATTATTATTTGGCTGCATGTTGAGCAAATTGTCAAAGAAATCTTTTCATGTATTCAAAATACTATCAATGGATGAGAATTGCTGCTTTCTTTAATATTTATGAACGAGTTTGATTGCTTTCCTTAAATTTGTTGTCTTTCTACACGTCCCGTATATTTTTGTTTTTACCGTTATTCTCAGTTAATTGATTTATTATTATGAGGACTTACTATTATGAACTTATTGTAAAACGACTGGAAGCTTTCGAAATGTGAGTGTGGAGAAGAATGGAGAGAAGAGAATTAAATTAGCTGGGTCGAGCGGAAAACGAATTTGAAGATCTTAGAAGTGGTGGGGGAGAAAATAACAATTTTATATATTATTAAGAAGGAGAAAGAGAACTGGTTGGGACATTGGCTAAGAAGGAGCTGTATCAGGGAGAGGTATTGTGGCAGGAAAGAGAGGGAGGGGGCAAAGGAGATTGCAATTAATGGACGATATCAAAATAGAAAGATCGTAGGTGAAGACAAAGAGATTAACGGAAGACCGTGGGGGTATGGAAGCTTCTTATTTGCAACAAATGATTTGCCAATAATGGCAGAATACCTATGATGATGTTAAAAATTATTTTCAGTTCAACAATCTTAGCTTCCAAAAAACGATTCTTTAACATAAAAGTTTTTGAAGTTTCTCGCCTGATATCAACGAAATTTTGCGCAGCTCTATCTTTTGGGTTTTGTAGTCTCAATTGCCTGTTTTGTCATCTCTGCTAGTTTTATATTTAATGCATTCCTGGTCAAATCATGTTCTGTTCCTACGTATTTCCGCATGCCCTAATTTTTCTTTCCCGGAAATTTTAATACTATCCGTAATTGAAACCCAACTAGTGCTTTCCAAACTTTCTAAAATCGAGAATCTATTTGATACTTCAATATAGTATTGGCATCTTGCCCAACTCTCCTCTAATTTCATTAAATTAAATCTCTCCGTTTTTAGATTCTGAAGATTTCCTTTCTTCAACGATAATTTCTTTCTTATAATAATAGTTGCCACCAGGTAGTGTAGTCAGTGACACAGTCAGCTCCTCTAAATGACCGAACATCAATTATGCTAGATTGTTTTTTTTTTATCTACTAAAAAGTGTTTAATTTGGTTGTGTGTTCTCTCTCTCCACTAAAATTCAAATATTAAAAAAATATTCAAATATTCAAATAATAAAAAAGGCTAGGCAGAAAAATTGTTGCAAAAATGTTTTTTAAACCGTTTAATTTTTCGTGCCGTTACGTATCTATTTATAATGTAGCGCAAAAGAGCCATTTTAAGTCATATGTTGCACATCTCTTTGGAATCCACAGGAAACACATAATGTCTAAAATACTGGCCGAAATTCGTCATGCTTAAGCTTGACGCATCCATTGATCTGTTCCATTTAGCCGTGATAGGAAAGTTACCGACAAATAAACTCTGCTTAAATACAGTAAAGAGGATCATGCAGTTTTTTTTTTATCTATTTGATATATCGAAGGGATATCTTGCAGTAATAAAAGTTATATATATCCTTCAGTATTGATATTGTGTAGGTTCCATAGAAGGTAGGGTATATTATTGATTTTAAATGGGGTGTGTATAGTCACGGTTAATGTACAGTTAACCGTGAAGAAGTTACAGAGTAGCGAGAGCATTCGCTAATCTTATATTTTGTAGTAAGAAAATCTACATATCCTTATATTATAGGCAACCAACATTTTCTTGCTACTTTGCAGGTTGCATAGAAGTTAGGGAATGCTATAGATTTTAAATGGTGTGTGGATAGTCACAGTTAATGTACCGTTACCCGCAAAATTGTTAACAGTTTGGCTCCCTTAACGAACTCGGCCGAAATAATCCCTCTAGCTGTCTAATGCAAAAAAAAAAAAAAAAAAAAACAGAATATACAAAAATTTGCTTTCATTCAAGAGTTATTTTGGGAAGTAACGGAAGTACTAAACAGAACAATCGGCAGAACATTCAGAAAAAACACCAGAAAAAACAATCAATGCAATGAATTAATTCTAGTTCACGGTAATAACTAATCAATTAGTGCACTAACAATGCTAATAATGTGTCAATATGTACATCAATATGGATATTTTCTTCATGTATATATTCTCGTGATAACGAAAAGAAAAAAAGAACTTTTTTTTGAACACCGAAGAAATGACTATATGACTTTATAATTGTTGCTGGCAATCTTGACGTTAAGTCCTATAAAATCCTGAGAAGCCCCGTGTGAGAAGTTTGTCCGCTGCCAGTTTTTAACCGCTTTATCCTGAGCTTCCATGTTCCCGCTGTAGGGTGTCTATCGCTTTTGGATAACGCAGATGTTTTGGATAGTTGAGCATCTCATTCTCCCTATGATGCATCATTGTTGTGCGACTCCTAATTCTACAGATATCCTTTTGTTTTCTCTCACCCTCACTAGGTGTCACCCTTCTCTGTCTACCGCTTGTTAGGCACAAACAGCAGTTTCTCTTCTGTACCTTCCAGCCACCTTGGACATCTGACATGGCCGTATTTTACCTGTAGCTAATGGTCTACTTGTCCGGTACAATGCTGAACCCTGTCAGAGATATTCATCTTCTCTCGAATCCAGAGTCACGCTAACGAATTGGGGCTTACAGTATCAGCGGAGAACAAACTGAAGAGACAGTGCAACCGGCCGTGGAATGCTAGTTCCCTCCTCCCCGTTCAACAATAAAAATGTTCCCATGATTTTGTATATAGTCATTCTAATATTAGAAGTATTTTAGCGAACAATACAGGAAATTAAAAAAAAAGTAAGCTAGCTACTTTGTATTTACAAGCAATTACAGATAGTATTGCTAGTGACGTAACTAGATTAGTTGTCACTCAGGGCAAGAACTCGGCTTAGCGACCCTCCCCCCCCTGACCAACCAAACCAAAAATCTCCCCACACCTGATAATGGCACCTTAAGTAATTCTCCTTTTCCACTTTTTCTTCAAGTAGTAAAGCTTGATTTCAAAATTGCAGAACATAATTTAAGTTTTAGTATAAGATAAAACACCAAACTAATTTGTATTTGATTGCCAAATAATCTGAGACTTGACATTTTCTTAGTCATATATCCTTCACAATTACAAAAACTTTGTGATTTTCAGTTATCATAATAACTGCAAAACACAATGTTTTTGGAATTATGTAGGGATGTGCATATGTATAGAATGAATCAGCAGTCTGTTGCTTTAGAATAGAATATTTAATTATGGCAAACAGTTAAGCTGTTGTCTCGAGTATTATACTCGAACATTCTGCAAATCTCTTAAATCGATATAAGAAATGAAAGCAAAAAAAAAAAAAAAAAAAAAAAAAGACTAAAATTTAACTTTGCGGGCTCTTTTGGCTGATAAAGGTTTTTACAATGTCTTCAAAATATAGTTTTGAAGCTAGCTTATGCTCTATGGATATGATCCTAAATTTGATGAGTCGTTAGTCTCCTGTTAAGTTTCTTAGGTATTTTTTTATGGTGAACTTTAGTTTGCTAAAACTCCTCTCCTTGTCTTATAGTGAAAATAAATATTTGCTCAGTTTTCGCCCAACCCAATCCGGCGCCTGGGGCACAAGCCCCGTTTGCCTCCATTAGTTACGCCACTGAGTATTGCCCACGATTTCTCGGCGAAGCAGTAAGAATGAAGCCATTGACTCCCATGAAAACAAATTTGTTGGCAGAAACTTCTAGCGTTAAAATAAATAGCTCACTTCTCGCATTTGTCAAAGTTTCGTTTTGAGTGTATATTTGAACTGCAGATCGTTCCATCTGTTAAAGAATTGAATTCTTCAGAGAACCGTAGGCTGTTAGTATTGCGTGTCTATTTGAATTGTGCGATTTCTCTACAGAATTGAAGGCTGTTAAAATTGAGACTGCAGAATTTGTAATTCTGCGTTCTTTTCATGATTGGATTCTTTCGAGAACCGAATGTATATTCTGATTGTGGATTTCTTGCTATGCATTTGTTGAAGGATTGAATTCTTTGGGGAATTAAGAACTACTAGAATTGAGTAAATACGGTACTGTATTTGAATTACAGGATTTGTAGCTTTGCATTCCTAATCACTGCGAAATTAAAATACCGCTAACTTTACAGTAATAATGTGATATCTTCAAATACATAAAAGATAATCGAAATGTGGAACACGCTGTTATTTTGCATGAGGTACCCTAGACAATGTTATTTTGCATGAGGTACCGTTATCACGAGTCACCTAGTAGCTTTCCGTTTGCAGCCATTTATAATCGCGGAAATAAATGTCGATTTTCTAAGTGGCTGTAAAACGAACGCAGATAAATGAGTCGTAATAATGGTATCTCATGTAAAATTATATTGTCAAGCAAGCTCCTGTTTCATTTTTCGATTATCTTTTATCTATTTGAAGATATCACATAATTACTGTAAAATTAGCTGTATTTTAATTTCGCCGTGATGAGTCCTCTTAAAAAGATTGCATTCTTTAAGAAAATCGGGTAATTTCGAGAGTGATAAAAATTGGTAACAATAATACTAGATATTCAGTTGTTATTAGATACCATAAAATTAATATTACCTCACCTTTTTATAGCACTTTTTATGAAAATACAAAACTGACAAGAATATGCTAAACAAAATTGACGTTATTTATGATACAGTGCAAAACAGAAGAGGGAGAGAGAGAGAAAAATGGCACGAAATATGCCAAATAATCTCTGTAGTAAGTTGTTATATTTGCTTGTAGTTTTTATGGCTTGCATGATCTATCACAATCATGTGTAAACATTACATTATATACTAGATGCTTTTTAAAGTTACGTTTAGGTTTATAACCAGTATTCTACCAGGTTATTTTGCAAGAAGAGGGACGGCAGCGGGGAAAGGAGATGAACTGGTTGGTGAGCTAAAGCACGGTCAACATTTCAGTAATATATATATATTTAAAGCATCTTCGTGTGACTCACAAGATAAATAGTGCCATCCAAACATTTTTTATGAACTGTAAATAAAAAAAACGTTCTAACACACTACCTGACATAGGACAATACTTTCACATTTGGTCGTTTATTTATTTTTTTAAATAAAAAAATGGCAAGATATTGTTCCAAGTATCTTAGAGGGTTAAATTTCATGTTAACATCTGTAATGTTAGCAAACGGAACTAGTCGGCTTTTAGAAATAACTAGCTAAAGCGAACGTCAGTTAGTGGCTAGCGTTCTAGAGATCCCAAGTTCTTATCCGGTAGTCGACCATTCTGACAAGTTTTTTCCTCAGTTGTACAAGTAAATAGTGGGATAATGCCTTAAAACATTGATCCTGGCGACTTTCTTGCCAATTATGTTCATTAGGTTCACTTATCTCATTTGGAAATTTGTTAACTGATTAAATAAATAAACAGAAACGAACGTTCATTAATGCAGAAACGAAAATCGTTCAGTGAATCTAATTCTTGGTAATGCTAATTTATTTAGAATAAGTACCATGTGTCTTTTAGGGCACTATCCATTTCATAATAAACCTTGATATTTTTAACTTGCCTAATGGAGTAATTATTAGTACTGGTTACCGTTGTCTTTCAAAAAGATAGAGAACTCTACATTTTGCTCTTAGTGTCCGAGTACGAGAAACTTTTAGGAAGATAAGTAAACAGGAATTTACCGCAACTGTGAACAAAACATTTCTCAGGAGGTTCAGTGAAGCGTTCACAAAAGCTCTCCATTGACTTCTGTCTTTAGCCAACTGGATCCAGGTTCTATTTTGTATTTCTATTTCTACGAGATATATCTTAATATTGTTCTCCCATATGTGCCTAGACTTTCCTAGTGGTCGTTTTCCGTTTAAACTTCCAATTAATGTAAAACTTCGAAAGCATTCCTACTTTTTTCTATTCTGGTTATATGACCTGCCCACCTAAGCCTCCTAGACTTGATAACCCTAATAATGTTTGGTAAACCGTATAAATTATGAGTTGTTCTTTATGAAGCTTCCGCCATTTCCTAGTCAGGTTCCTCTTCGGTTCGAATATTCGTCTTAGAATCTTGTTCTCAAATACTTTCAGTTTACGTTCTTCCCTCAGAATAAGCGATCGATCATGTTTCGCAACCATACAACACAACAGGCATGATTATCGTTTTATAAATTTCAAGCTTCAAATTCCTCCACAGAATTCGCGATGAGTGGTTCGGGGAAAGGCAATGGTATGTTATATTTTCTAAGTTTAGAGTAAACTGGAAAACAAATTGCAATGACACATCCATAGAAGCTTGCCCTGCCATCTCCACTACATTTCTAAAATTCAATTACCTACATACTCTTCTATGGATAAATCCCAATCCATTACACCTAATAACTCAAATTCACTGGAAATGGTGCTTACCTTGTCTTTCTCCGATCCACTCATATATATATATATATATATATATATATATATATATATATATATATATATATATATATATATATATATATATATATATATATTTGCTAGGCTCTAATTTTTGATGATATTTTTGGATGAAGTTCGGCTTATATGCGCGAGACTAATATAATAGATTTATTACTTTGACATTCGTCGATACCAGCGTCGATACATGGCTTCAGTTTTATATATTATGAAATTCCCATTCTAAATAGCGTACGATCTCTCCCCCTTCAGTTACCTAAGAGTCGCCTACACAGAGAAAAAAAAATTGTAGGTGGCGTATTCAAAAAGGTAGATTATATGCGTAGTTTCTGGACGAAACCTACAGCAGACGTATAACTGAAAACGCTTGTTTTCATAACACTTTCCGTATAAGTGTTCCATCTATACGTACTTTCCGTACGAAACAATATAGGAGGTCAGGATCTCACATACAAATGGACGTATATAACATAGCTGACGAAGGTAACATAAGTATATGCTATACGGGAAACTTTTAGATGTCAGACATCCTGCAACGACATGATGTAACATCTAAGGACAGTGCCTATGTAGGATATGGATAACGTATGCTCTGTACTGATTTCTGTAGTAAGCAAGAGGATTCCGTATATTTGTACGCTGTTCGTATGCTGTCCGGAGAATGGATTTTTCTCAGTGTAGCCAACGATGTGGATTTGTGTAGCGGACAAACATAACAATCGAACTGCAGGGCAACGGCTCGGATTCTAATTCTAATTCCAATTCTAAACAGCTTGCGGTCTCTTCCGTACAGTTACCTAAAGTAATAAAACCACGAACTACTAAGAATTTTTTTAAAAAATCATCATTTTTATTCATAAAAATTATAATGACAATTCTGTGGGTGAAACTGAACGAAGATTTTTTTTAATATCTTAAATTTTGGATATATGCATAACATTATTTTTTAAAAATCACAAGAATAGTATTTATAATCAAGAAATCGTTGAAAGCAGAAGCAAAATAGTCAAGAATCACCAATGGTAAAATAACAGTGTTGGTCAGTACTAATCAACATTTCGGATAAAATCATGAATAAATGAAAACAAACCTCAAGGTAAATTAAAGTTCAAAATACTTCTTACATTTACATCATTACATAACAACAATGTTTCTCAGAAAATGTAATTAGGACTTTCCTAAGATGTTGTAAATTTTTATAATGATTTTTGGCAAATTAGAAAGAAAAAATAAATTAAGACAAACAAGGACAATATCCATATAAAATGACCAAGTTTTCAACTGCATTCTGCATTCTGGATCCTGTATACTGCATCGAAATGGAAAAGTCTCTAAGAAACTACAAATACAGAAATAGAGACCACGGCCTGGTCGAAACTAAGCAGAATCTGCAATAAGGTAAAGTAGGAGATAAGAGAACTTAAACTGTGTTTGCATGTGATATAATATTACAACGATACTTTTAACATTTTTTTTCTTGTATTTATGGGCAAAATGTACTTTTAAAATATGCACAAGCTGTTCAAGAAAGGTAGAAGAAGAATATTAATAGAGAAATGGAAGTAATTTCTTTTCTGTTGTTATGAGATGATATTTTGTTATGATAGCGTTTTGACGATGTGAGTTTAGTTGTCATAGCAACGAAAATAAATAATATATAAACGAATGATTCTTCTCGTGACAACTGTATGTACAATTTTTAAAAAAAGTGTGTAAATGTTTAACTGTTACGTACTACAATAAAAAGATAATATCATAATGCAGTGTTTAGATGTATTTTGATAAATCAGTAACGTTGGTTATATGAATATACAAACTGCGGTTCTACGTCACAAATAGGCGTTATCTGTACCAGGATATCGTCATAATATTGGGAGGTCTCTAGAAGTGACAGGCAAATTTGAGTGTTTAAATATTCAGCTTATTTCTGTTATAATTGGCTTAGCATTGAGTAAATTTATAAAGTATCTGTTACGCAGTTGAGCTAACATACTAGGCCTATACCTTGTTATGAACTCAATATTCTTGAAATGTTCTCGGTTGAATAATTTACAACAAGTATCCACCATACTACCGTTGTACGCCAATTCGATCATCAATAAAATATTCTCATTTATGACAACAAGAGATTGTAAACACTCGTTTAATTTCACTCTACTCTGAGTCACTAATTCAGTGTTTGATCCTTTCTAGTTATTGGTAGTTATTAATTTGATCTTTATTTCTTTAATATAGGTATATATATATTTTTTAACGTACGGAACACAATGAATAAGCCTAACCAACGGTGTGAATTTGTGTAGCTGACAAACATAACATTCAACTTGCAGGGCTACGGTTCGGATTCTAATTCTAATTCTAATTCTAAATAGTTTTTCAGTTACCTAGACTCATGCTTAGCAAACGGTATGGATTTGTGTAGCGGACAAATATATAGATATTCGCCTTGCAGTGTAATGGTTTAGATTCCAATTTTAATTCTAATTTTAAATAGCCTAGATCTCTCCCCTTCAGTTACCTAGAAATGTGCCTAGTCAACGGTGTGAATATATCTATATAGCGGACAAATAGATGTTCAACTTAAAAGGTAACGGTTCGGATTCTAATTCCAATTCCAATTCTAAATAGGCCACAATCTCTTTCTTACACTTACCTTAGAAATATGCCAAACTAACGGGGTGGCAAGCCAACAGAATGGATTTTGCCTATCTATAACTCACAAAACATATCCTTAGTATTTGATAGACAAGACAACTCAATATAAAAATGAAATACACATGTATACAATATACCCTTTTGAAGGCCTAGAATTGAGTTAGAATAATTAGATACAATAAACCCATCAATTCAAGCTCTTTATGCTAATCATTGGGAAAAAGCACATCTGCTGTAATCCTATACTCCGTGTATATGTATATTTACGTGATATACCATATACAGTATAACAAATTACTACAGTGACAAACACAATTATGTACAAGAAAAGGCCTCGGATTAGGGAACAATAAAGAAATCAAATGTATCATTCAGTTATATATACATATATAAATGAAAAAATAAAAATTAAAAAAAAAATATTGAGGAAGCAAACTATCTTGACAATATGGTAGGTCTGAAGGTAGAAAAAATTCTATCATAGGAAGCATGACCAAGACAGTTGTCACAACTCGTTAGGGCTAGACCCAAAGGCTGAATGACAGACTGAAAAACCCATTTGCACGAGGAGAATAGAAGGATTGACACTAGTGTTTATCTTGTAAACGACTCGCATAAAGGTGGGAACAAAGTTAGAATCGTTACTCAATTTTGGACAGACTTCATTTTCACGATTATAGAGAGTTATACAGATATTTCCGATGTTAGAACGTGCTAATTTAAAATTCGCGCTAGTAATTTTGTGTGCTGCTTGGAACACAATAGAAAATCGTAATATTAATGCTGTTGTTTTAATATTAACTACCAAACGCGAAATTTAGTTCCGAGTGAATATTAGTATATAACAAAAAAACAGATCTCATACCATCAAGAACATGTAAACTGCAACAAATGCAATCTCACTGCTTCTTCTTCCCTTATTTATCTCGTTCTCTTCTGTAACAATGGTTGAAGGAAAGCTTTGAGAGGATTATGGGCAGATGGATCAACTAACTGTTGAGATCTGTATCTGAAACCCACTTATTGTCGTAATTATATACGGACGCGCCCAACCACAAGCATTTGTTCCTTTCTCTGTGTTTTTCTTCTCTCTCTCTCTCTCTCTCTTTCTCTTTCTCTTTCGTTAAACACTGTAGTAGAAGCAGGTTCATGGTTGCCAATGTCATCTTATTGTCATTTTACTTCGAAGAATCGGTAGACATAAATCTATTAGGAACCAGACTGATTCAATGCCAGAGCGCTAATGTTTGGTGCAAAAGGCCAATTAATTATTCGCAAAAGCGCCTGCCCGCTTGTACTCATGCTCACGAGTTCAACCTCACAAAGTGGCGTAAGTGTAGTGTCGATTGGTTGTTGAATTAAGTACTACTCATTTCCAACTCGCCAGTGTATGATGTAGTAGTGGGCTTTTATGGTCAAAGCCATAACAGTGTGAGCAAAACAGGGGAGGAAGGGAGTTAGGTGGAGTGAAACAAAACAACGTTTGTAGTGCTATATTGTAGTCTTGAATACGCGAGTAGTGCATCTGCAAGATCCTCAACTACGCTTAATTCGCCTGTTACTATTATATTCTATCAACGCTAAATTTGATACCTTCTCCTTTTTCTGTGTGAAAGGTTACTGGGAATCCGAGCAGCAAACTATAACGTGACGGAGCACCCATTTGGAAATTACTGGACTAGATATTAGCGTTCCTTTTAGCAGCGAGGCAGTATGAGACGTGAATCTACAGCTTAACGTGGGAACCGAACCACATGAGCTCCTATCGAGAATCGAACCCGGCTCTCCCGCTCCATAGGGCGTGTACGATGACCATATAGCTACGAGGAAGGTCGAGTGAACGTGGTGTCAAAATGATGTTCTGAGTGTGATAAGGTCACAAACTATTTGTGTGTGTGAGGGGAAAAGTATGGATTCTCCAGTACTAGGAAAATTCAGTGCCTCGCGTAATATAGTCGCTAACCACTAAAGGCTAGAACGATCCTGGGTGTTATTCTCGGTGGAAAACACTAGGGCAGAAAGGTGTAACAGCCTTTTTTAAATGTACCATCTTGAGTGAATTTTTCCTGGGTTTTCCTTCTCCACACCAGAGAAATACTAACATGACACCTTATATACAGGTCTCAGGCCGCTTCCTTCCTTTCTCCTTTCCCGGGTACTGAGCTCACCGAGGGATGTCATCCCTCATTCTTGACGGGTTTAGAGCCATACATGCCAGTGATGTCCAGAAATTTGTATAATTAAATAAATAAAATAAATCTTGGAAATACTATTAAAACCTTAAGTTCAGAATTTGGTCTCAATACTTTTATTATTTATCTATTTTTTTTTTTTTTTTATGGATTGGCTGGTGTGTATTTACGCACTTCGTCAGCAGCGAGCCTAAATAGAACAAGAACTACGGTCTAAAATGGTATCTGAACCACTGTAGTTCGTTTGGTGTCCTGCAAGAGAGGGCTTTGTTTCAATCCGTTAAACAGTATGGCTTTGGCCTTTAGACATTTTTACGTACACACTTCCCCTAAAATATTTCTTCGTCATGTAGTGATCACGAAACACACAAATCTTTTTAAATTCTAGAATTCAGTTATTTCTCCGAGATTACAAAACATTAGTCTCTGTGAAGAGACACAGCTACTCAATAGTAAACAGTTACCCTTGTACAAGTTTGGGGTGGACAACATTGAATCTGTGAGTTTTATGGAAATACTCTCTATCCTCTCACATTCCCATTCCACTTATTATTTCATAATCATTCAGATTCATTAATCATCTGTCTCTTTTAGTCTTTAGGGTATAATCATGACATATAAGCAAGAAATTTAATTTCATTTCACTAAATTCTCCTCAGCTATAGTGGCTCCAAATATTCTTTGTATTCCCCCATCACCTTGTAAACAATTTCATAGGTAAGTTTACAAAAAAAAAAAAAAAAAAAAAAGATGAAAATCTGTTTGCCAAGCCTCTATGTAAATCAATTTACCCCTATAAAGTTAAATTACTAATATGAAATGGTATAAAATTACATTTTTTTCAAAAAATATATTTTCTTATAAACTTACTGGAAATTCGTAAAAAAACAGCAAATTTTGTAATTTACTCAGGAAATGTATATCAACTTACAAAATGAAGGATAAATGATTTTAGATTGATATTTGGTAATTTAAACTACAAAATTTTTTCTAGTGCAGACAGTAACATACAAAGTCAGTTGGCCACATTGATGTTGTATGTCTTAACAGGTGTGTCCTTTAAGTTGCCACGTTATCTTAATACCATATCTACAAGTTTGTCTGCACAGATGGAATTTGGGTTTTAGTAAGTATGTTTTTCTCTCCCCTTCTCCCCCCCCCCTTTCGTTTTAACTTTTAGTTAGTTGCTCTTTTTTCTCAAAAAATTATTTATTTATTTATTTATTTATTTATTTATTTTTTCCCGCGTATTTTTCTTCCAACTTTCTTTTGTTATTTCGAGAGGAAAGAAGGGAAGAGGAGTAATAGCTCCTTTAACCAACCCCACCAGAACTTATTATGTTCAATGTCAAATAAATTCGTATGTTAAGAGCGAAGATTTATCGTTGCCTCGTTGGACTATTCAGACTATAAATTTAATCTGGTTATACACGCCTTTAACTAGTCATGTGTTTATTTTAGTGTGTTTCATACAGACTGCAGAAAGGCCCACTTATTACTATTATTATTTCTTATGTGTAGTAGAATGGCTCAGACCTCATTGAGAATGTAAAGGGGCAAGACATTATATTTTTAAAAGGGTGAAGAATATGTATAGGTAAGACATACTAAGGCTTTGCTTTTAGAATTAAAAAATAAAAAATGCTATTAACGATGGTTTCTGTCAACGATCGTTGGGGCTTCTTCCTCCGTGACACGATTTATGTCTTCACTTAAATCATCTCTACAGAGTTATTCTTTTTTTTTCTTCACTCTCTTTTCCACCAACTGATTGCATTTTTGTCCGATGTGCGACACCTGGAGGTAAATAAATAATCATTATTCTGTTGTTTCCACTAATAACCTGACGAGTTTGATCCCGCCTATGGTTGTAAGTTAGGCTTAAACGCGCATAATATACTGAGAATATAGTTTGTTAATATTAGTTACTTTTAACGAGCTTATTGACTAATAAACTCTATGTAAATATTCATACCTATCCTATTAACATTCTGTTCTTTTTCAAGTTGATTTTTTTTTTTTAATTTTAATGTGAACCTCTTGCAATACGAAAATTTCAGAATATTTCACAACCATCTTTTAAATATTTCTTTGCAGTGTAAACCTAACTGTTGTATCAAGCAGATGAAGGAACAAATTTATGTGCAAAACGCCTTTCGGGGTACGCAACCTAAAACGCAAAAGAGTTTATTTGGTTGAATGCCTTCTAGGATATGACCCAAAATAACAGATTATAACAAACTTAGTTTTTTTTAAAATATTATTATTTAGATAGTCGTTCCTTACAAAATTTAGCACTGCCAATGAATTTAAGGTTGCAATGTACGACTATCCTAGTAATAAATAGTCGTCTTAGAAATTTTGAGAATCATAAAAAAAAAAAAATCTGCGTTAGCAATAGAGCAGCAGAAATCCCTTATAAAACTGGAATCATGAGCTTACGGTTGATCATTAAAATGATAACCAAAATACGTATATCAGGAGTGATAAATGAAAACCATTACCATATCTCGATTATTTAGCGTGAAATTTTTCTTAAAGAAAATAATATAGTGAAAACTACTTGTATATACGAAAAGAGTCAGCGCGTTGGAACATCAAGTGTATCACGGAAAATATTGAAAAATTTTGTGCGAAACATAAGTTTCTCGCAACAAAATAACTAGGTTTCTCATTAGATGTGTAATGAAATAATTTAGTCAATCTATGCATTGATGTGAGGTTATTAGACCTATATACATAATATGCAGACAATTCCTGCAAGATATTTTAAAAATCTGTTCTTTTATTTTTAATTTCTAAAAGATTTTTAAATTTTTTTAAGTTTTGAAAAATCAATGATTGAATAGTGATATCTCTAGTGTTACTCTCTAGTGTTACTCACGAGACGAGACGAGACATAATTTTCAAATTGAGATACGAGTCGAAACAGAACTTTTGCAACAGCCATAGACATACTTTTGAAGACAAGACTGCACTTAAAGGACACCTTTTTTCGAGACGAGACTGCTCCAAATCTTTTCTCGTAGACAACAGGTTCCAAATCTTGTCCCAGCATAATTTGAGCAAGACTAATCGGTTGGGATGGGACTATTGATATGGAAACAGATTTAATTGATGAATGGAAAACGAGCAAACGCCAAATCAATGCAATTGTTCTCTAAGACAAGATAAATTAAAGAATGAAATGAGAATTGGTGCAAGGGGTCAGGGAGGTTCGCAGGGGGTGGGTCCTGGGGATCCGGACCCGCCCGAAATCCCGACTTTTTTGTAAATGTAGTCTACTTTTAGGGGCAATTTTAGAAATTTTCATATAATTTTGCCTCAAATTGTATTTTAACCCCCCAAAACGCTTTATACCCCTCCCGAAATAAATTCCTGCGTACGTCCCTGCAAGGGGTCCTGGGTTCTATTCTAGGTGGAGGTGAAAAGATGTAGCATTTTCAGGCCAACCGTCTGGTGAGTGAGGTTTTACTTGGGTTTTCCTCACTCACACCAGGCAAATGCCGGGATGGTACCTAACATAATATTCTCAGGTCGCTTCCTCCCTTCCCCATTCCTTTCTCCCTCTCTAATTCTGGAGTAGTGAGATCGCCGAGAAACGTCATCTCTCATACGTGTGATGGGCTAACATGACCATAGATACCGAAAGTCAGAAATCTAACTCCTAATTCCTAAAGAATGATGAAGCGTTAATATTAAGATGTGATGATTAGGATAGCCGATATGAGTAAGATTATTTAGTGTGCTTACGGGTCTTCCGATATAGGGACACGGGCACATTTTGAGTTCTGAGAAAGTATTTGTGTTACGTGTTTGACTGAGAGTAAAACTAAGACAAACATGAGTTAGAGATATTTGTGTTACAATATGTTACAATGAAGTGGCAATCCGTCTCGGATTTGACTACTTAAGAAGCTCGAAAAGGTGTGTCCCCAAAACAGCTTAATCGCTCTCCGTTCTTACGACCAAAGTCGGCATGTTATCCTTTGAAACACAGAGAACTAAACTTGTATTGGTAATCTTATGTTAATATGTTATTCCGGGAGTTTACGTTTTAATTTAATCTTCACACACACACACACACACGCACGCAGGAAACATAACGCATAAGGCGTAACAAAGGTTTTATTCAAAGGTCAATAGCATTAACATTTCACATATGAAACAAAGTGTGAGCAACATAAAAGAATATAATTTTCCGGTACGCCACACTCCAATTTTACATGGCTTATTAAAGGAACCTTTAAAGCTAAACAGTCCAACTATTTAAATCTACAATATTATGAGCTATAACTTCACATGTGATTTTCTCTGTGAAGTGTGTGAATTGTGTGAATGAGTCTATAGTCTATGCGTTATCTTACTCGAGTGGGAAAAAAAAATCAGTATTTGGAAATTATTTAGAAACGATTTAATCATTGTTTAACATGTTCAAAAATGTCCTAAAGTGTTCTATTAATGAAGTGTCTAGAATGTATCTCAAGAGTGTCGTATGACTGTTCAAAATGTATCTGAACTTCTGATGTGCACAAAAAACGGCTTATAAATGTGTACGGTGTCCTAAAAGAAGTTGTTTTTGTGCAAGTATACTTACTGGACACATCTGAAGTTTAGGCACATTCTTGCAGCACTATTAGGATACATTTTAGATAATTTCTGTTCATTAAATGTACACTTCAAGATATTTTATGGACGTGCTAGACAGTGTTCAAATCATGTTCGAACAATACTTTTAGGGTTTTATTTATTTATTTATTTTTTGCAGTGATACATTCAATCTTATTCTTTAGAAACATGCTGTCCGTCCGTAACTCAGTTAAAGGTGAAACGCATCGTCGCGGCGCAACGTGGAAACAAGGGATGACAGAGTATAATAATATTAATAATAAAAAAAAGTTCAAAGATGAGATATACCAGACATCAACCAATAGGCATATATCTCATTGCTCGAGCAAAAGGGTGTGATTCTGAGAAAATAATAATAATAATAACAATAATAATAAACATTAAAATAGATAGTTAGTATACGAGGGCTACAGCATTTGTTAAGGTAACACTGATACTAAAATATAACGTCATCAAGGCTTTGATTATGGCACTAACAATTGGGCAGTATAAACTGTCTTCAGATTAATGAGATATAACCAGAGACGCAGACAGCTTAATGTTCTAGTGGGGGCTCATGACTTGTTTACGGAGGGAGGACTTTTTTTTTTTTTTTTACACACCGAAAGCAAACAAAAAATCTTCTTTCAGAATATGAAAACATTAATAGATCACTATACATATTACACACGTCCATATACACATAGATATTATTATTACCGTATTACTACATGAAATACCCCGTCTTGACAGGGTAGAATATGTTTATGGAAACTTAATGCCCCTTATTCCTTAGGATACACACTTCAATTAAAGTATAATGACAAAAGTCAGTAATAACACTCTTTTCCAACCCTCAGCCCCTATACCTTCGGCGTTGCTGTACCCACACTTTTGTTGAAAGTAAAGAAATGAGTCAAATAGATAACAAAGAGCAATGTCTCTGGCGTTGCTCACCCTGTCTATTTCCCCGCCAGCTGATATCCATAGGAACAATAAAGCGTACACCCAATTTATCAAAATAAAGAAATAAAGGAAATTGAAACGAAGAGAACAATTCCTTTGTTGAAAGTAAAAAAGTGAGTGAAATAAGTAAGTAACGAAGGGCAACATCATACGTTATTATTGCCTCTGTCAATTTTGAACAACGGTGAGTAAAATAAATAACAAAGAGCACGGCCTTTAGCGTTGCCCCTTTGTAAATAAATAAATAAGTGAAATAAATAACAAAGAGCACGGCCTTTAGTGTTGTTCCTTTGAAAATAAATAAATAAGTGAAGTGAATAACAAAGAACACGGCCTTTAGCGTTGCCCCTTTGGAAATAAAGAAATAAGTGAAATGAATAACGAAGAATTTTGCCTTTGGTGCTGCCGTTTCCACGCCTAGGCATTACCAATGTCAATTCCCGAGAACACGCCAAGTGAAATAAATGAAGATGAGCAATGCATTGGCGTTTCCCCTTTGAATGTAAAGAAATGAGTGAAATAAATAACGAAGGGCAACTTCTACGTTATTATTGCCTTTGTCGATTCCGGGCAATTGCGAGTGAAATGAATAACAAAGAGCACTACCTTTAACGTTGCTCCTTTGAAAATAAAGACGTAAGAGAAATGAATAACGAAGAGCTTCGCCTTTGGAGTTTGCCGGTTCCACGCCTTCGTGTAAGTAAAGTTGGCGTCGCCCCTTTGAAAATAATATTAAAAAATGAATAAAATAAAACTATAACAATGCCTTTGGCGTTGCCCTTGTCGATTCCAAGCTACCTGATATGGCCCTTCTTGACTAAAATTGGGCTTAAATGTCATCAGGAGTGAAACCAATCATCTCAGCGACCCCGAACACTGTGAATTCGACAATTATATTGATTGTTTTTTAATCATTTTTACAAGTACTCTATTTCTACCATCTCGTGGGGGTACCTTGAGTAAATTTGGGCTTCAATATTATCAATAGTGTCACCAATCATTTCAGTGACTGCGAAAACTTTTGATTCTATACTAGCACCGGTCGTTTTCGATTAATTTTACGGGTACCCTCCTTCTCAACCCGCTAGTAGTGCTGCGTAACCTTACCCTTACAGCATTTTTTTTTTTTCAGATTTTAAATTATATTGTACCAAGTTTGGTTGAAATTGCTCCAGATATTCCAGAGTTATGCTGCAACATTCACACATATACGTACATTTTTATATAAATAAAAGTCCATTTATTTATTTATTTATTTATTTATTTATTTATTTATTTTTTTTTTGGTATAAATCATGATCCCCTGCCCTCTCCTTTTAGGATATGTGTTTTAATAAATTCAATATCAATGATCATTTGGAGGAAAGCTAAGGTTAATAATCATGTCAAATATAATTTCAATTAGGTCAATATTATTGCCTCATGCTATCAAACGATGTTTTTATATAACAGATTAGTTGAAAAATGAGAGTAAAAAACTGGATGATTCAGTTTTGTTGTTTTAGACCCTAATTATTGTAACGTTTGTAATCTAGGTTGAAATCTTCAATATATATATATACGAGGGTGGATCAGAAAGTAAGGTTACAAGGGAGATATTTCTTGAGTTTGGTCTGTTATAGGGAAATGAGGATGTGGGATAATTTTAATACGTGGAGTTGCGAATTGTACAGAGTTTCAGCAACCAGCCATATACTACGCTTGTTGTATATAAACAAAAATGGCAACTCGTTCGGAAAACTGGTCTCGCGAAGAAGTCCGCTCAGCTATCCGATTTCTGTGGGCAAAACATGCAAGCGCGGCTGAAATTCACCAGCAGTTGGTTGGTAGAGGTTTACGAAGAGAGTGTAATGTCTCGTCAACATTACGAGGAACGCAGTGGCCAACTCAGCACGGCATCAACAAATTTGAACACAGCTGGGACATCATCGACCACCTTCCCTAGAACCCGGACCTTGCTCCACCTCCAAACGACTTTCACCTGTTTCCGTACTTGGAGGAGCACGTACCAGGCCGTCATTTCGCCTCAGAAGAGGAGGAGAAACACTTCGTGACAACATGACTGAACACGCAAGGACAGGATTTTTTACCAGGATGGAATCTTCAAACTCTTGTCATGATGCGACAAGTGATTCAACCGCTAAGGAGACTATGTCAAAAATAACCTGATGTATGTACTATCTGTTGGCCGTATCGGTTGTATGAAACAATACGTATATACACGTTTCACTGCAGGCTTTGTAACCTTACTTTCTGAACACTCCTCGCATATACATAATCTTTGTATACGAGAACTAATACACGATATAAGCTCCCTTCTGTTAGTTTGTAACAATAAAATAGACTTTTTTTTTTTTTTTTACCGATGTGACCTTCAATAGGGAAAGGAAGGAGTGAAAGAAGCAGATTGTTGTTGCTGGACATTTTTAGAAGAAATTGGAAAATTGAAATCTTAAAGTTTTACGTCGCACGATTATGCCGGATCGGTTAAAGGAGATTGTAATGATGAAAAAAGAATGAAATGGTGGAATGAACAAAGTGGGAGGAAACGGGAGAATCCCGAGAAAATCCACGCACACTTTTTTGTCTACCACAAGGTTCGCTTGGCACAAGCTGGGATCAAACCAAGGACCAGAGGTGAACTCTACCACTGAGCCACCGTGGACCTCTAGAAGAAATTGGAATCTTAAATAACGCAAAATAGATTAGTAGGAGAGTGCATAGTGTATGAAGTTACCTGCTAGGACTAAAAGCATACTTACGTTATTAACATTTTTTAAAAAATCACTTTAAATATGCATGAATCTGTAACATTAGTTGTTAAGGAATTCATCAGCTATTTTTATCCCATGTGAATATTTTTCTTAAAAAAAATATTTGAATCAATGAATTTGAAACACTGGAAAAAAAACTATTGGAAACAATTTCAATATAAGAGTTAGCAACACTTCAGAAACAGAATATATGAACAGGTAGTTAAAAAAGTAAAAGAAAGAAACGAAAACAAAAGAAAAGAAAACTGAAAGGCAAGGATGAGCGATGTGAATACAACATCGCCTTTGGTTGTTGTATGTTCATTTAACGAGAATGTCATGACAAAACAAGGGTCAGGAAGAGAAGTGGGGGAGGAGAGAGAGGCAAAAGGATCCAAATAATGAAGAACGAGTTAAACGCTTCTAATTAAAAGAAGTGTTACATCTCTCGGCGGGGGAGAGAAACAGAGCTGTAAGGTCCCAGACACCTTCTCGCCATTCTTTATATCTCGATGGATAGATGGATAGACGGACCAGCAACAGAAGGTAAGAATTGCACAGCTTGAAGTGTAGAACTTTTTTTTTTTTTTTTTCATTTTCCTTTTGGACCATAGCCACTTTTGAACGCTCAAATTAGCATGATGGATAGAAGCTTTGTATAACTTTCATTTCATTCTGTTTCCTTTAAGACAAACTCATTTACGGGACCTGTCAGCTTCCTTTCTTTTTAATCATTTAATTAACTATCTTTCGTCATCGTCCTCTTCTTATTTCTTTTTACTTCTTACATTTCCCCCCTTTCCTCCAACAGCACTGAAAAAATACTTCCTTGCAAAACATGAAGTAATTAATATAGTGGCGTACAAAGAATTTCATAAAAAAGGAATGATATCGTTTCATGTCCTGCGTGACTTTCACGCATATCTTAAATCGTTAATTATCCATCTTTTTTTGAAGAGAGGGGGAAACTACTAATATCTTCCCTTTGCGTACGCCACTGAAATGAAATTAAATCTTTCAGTTTTACGTCCCACGTTAATGCCGGCTAGGCTAAAGGAGACCGTGATGATGAGAAATGAATGAAATGGTGGAATGAATAAAGTGGGAGGATGTTTGTCCACCACAAAGTCCACATGGCGCGAGCTGGGATCGAACCAGGACCCCACGTATCAGAGGTGAACGCTCTACGACTGTCATCGTGCCCTCGCGTACGCCACTGAACGGACATGCACTGTATAGTAAGTTGCAATAAATATGAATTCATTTTAACATTAATTTTAAAACGGAATAATTTATTGAAGTTCTTGTTGGTTTGAAGTTTAGCTTTTTTTCAGTCCCGAGATTAGACTATATGAGATCTGGATCTACAGAGATAATGTAGGATCCGAGCGCCGGGAATCAAACTTGAACCTCCTGCACAGGCCGGTAGCCAGCCCAAAAATGTAGGGGGCCCGGCTGAAGTTAGGGGGCTAGACCCAAAAATATTATAGTTCATCACCATATTATAATTCATTGGCAAGCCTACCGTGAAAATTTTAGGGGGGCCCGGCTCCCCTAAACCCCCCCTGAATACGGGCCTGCTCCTGCATGAAAGGCACGTATTCTAATCATATAGTTGAGGGAAATGTTCTCAGATAGCAGCATGTTGTTTCTTATCTATTCAATGTAACTGAATTTAAACTGAGCTAAAGTCTTCGGGGTTAACAGCACCAAAAGGGTTATTTTTTTGCCCGGCTAAGGTCGTACAAAGGATATGTGAGGAATCAGAGCCGCTCTCCCGAGATTCTAGATAAAATGACGCTTTTAGTTATTTTCAAGTACCTATGTCTAATAACGTTCTTGATTTTTTAAAACATAGCTATCTCCCTTATTTTTTTCTAGGTAAACCCTAAGACTAGATGACTTTTATTGAGTGGTATGTAATCAGTACATCGGCTTGTATGCGACCTTTTTTTCCTTCTTCCCAAATTCAGTACACCTAAATTCAGATATACTTTCCAAATTGTTTTCAATGTTGAGTCTACACCGTAGGACTCTGTACTCCTTTTGATAATCAAACCTGATATTACACACACACATGTTAATGATCTTCCTCGTGGTTATATTGTTGGTGTGCGCGTCTTGGACGTGGAAGATCTGGGTTCGATTCCTGATGGAAGCTCATGTGGTTCGAATTTCACGTTAAGCAGTAGGTCTATGTTTTAATTTATAGCCTCATTGCTGGAAGGGATATTATACTCCAAATCAACCAATCTACCAATGCACACACCAAAACTAAGAACAACCATTCAAGTGCATAACGATTCCAATAAAGTCGATCTTCACTTAAAAAAGGAAAGTTCTTGAATACAGTGGAAATGTACCGGAACAGCTTTATTGGAACGAAGCTTATCGACTTAGACGTTTGTATAAGAGTCTTCATCCCGGCGAAATTAAAATACCGCTAATTTTACAGTAATTATGTGATATCTTCAAATAGATAAAAAGATAATTGAAATGTGGAACAAGAGCACCCTAGACAATATTATTTTGCATAAGGTATCGTTACCACAAGTCACCTAGTAGTTTTCCGTTTTCAGCCGTTTAGAAACTCGAAAATAAATGCCGATTTTCAAACTGGCTCGAAATCGAAAGCAGATAAGTGAGTCGTGATGACGGTTTCTCATGTAAAATAATATTGTCTAGGGCGCTCTTGTTCCTCATATCGACTACTTTTATCTATTTGAAGATATCACATAATTACTGTAAAATTAGCGGTATTTTAATTTCGCCGGGATGCCTGAACCGTTCTTAACCAAATTTGACATGGTGATTTGAGAGCGTGCGCTGAGTGTTGTAAGGAGACGTCCCTATCAGACATACCGTTGAGGAATAAGCACCGACAAATGGGAAAAGAGCCTGCCTTACTAAAAATAACACAAAATTTACCATTTTTCTTTTGCTTGTTTTTCATAAAAGAAAGGAGATAATGATGTGCCACTTACCACAATCATAGATAATGTTGTTCTACAACAGAAAATATGAACCTGAAGAATTTTCAGTGTTGCTATCCATAGAAATTACAGTGTTGCCAGAATAACCATTTCCCTAAAATCTAAGTTAAGTCAGCGACTAGAGGAACGAACTTAACTGCATTTGATTACGTATCATGTTGCTTTGGTTTCCTGTGAGCTACTTTTTAAATAATAGTTGTATTTAGTTTGTATAATAAACAAAATAGTTTTAACATACAGTTCTTAAAACTAAATAATAATGCTATTTAAAAAGTAGTTCACAGCAAACCAAAACAACACTTTACGTAACCAAGGCAGTTGAGATCGTTCCTCTAGTCGCTGCCTTAACTTAGATTTTAGGGAAATTGTTATTCTGGCAACACTATAATCTCTATGGATGGCAACACTGAAAATTCTTCAGGTTCATATTTTCTGCAGTGTTGCCAATTTGGGGGAAAAGTCGCTAAATCTAGGGGATTCGACTTCCAGGATAGCAACTAAAAGTTATTTTTCCGATTAGCGATTTTTTGGTGATTTTTGAATGACAATTTGGCGACTTTCTTGGTGACAATCTAGCGTTTTTTTGTGCTTCGAACAACTTATTCTATAATCAAGTACTATTAGCTTGCATCAGTTCAGATATATGTTTAGATTCCTTTTGCTTATTTGAATCAATGCAAGCATTGAGGAACTGGCAAAGGACGTAGCATGTATCTCCATATTCCCGCTTTGATTGTAGTTATCTCTTGCCCTCTAACGGGAACCAACTCCTACCTTTCATGCCCTATCCTCTTTAATTTGCGAAGCTTCCGTTTAGAAGCACAAGTAACATATTACCAACAACAAGCTGATTATCTGTAGAAGCGTGAGTGAGAGAGATGTGAATGTAAGACTTATCTTTGTAGACTTTTCCTTTTCTTCGTTTTTCTAACCTCATTTTTGATTTCGTTGAAGTGAAAAATATATGTTGCATTAAAAGTGAAATTATACTTAGTTGCATTACAGTTCTTTAATTTACGTTTTTACTTATACGTTTTTACCATAGATAATATTAAGGCTTGAATTGATCATACAAGAGAGAGAAATGAAATTCCACGAATAATTTTTAGCGACTTTTCACCAAAAATGGAGTAATTTCATCTCCTATTTAGCGACTTTTTGTATCAGCTTGTTGGCAACACTGATTTTCTGTTGTAGAACATTATCTATGATTGTAGTAAGTTGCATTTCATTACCTTCTTTCACTTATGAATAAACAAGCAAAAGAAAATGGTAAATTTTGTATTATTTTTAGTAAGGCAGGCTCTTAACCTTAGAAAAACATTTAGCTTCCGAATTCTCATTGTAAACAATGGAAAATAAAATTTTCAGCATTAGAAATAGGGTGAAGCCCTTTTCGTTTTGTTCTGCGAATGCGAGCACAATTTTTCAAAGTTATTTAACTATTTTTATGTCGTGTTCGTTCACGGAAACAATTGATGCACTAAAAATTTTATGAATAATCAATAAAGGTCTATAGCTTCGTTCAAAATTTGTAATTAATGCTTGACTAGATTTTTAGTTAATGAGAAAGCGATGACATACAGCCACATTGATGTAGCAACACCCTGTGCAGCACACAGCAATGTTTTAAGACATTATACTCTTCTTTCTCTCATTGTTAGAGTTAAAGTTGCTCTGATTGATTGGAATTTTAGCGTCCCCTTTTCAGCACCGAGACTACATGAGACAGAACTTTCTGTTGAAAGTGGGATACGAAGAATAAGGTTCATATTAAAATCTTTAACGATTGATTACTATCATAATTACCCGTTACTTTAATATTAACAGGCACATTTGGTAGTCAAACATAGCATAATTTTACCGAATTATATTAATATGTACAACACTTTTATTTAGAAAGGTTTAAAGGTGGATCACCAGCCGGAAGTCAGTACGTATGTTAACTCATTCCCTTAACTACTGCGCAATGAAACATTACATATTATAAACAGAGCCGGATCCAGGATTGTCTGAGGGGGGTGCACCAATAATTCCCTAAATAACCAATCACACTGAAACTCTTCAAAGTGACATGTCACAATATTTTTTACCCCTGACAATGCTGATGCATAGAACGGGGGGGGGGGAGTATTTCAAAGGGGTCGCAAGTGCTATGCAGAAAAAATGTTATCTTTTCCTGGTTTCCGTTTTCTTCCTTACTTGAGAAATGTTAAACTGTTTTGCTTCGTGAATCCTTTTCCTTCAGCTTTTAGAAAATCGATTTAAACTATTATTGCTTTTACAAAGCTCTGCTTTCTTTTAAGCCCAAACCGAAACATTATGGCAGAAAGTTTCGGAAAGTGTTGCTATTTTCACAGCTTGTTATTCATTTTAGATAGGGTATATTTACAATGAAGGGTGGGGTGCACAGGCACCGGTGCACCCTCCTTAAATCCGGCCCTGATTACAAATATTGTACTATAAGATAGAGTTATGTGTCTGCTACAACACAAGACACTGATTCTTTTAATTGTGTCTTCTGATATCGTAAAAGGTAACAAATAAAAGAAAATATTTGATTTGTTTTACAATGAGCACACAAGATGGTACTTGCTGTTAGATCTTATAGAAGTGCTCAATTCTATGAAATGTTTATTTGTATATTATGGTTAAAGTATTTTAAAGTAACGATCTTATTACAGAACATATATATTGTTTGACCGTTTTTCGTGTTATGTTTCACATTTTATTTAAATATTCATTTACATTTAAAGAAATAGATTTTGAGAACAAACTTGCGCAGAAGGCCATAGTGCGTTGTTGCCAAATATGTACGTTTACTATGGCAGTCACAATAAGAAAATTCATGGATTCTAGCGTTGCAATTCAAGAAGCGGAACTTATCTGTGAATTGCTGTAAGAATCGAAAACTAATTTCTCCAGTAAGTATCCAAGCAAATACCATGATTACTTCCTTTATCTGGCATCAGTAAACTCTTGACATTATGTGGCAACGCCGCACTATTCAAGTAGCATTTAGCATAGCACCGAGAACACCTAGTGATCCACCTTAATAATCTTTTGGACTTCCACGCACATCAAATAAGCGTGCTGTCGAAGTTAATGCATCATTGTATTAAATTGTTCAATATTATTAGAGTTTAGAAAAAAAAAAAGTAGAGGCTGCAGCAGCTCAGTGGTAGAGAGTTCACTTTAGGTGCATGGGGTCCCTGGTATGATCCCAGCTTGAGCCAAGTGAACTTTGTGGTGAACAAACACCGTGTGCGTGGGTTTGCTCGGGGTTCTTCCGTTTCCTCCCACTATCTACATTCCACCCTTTCATTCATTTATCATCATCAGCGTCTCCTTTAGCCTGGCCGGAATAATCGTGAAACGTAAAAATTCAAAGGTTTCATTTCATATCATTTAAAAAAAATCCCAAAAATCAAATGATAGGTATCACACACTAGAATAAAGTTACATGTCTCAGCCTAAAAAGCCTAAAAGCTCATGCTTGTATGCTCACGGAGTCCTGGAGTTTGGTGCACAGAGTCTCAGATCGATTCCTGGAAGGATAGCATTGAACGCATTAAAATGGTTGAGGCTCCTTTATAAACTATAGGTCGACGACTCACACATCCTCTGAGCTGAAAACAGACTCTAAACTTCAATTAACAAATTAATAAGAGATGTAATCGTGGGACTTTAAGTTAAGAGGGAGAAGGAGTGCGCCACAGCGGCCGGAAGATTGGTGTTCAATTTAACATGGGATCTCAACCATTTTTTTTAGGCAAATCATGGTTTCATTTCGTTCTTTCGCAAAAATGTCTCAATAGCTCACTCAATATGATGCATCTCATTTTAAAGGTGCAATTTGAACGCTGTGCGTGATATTTTCTTCTTATAAATACAGATAATTATAATCCAAATTCCCATAAGAAAACGATCAAAATTAGAGGGAAAAGTCTTCTGTTTTTTTAAAGTAAGGAAAAGAGCTAAAAACTTCGGACTTTTTTGAGAATGGAGTACTATCTTTGTATTTGTGCGCTACTGTACTATTTTTTCGTTGTTTCCAATGACATTCATTACACAATCGATGAGAAATTATATCCTTCATTATTGAATCTACAGAAATCAGAAATCAGATTTTTTCGTGTTCACGTACTTGGCCGTCTAACTGCTAGATGGCACTATAGTCATTCCTCATCCCACTTTCCTTCTCAGCGGGAGCCAGTCCTTTTGAAAACCTACTTTGAACTTCTTAAGAGGGGCGGGAGGAAGGAAGTCGTTGTGAAGAATGGGAACTTCAAACACGAGGAATGGCAAAATTTATGACCTCTTTAGTTGATGGTTTCTGTTTCAGCAGTACAGTGTATTTGTAGATGGTTTCTATGAGAAGAAGTAATTTGTGTTGGTAGCGATAAAGTCAACCTTTCGACAGAGATTTGTGAAGGAGAAGCCGAACCAAAGTCTTCGTTTATCTATTCCAAGAAAGAAATGAAAACTTCCTGCAGGACTGAGAATATATATACAAGAGAAAAAATAAAATACATTATTATAATCTTATTATAATAATCGAGTAGATTAATCCCCGAAATATTCTTTGTTTACCTGTCAAAAAATCAAGAATAATATAAAGCTCTTTCATCAGCTTCCATCCTACAACATACTAAACACAAACATTATATATATATATATATATATATATATATATATATATATAGTGGCGGATCCAGGATATGATCAAGGGAGGAGCTAAACCATAGTTTGTCTCTTTATCCAGAGTAAACAGGATTGAAGCCCATTTTATCCAGTGTATACCTGAACGTCAAGGGGGGGGGGGCTATAGCCTCTATAGCCACCTTTGGATCCGCGCCTGTATATGTATACTGTTTGCAGTGCCGGATTTACGTATAAGCTAAACAAGCTATAGCTTAGGGCCCTGCTCTCTTGGGGCCCAAAAATCTAAAGAAAAACTGGATATACATTTCTAAAATATAAGAAAATTAAAAAATAAAATAAAATGTATATATACGTAGCAACAATGCTTCCTGCTGTGTAGCCTACGTTCATGTAATTAATGGGGCTCCTTCTGCTAGCCTGCTTCCTAAATTATCTCTAGTTTGTTCATTTCTGTATGTAGGGTGCCTATGTTCATCTGGACACATAAAGGACCCCATTACCTTAAACAGCTTGGGGTCCCACGAAACCTAAATCCGACTCTATCTATTTATGCATGTTTGCTCCCTCTCTTTTCGAAGCAGTGTTTCTTTGATATTGCTTCAGATTCCGGCAGGTTTTACCAAGGAGGGAAGAGTCCTTATTCATTCCAGGCATTCAAACTAGGAACTGGACTACTTGCTTCCAACATTCTGTCCCCCATGTATCCCGGTCTGAATCAATTGCCTAAAGCCCATAAAACATTCAAATTCAAATGTAAATGTTGTTCATCAGTGTCGACACCGAAATATTTCTCAATCAATGGTAGGGGTGTTTGGTATCCTCAATCTGTCTCCCTCTTATTAGCGGAGAAATACTATATTCGGTAGTATTTTTTTTTTAAGTGCTGTTTAATGTATCGCATAGAAATCTAAATTTTTATATACCCTAGTAGTATAGAACCGCACCATACGGTACTTTACAAAATAAACATCCTATGCCAAGGATGAAAACATTAACAATAATAATAGAAAAACATACTAATAAACATTTTAAAGACATTCTTTCATTAATCAAGTCGCACTTAAAAGTAGAAAACAATTTTGGTTATGCATGACTTTTAAAAAAAAAGATGGGATGCGCTCTAATATAGGCTTACATACAGTTACTTTATAAATTCTTAAAATGACGCGCCCCATTCTTTTTATTTAGGCTTGCATAAATAAGATTATTTTTAACTTTTTAGTGTGAATTGATTAACAAAAGAATGTCTTTAAAAGGTGTTTTATCATTTTTTTTTTATTCGTTGGACACATTTTCCAAATCCTAAAGTGATATGCAACCAGGGAAATAAGGGCTGGTTAAAGGCTAGTATTTATTTTAGGATAAAATAGTTGAAAATAAAAACATATTAAAATTTGCTTTTAAAATAAATAGGTATATTGCAAAGTATGAAAGTAAAAATGAAATATTGTATTGTCACCGGACTTACGTCGCTCTGTGACAGTTCTTAGTTCTATGACGTCAGGAAATAAGTTCAATGTATACGAACACTTATTCAATGTTTGAAACAAACACCTGTTACGTCCTTGTACACTCATCTCCAAAATGATTGTCGCATATCTATAACTGTCTTCATGTAAGAATATAATGTAATACTGAATTTGCTGGGTACTTTTAATACTATGTGTATAATCGGGAAATGTATATATGGTAAATTTCATAGGAAAATATTTATAAATACGAAAATTAGAATGAGTAAATCATAATGTTGCTAAATGGACACGAAAGTTTTATTTTCGTTTTATTGTTCTTATTTACTCCTCTTTTGACATGAAACTTGCATACATGTCTCTGCCGATTGTACACATACTAACATTATAAGAAATACCGGGTGAATTCGTTATCAAATTATATTCCTACAACAACATATTTATAGACATGCGACAATAATTTTGGACATGAGTGTACCTACCTGAAGAAGGTGACACATCTTTTAATTCTATTGTTAATGAAGTGGTCTATTTCCCCAAATAAAAACCAATACCAAGCAGAGCATATGTTCCCTCCTGTTCTTCTAAGCCGGTACCCAAGGCTAAATGTAACATTGCGTCCCTTTCCTGTTGTAATAAAAAAAATTCAGGATGGTCAGCTACTGGTATCGATCCCAGGACCATTCGAATGTGAAGGCGAGACAGAGGGTAAATCTGGTGATCATATTTTGAAAAGAAAATAAAGAAATGGATTCCACTAAAAAAGAGTCACATTGCCAATACATTTCAGATCTTTGTCTGGGTTTTCTGCCTTTCAATTCCAAGTTTTTTTTTTTTTTAAACCACGAAGGCCCAAAATAAATTAGAATATCGACTCTCCCGTTTTTTTTTTTTTTTTTAAATATTTGTATGGTTCTTCATTTTATATCAGACTCTTCCTGCACTATTCCCGCGTTATTTACCATAGGTAGAATCCTTTGAGAAAGAGACAGGCGACAAGTGCTTTAGTTCTCTATGGTATGTTTGTGACTGTTGTAGATATTTGGCTGACGGCTGATATCATGTTGGTCCCTCTTACAATATCTCTGTATTGTATTTATTTTTTCTTCAGTTCTGTTTCTCTTTTAGCCAAAAGAAAGGAATTTCACTCTTCTGTCCCATTTACATCCGTAACCATCCCCCTCCTGCGCTGTCCAACTTTGACCACATGCAGGGGAAAACGAAGGAAAAGGAGGGGTGCCATTTGCTTTGACGGCATTTCAGCAACAACCCCATCTGTTGCCAAAATAAGGAAACACTTTGCACTGCAATATCTTCGATTTGTCAAGGTCACTTGACTCCTTCCGACTCTTAAGGACTTGTTCTTTTATGATTTCAAAGTTAAAAAGATAAAAAAAAAGTTTAATATTTTTGATTTATACTCAAATAAACTCTTGGTAACCATAAACTTATCCGGACATACCTAGGTAATTAAATGCTTTTTTGTTTACGTTGTTTTGGTATATTTAACATTATTTACATATTCCATCCATAATATAAGTAATAAAGTAAATAAATTGAAGTACTAGGTAGCAGTTTGTTAACAAGAGTTAATAGTGTAAATAGTAACCTGCTTTATAGTAGAAAATATAATATTACTTTTAATAACTTCAACAGCACAATTATAGTAGATAAAGTCTTCATTTCCTGTATACATACTATTCTACCAATCTTTTACATTTCTTTCATTAACTAATTTTACAGATTGAGTTTGGGAAAAGAAGTAGTTATTAAACCATTAAGTTGCGCAAAAATGTTTTCTACTTCTTTTTTTTTTTTTTTAAAAAAAAAAGACAAAGATAAATGGTCATGAAAATAACATTAATTATATCTTTAGCAGTACAATTATTAGGAACGAACAAATTGCAAGAAAACTTTCTAAAATAGAGTTTAAATGCTGCAATTAGCTTTTTACACTGTAATTGTTTGTATTTAAGCTGACCCTCCTCCTTCGAGCTTTAATTATGAAAATAACTGATAGTTATCTCTTGCGTTTTTTTTTTCATACTGATTTTTCCTCTCATCCGGCATTTGTTCCCATGTTGACTTGCTTTTTATTTTTTTTACAAAGCAACTTTTTAATGTTCTTTATTATTATTCATATACATACATTTGTTTTTTTTTAAAAATACAAAGTATATGTTTATATACACACATAGTCGTGATTAATTCAGTAATTTTAGACAAGTTTATTTCAATAACAAACGGCTATTTACAAGAATTATATATCGCTTCTAGCAGTGAAAGTATATGTTTAAAATATCTGCAAAATTATACGAATATATAATACTATTATTTCCAACTTAATTTTAATGTTGACTTTATAAGATTCTTTATTAAAATTTTTATTTTCAGCAGTTGGAATCGCAAGGAATTTATTTCAGATGGTAGCAACACTTAATTAAACTACTGTATAATGTATTAATTAAAATTCATTTTTATACAATAAGAACTTACTATACTAGTGCATTAATTAATATTCATACATTTCGTAGGGAGATTAAAACTCGCAGTTTATACGTAATCAGTGGCGAAGCATGCTATTAATTCAGCGGCGCCGACGCCGAGGTGCTTCGGTGTTCAACCACCCCCAGAATTTTAGTGGAATTGCTCAGCAGCCACAAACAAAAGAGAGAGAACAAAAATAAGAAAAGAAGACAAGGAAAAGATAGTAAAAACGCAATCATGAAGCTAGAAGCGAAAATAAATTGAACCACAAAAATTGGACAAACATTTTCCTCAAACAATCGACTGTTTGATTAAACACTTTCTTTACTATAAGTGAGGTGAGAATTCGAAATTCCCAAAGACTTCTATTTTGGAACTGAAAGTAAACCTTTCATTTAAATTTGCTTCATTGTGTACATTATCATTATACAAGAATTTCGTTTAAATTTTGCTTTATTTAACTAATTTCATTCTCTTTCTTTCCTTTCAAAATCTGTAAATCCAAAGTTTAAAGTTCGGAGTGTTGCACAGTGAGGCAAAGATTCACAAAAGTTATTAAAATTACATTTTTTCCCTCGTATTAGCTGTCAATATACGTTGGTTTCCACTTGGTGTCATCAGAACTAGAGTCTCTGAAGCCTATGTTGCTTGCAAGACCGTGGAGAGTGGTGGTAGTATGAAAAAAATGGAGGGAAATTTTAAAATATCTACTATTACGATTACGATTCTACGATCCACATTTTCTAACTTTCGAGTAAACTGCAAAAGAAATTTTTTAACATTGCTATGCAATGCAATGCAGTGACATACACTAAACAAGCTTCCGTGCCATGTATAAGTAAATTTCAGAAATTAAAACTACCTACATACTGTTCTATCCCGTGGAAACACGCCCTTACAGATCAGAGTAGAACAAAGAGAACTTGAAGAGATCGATAATTTCAACTATCTGAGAAATATTTTGATGAGAGACGCTTACTGCACCAAAGAAATCAGGTCAAGAATTGCCATAGCTAAAGAAGCATTCAACAAGAAAAGATCACTCTTTACTGGCAGTCTCAATATTGGACTTACGAAGAAGTTGGTCAAGTTCTATATATGGAGCATTGGACTGTATGGTTCAGAGACTTGGGCATTACGGAAGTTAGAGAATACATATTTAAAGAGGTTCGAAATGTGGTGTTGGAGGAAGATCGAGAAGATAAAATGGACAGAGAGAGTAACAAACGAAGATGTTTTAAAACGGATAGGAAAGAAGATGACACTTGTAGCCACCATCCTTCGTAGAAAGGCCAATTGGATTGGACACATCTTGCAAAGAAATTGTCTTCTTCACACCGCCATAGAAGGAAAGATGGAAGGGAAAGGGAGGAATAGGAAGAAGAAGAACACAGCTGATCGATGATTTGAAAGATAGGAGAAAATATTGGGAGCTAAAAGATGAAACTCAAGATTAAGAAAAGTGGAAGAAACATTTCCAGGCCCAAATCTAAAATTGAAGAAAAAAAAAAGAAAAGAAGAAAAAATCCTCATTAGTCCCAGGACCTGCCGAAATTCAGATTACTCAATAATAATACATACATACTGTTCTGTGGTCCGATCCCAACCTATTTCACCCAATAACTCAATTTCACCGCAAGTGATGCTTAATGTTGTCTTCCCCCGAATCACTCAAATACACATTTGTAAAAAAATGAAATGAAGTGAAATCTTACTGTTTAACGTCCCACAATTATCCCCTTTTGACTAAGGGAGACGAATGAGTAAGGCAAGTGAATCATGGGGGAAGAATTGGTGTAATGAGAATGTGGAAGAAAACGGGAGTACCTAGGAAAACTGACGGAGATCACTTGACCTGGAATGGAACCAGGGACCCCACGCTCTAGAGATAAGCGCTCTACCGCTGAACTGCAGTGCTCCCACAATATACGTTCGTATTAAGCATTAGTATTGATTTCTTATTCGTGTCTGTCTTCATAAGGACAGTAAGGAATTATGTACAAAGCTTTCGGGGAGGAGGATATGCGGTGCCTCAGTAGTTGAGTCCTCAATCCTTGCACATTAGGTACTGGATGCGATCCCAGCTGCCGCGAAGTGGGGTTTGTGGTGTATGTGGGTTTCCTCCGAGTTCTTTCGTTTCCTCCCACTGTCGTCATTCGACCACTGTCATCACCGTCTCCATAATCTTCGGTGCACAATTGTGGGACGTTAAAAATAAATAAATAAATAAGCTCGGTCCGATTTGTCTTATGCGGAAAAATCTAAATTTTTCTTATATACAAAATTTAAAATATCTTGTTTATATACATATGTATATATATATTCTCTTCTGCAAAGTATTGACTGTTAGATATCTTTAATTTTTAAAAAAATCTTGATTTTTCTTTTTCTGCATAAGAATAATTCAGATGTTTGCCCTTGAATTCGATAAACCTATGAATTCATGGATGGAACAGTGTATCATCTTCCTTACTTTATCTCTTAGTAATTTCTCCCTGTCTTCATAGACATGCCATTAGTAACGGTATAATCAATGTAATCTGATATAGCTAGAAAGTTCCAGGTATTAGCATTAATTTCTTATTTTCGTGTTGTTTTTCTCTCTGTTTGTATACGCTCGTTATTAATGATAATTCATATATTCTATTTTATCTTTGAGTTTAGTAGCACGGATCTGCTCTTTAGGGTCTTATTTTTTACTTACTTTAGGCTCTGCTCTTTAGACAAATGACTGGTGAAAGGACAAACACACAATATGCATACTTTGAGTGGGATTCGAACCTGGGACAGATAGGTCTTGTGATTGTCAGCTTATTATTCCTGAGTGCTCCACCATTTTCAGAGTACAATGGATGGCATTCTGAATATTTGGATGGAACTATGGATCAATTTTTTGTTTCCTAATACAACTTCTTTTGCCATCATAGGCCCGCGTCTCGCCTACAATTTGTCAGTACTATATATACGCATATTAGTACTGATTAATTCCTTTTTTTCTTCAGTTTTCACATACCATCAGTAACGACAAGGAATGGCATCGTATACGGCTGGATGGTATGTATCAGAATTGATTTTATTCTTTTCCTATTAGTCTTTTGTGTCTTCATAGACACACCATTAGTAGGGACAAAAGACGGTATCGCCTACAGCAGCATTAATTTCCGCTTTCCTTATGCATTTTTTCCTCGTATTCATACGACGTTACTTATGGCAAGGAACGGTACCGTACATAGCCGGATAAAAGTATGTATCGTATTGATTTCTTGCTTTTCCTATTACAATCTCATCTGCCTTCAAAACTTGCCGTTAGTAAAGACAAAGGGTGATATTGGCTACTACTTCTCAGTATCATGAGTCAATGTTTGCTTATTTTCCTAATGCATTGCGGTTATCTTTGTCGTCATATGCCATTACTAACGACAAAGGATAACACTTTGTGTAATTGGGTGATCTATGTATCAGATTAATTTCTTTCTCTTCTTATTTCATCTTCCTTTACTTTCACAGACACGCCGTTAGTAACGAAAAAAATTATTTCGCATAAATATAGTCAGCACAACACATCAGCTTTCATCTTGCCTTTCCTAATCGCACTCCTCTCTGTCTTCAACGTCGTTACCATTGGTACCTGAAGAAAATTTTCTAGGGGGTGGGGCTTAAATCCCTGGTTGCTATAGAACATTGCGTTTGATATTTTGTATTTGTATTTTAAAAAATCTTAAGAAATGTAATACGTTTTCGTGAATCAGGGTGGACTCGGGCCCCACCCTGCCTCCTCTTCGGACACCCATGGTCGTTATGATAAGGGAGGTACTGTGTATATAAAGTTGGATGGTACCATGTATCTGAATTGGTTTCATCCTTTTCCTGTTAAAATCTCATCTGTTTTCATAGACACACCGTTAGTAACGTCTCCTATTTATGACTAGACATTACCTTGCAGAATTTGTTTTGTAATGCACTGCGAGCTAGAACATAATCGCATAATATGGAAGCTATTATCCATTTACCTTATTTCCCTGAGGTGACGATTTTCTGAATATCCGTAGTTCATAGAACCTATATTTTCTGAATCTTTGTTCTATTTAACACATCTTGATTCCTGTTTCAGATATCTAGGGAATTAGGGACTGAACTGCAAAATTTTGAAAGTAACGATATTAAATTTGCATTTTGCTTTTAAAAGTCGACCTGGTACCAACGGCCTTAACTTGCAGAATAGGCTTTGTAACCATAAGGTTAAAGAACATAGGCTAATTTTCATATTGAAAAGTCAAGTTTCGATTCAGGAATGGAGGAATGACGGCCAGCTACATCTTCCTGTAAAACATGAAATTAAGAAAAGAACAAATCATACATTATTTGCGGGCTTTATGAAACATACTCGCGGACAATCATTTGGACATCACTGTATCAAGCAAGCAGAACAGCTTCTTTATAACACTCTACATAGATACAACATATTCCAGGAAAATAACAAATGACAAAGGCAAGTAAAACGGGAGGGGAAATCATTTGGGGCTGAAACAACGAACAATTTTATTTTAGAAAAAGAAGTAGCACACAATGTAGTGAAAAATTTGGCAAGTTATGCTACTGGACAAGTTTCTGGAATGAAAGTATATATATATATATATATATATATATATATATATATATATATATATATATATATATATATATATATATATATATTGCATGTATGGAATTGTGTAGGCACATTGCATGCGTTAAACCTGTCAGTTGACTCGCACATTCATTCAACTCTTCAAAGGAGAAAAAATGTGTTGGTAAATTATACAGGAAAAGGGGAAGACCATGTAAAGATCAACATACACATACACTCTCTCACACAAGAATCTAATCACAGCTATAATGAGAAATCTTATTCATATTATGAATCCTAAAGCCTCTTGTTAAACTCTTCATTTCTTGTTGCTATTTTTTAATTTTTTTTTTTTCATGTATGCGTGAGGCAAGGAAAGAAAGACTTGATGTCATGTACTTTTTTTTTTTAAAAAAAAAGAGAGAGACAAGAAAAAAAATCTCGTTTACACATCCTCTGTGTTTTTCTAGTTCGTATTTCTGACAGTGACGGCGCTGCGGTGTTGGTGCTGCATCCGCCATAGACAGAGCCAATTACGAAACAAGGCGGACCCTTGATAAAGCGAATATCTGGAAGGTTTTAATACGAGTTAAATGTCAGTCATTATGACAGCAATTACCACTCTTAATAAAGGCAAAAGATAGCTGAAATAGAACGGCATCTGGATTTTGTTTATTTTGATGATCACTGACATCTAGAAGTCAATCAGGAGAATGAACTGGCCAACTGCCTATCTCACTTGTCAGTACTTTTGAAAACTTGGTCTATTTTTTTCTTATTATCTTTTCTTCTTATGCTTTTATATATGCACATACTATGTTTTTCGTTTTTTTGTTGTTGTTAATATTTCTTTTGTGAATAGAATGTATGCTTTGAATGTTTTATGGCTCGTTAGAATACAAAGCTTCTTCTGTTATTTAGAAACTAATTAATAACACTCCCCAGACGCTTTATAACATCCCACATTACCATATATTCAATCCGGACTCGTTATATCGGCCATAAAATAAACAAGAGAGTGCTTCTGTGTTTTATACGTGTTTCTCTCTTTCTTTAGTCTTTTCATTCTCACAATAACGAAAAATAGTTATGAACAACTGTCTGTAAACAGGCTTTGAAGTAACCAAATTATTCGCATAGGCTCCAAAATGACTTATATGATAAACAAGTCAGCTTTCTGTACATATTATTATTTATTCAATTTTCCGTAGAAGGTCGTCATGATTTACTGATTTATTTGGTGATCAGTATCTTATACAAGGTGTCTCAAAAGTTCCCTGACATAGGATAACTCTGTTATTATAAGGCTTACAACAAAATGTAAGAGGGAAAACCGTCTCGAAATATGATGTTTTCAATCTAAAGTGAAAGTTTTTTTTTTTTTTTTTTTTTTAATCTGATGAGCCGTTTGGGCTATACACCCTTTATGCGCCCAATGGTAAATGAATATGCAATGTTACCATTTACCTGGACCCATAATATAAGTGAATGAAGTTACTGTCTTTTACGCTAACGTACCGATGGCCAGCCACCATTTTAAACAGTAACTTCATATTTTAGATTGAAAACATCATATTTGGAGACGGTTTCCCCTCTTACATTTTGTTGTAACTCTGATAATAACACAGTTACCTTGTCAGGGGACTTTTGATACACTCTGTACTTTTTCAGTGCTAAGATGATAAATACGTGGACATGCAACTTTACGTAAGATGTGTATTACATACATTCTTACCGAAGATCAAATTTAAGTTGCCCGTACAAAAGGTGAAAACGCTAACCACCTAGCTAGAGAAAAACGCACATGTGCCTTAGATTTCACGTTAAATTGAAAATCCAAATATCTTAAACAAGGACGTTATTTGAGGCATCAGAGAAGAGGCAATTGCCCTCCCTGGATGTGATATATCAATGAAAAACGTGAAAACCTACTCATGTCACCGGTGTTGCCCCCCGCAAGCAAAACAGAAATGATCCTACTGATCTTAAATTTTCAGTTGCGAAAACACTAAAATTTCAAACAGACAAATTAATATACAAATTATTATTATTATTATTATTATTATTATTATTATTATTATTATTATTATTATTATTATTATTATTATTATTATTATTATTATTATTATTATTATTATTTGTGCGAGGATTCGGCTAAGAAAAGAATGAAACAAGAAGAAATTTGGCTCTTAAGACTTGTATCAACCGAATAAAGTCCTGCTCAAACCTCTTGACATCTGTCGAAAGGCAATGGTGTGCTAGTGCAACGTTGTCGGATTTCGCTTCCTTTATTGTACAGGCATAACGTCAAACATTAACGCGGGAAATTAAGATATTGAAAAAAAATCGTTCTTACAAATTTATTAACGTTATAGTGACATATTATCATAAGGACGTACCTTTAAATTGTTTTGTCTTATTCAAGGAACAAAGTTATTAGATAATGTCGCCCAACTTGCATTGGATATTGTGAAATGGGGGACACGCCTTAAACGTCAGGAGGTTTGATCCGGACTGCAAGATATTTTGCTATGTTAGGTTTAAGTTTGATCCAACGCTCCACTCAATTTGCCTACTGATTGATTTCCAAAGCCAAGCATATTGGGTATGGTCAGTACTTTGATCGATGACCAGATGGATAAAATACGACATTCATTCAGTGCTGTAACTCTACTTAAAATGTGTACATGTGTTAATAATAACAATATACAGTATGTGTAACAAATTGTGTAAATTGGATATTTACCTAACATAGGGCCACCATTTTAGCAGCTGTTTGAAAATATGTCCCTACAAATGCTTCAAACAAAATTCTATTTAAATTAAAAATTAATATTTATTATTATTTCGCAATTACAATTTGACTTATTGTAAACCTGTCAATTTATAATTCAAAAGATGTTTCAGATTTGTTGATGATTCATCAAGAAGTTCTTGAGAGTTTTGTTTTCTTCGTCTATCGGACGGACACACAGAAAGATATGGTCAATAGAAAAAATACAAGGAATTCTTTTATAGTTTAACGTCCCACGATTATACCAAGGCTAAGGAAGACGATGATGATAAGATGAATGATGGATGAAAGTGAGAAGAAACGGCAGAACTCCGAGAATAACCCACGCACACGGTGTTTGTCCACCACAAAGGCTGCTTGGCGGGCTATGGAATCTAACCAGAGACCCCGCGTTAGAGGTCAATGCTCCACCATTGAACTCTTGTGGTTCGCGAGAATTTTTATTTTGTACAATAATAAATACAAATAAAGGAGTTTTTAATAAATTCGAAACTAAGGTTCCAAAAGGGTGTAAACTTAAAAATTTGTAGGGTATTTCTTAAGTTTATACTTCATCCGACCCGACACAGTTTTTTTTATCGCTTTCACTTCCTTCTGCTAAGAATAACAGATAAAAATAAATATTGAAAACAAGGAAATCAATAATGATGGCGATGAAGGGCACTATGAGATAAAAAGTAAGAGATAGACAGGCAACAAGATTTCGGCGGTATTTAGGTACCAGGGATATACACAAGCGGGAGACGATGAGAAAAGTCTCACTGAAGGGTTGAAGAAACGAACGAGAAAGATTGTTTGTTTGTTTGTTAATTTAGAGAAAACTGTAAATAAAAACATACGAATCTCCCAATTGAACTTTCTCGATGTTGTTTCTTATATTGAATTGTCATTCTGCTGTACTTAGGTCTACTGAAATTTTTATCTACGAAATACGAACAAATGTACTTGATTATAAGAGCGCTTTCGAACAACTTCGAAATAGTACTGTCCACAGAACGAGACATGAAATAAGGTTTTCTCGTCTCGTAAAGATTTTGTAGAAGTATCATCTTGATTCACAATCTTTTTCTTCTAGTCTCGCTTAGCAAAATTTTTGTACAAAATTTATGTCCTTATTTTTAAAGTTATTATGAATTACTAGAATTCTTCTATGTCAGAAGAGGTACACAATGGATGTAAAATACCAAAATTTAAACTGTAGTACTGGTATATTTATTATTGGATTACATTGTGTAATGACTTGCGTATCTTTGCACTGAAAAACAGGTTTAGTCAGATTGTCCAAAAAATAGGTGCTGGTGACTAAATCGTTTGGTCAATATAGCGCCAACCAAACGTTTGGTCGCCAGCAGGAAATCATGGTTACGATTTGTTTGGTTGCATGAACCTAGTATTTGGTTACCAGTACCAAATATGTATTTGGTAATTTTGACCAAATAAGTGAGATTTGTTTGGGAATATCAAAAATTTGGTTAAAATTATCTAGATTTGGTTCTTGGTACTAAACATTTTGGCCGTAAGTACTAAACCTGCACTTAATGAATTTGACCAAAACGTTTGGTAGAAATTACCAAATACGGTTGGTATAGGGGTCTAGGTACTAAACTGAAAATAATACAAGGATTACCGCAAAAGTCATGGGAACATATGTAAATATTACGTGTAGGTGTGATGAAAATACTTATCCTTAAATACCTTTTTAGGGGTTCAAACCATTTTTTAAAGTACAAACAAGAAAATTTTAATGCAAAAAGTCATTAATCGTGTGCAATTCACGGTACATTTCCACTTATCTCAAGCCATCTGATTTAAAAGATTCCCACTGGTAAAAAGCCCTAACAGAACCTCCACAAAATGAAAAATCTTTCAGGTTTACGTCCCACGCAAACACTTTGGTCAGGAAAACCAAATCTTTACTAAATCACTTAAGATTTGGTTGGCATAACCAAATTAATCAACCAAAGCTCTGATAAAAAAAAAATAGTGTTCATGACCAAACACGTTTGGTATAAATGACCACAGTTTGGTTAAACTAACCAAATAAAGTGACCAAATGCACTGACCAAACAAATTTGGTATTCCTAATGAAGTCATTTTTTTTTCAGTGTGAATGTTGACAAATGCTTTTCATTGTGTTCGTACAATCGCTTTATCACTTTATAGTTTTTATATACTTGAATCATGTAACAATTAGGGATGCGCACGAGACAAGATTTGAGACTGTCTCGCCTCGAAAATGTGCTGTAAAAGTGATGTCTCGACTCGAAATATGTATATTTTTCTATTGGAAGAGCTGTGTCTCGACTCGAATTTTGTCAGGAAAATTCTGTCTAGACTTGTCTCGTGCGCATCCCTAGTAACAATAAAACACAGTGCTCTAGTTCTTAAGACTTGGATGAACTATTTTTACTCATGTGATTCATGAAATTTCTGGCCTCGTCTCGAAAGTGAGACGAGAATTGTTGAGTTTGTCGTCTTGTCTAGAATTTGAAAACGCGGTTTTCCTCTCCATTCCCTTTTTCGTTTTTTTTTTTTTTTTTTTTTTAATATAGGCATGACGAGCAATTTCTCATCTCATGAGCAACATTACGTAGAAGAAAACTCATCCCAAGAATAAATAACTTTTGGCTATTTTCATAATTAACGAATTATGGTATATTATCCGGTTATTTAATAAAACATTTCTTCATGACATATGAAAAAACTCACCTTAGTTGTTTTTGAGGATATAATCGGAGAAGAACTTACCCCCAAAATAATCTACCTATTGTGGACATTTTACATGATTAATGAATTATACAACCTTATTGTAGGGTCGTAAATGAAATATTGCTTTATGTAATATAAAAAGAACTCTTTTATATTACTCGTTCAGAAGCGGATCCAGGGAGGGGGCGATCGCCCCCCCCCCCGCGAAGAGGAAATTTTTTCTTATTTTATATATAAACAAAACCCATTCCAGAGTTTGGAACTCTTAAAAGTAGCTCTAAGTGACAGTATTACAGCCCATGCCCCTCCCCCAGAAGTCCGTAGTGGATCCGCTCCTGTACTCGTTAGAGTCGTTTTCGAGAAATAGGCTCCAGTAAATTATTAATTTCTGGAGGTAGGAAGAAGATTCGGGAACTTCACAGAAAAATCTGATAAAACCGGTAAGTTTAATATTTAGCTACTCGTCTGGATGACATACTCGTTAAACGGCATGGTCTATATAGGGTGCATAAATTGTGATGAATGTAAGGATGGACGAACAGATAGACAGACATCAAAAACTCATTTTTTTTTTCTATCTGTAGGGAGGTCATGAAATGTGTAAAGCAGTTGAAATGACGAACTCATTTTCTTTCACGATTATGATACTTTCTTCTCTCCTATCGTTGATCGAAAATAAAAAACAAAGAACAATTTATAAAATAATATTTTAAGTACCCAATGTTGAGAAATGAAACGAAATTTCTATTTCAAGGTCCCGCAGTTACGTCCTTTAGGTTAAAGAAGAAAATGAAATCTTTGCGTTTTACGTCCCGCGGTTATGCCGGGTAGGCTAAAAGAGACGGTGATTATAAGTAATGAGTGAAATGGTGGAATGAAGAAAGTAGGAGGAAACGGGAGAACCCCGAGAAAACACACGCACACGGTGTTTGTCCACCATAAAGTTCACTTGGCGGGGACTGGGATCGAACCCGGGACCCAAAGCACCAGAGGTGAACGCTCTACCACTGAAGGTTAAAGAAGAAGGGTAATTAGTGAAAGTGAATAATAATGAAAGAATCGGTGGAATGAAAATGTGGGAAGAAACTAGAAAGCCTCTAGAAAACTCACGGATACGATTTTTATTCACCACAAACTCACTTCGCCTGGAATCTAACTAGAAAGCCTTACCGCCCTGTGCTTCCCTCTAAGTATCGTCAACAAAGATGTAAATGTAAAATGCAGAATAAAAAGCAAGGACATGAATGAAAGACGGATTTCAGAGGAAGAATATAACATATTGTTGAAAAAATGAGTTAAGGAAAGTGCTCTTCAACTATTTCGTTCATAGGACTATATTCTAGGAAACATAAATACGACAGAGGCTGTAGAAGGCTTCCCCAAAAGAAAGGAAGGAAAAAATATAAAAATGTTTTCAAATGAATAGGGTTAGTTATGGAGATAAAAGGAAAATATTATCCAGACCAGATGTAATAACGACGATTTACTGCTGACAGAAAAATGCAATCATAAGATAACATTGAATATATTAAAATATTGGGTAATTTTGTAGAAAAATCATAGACCAACTTTTTTTTTTTTTTAAATGTTATGACTACGATCCTTGCAGTCTATCATTTTTTGAGTGCAAGAAAGCAATTTATCTAACTAGTAACTCGCATTCATTTCACTGTAAACAGCAGATATTGATTAATTAGGATACTTTGCATATTGCTACTGTCATATAATAATCTGTATTGATTAGACCCCTATTATTTCATAGTTACATTTTGGAATTAAATAACAATATATTTTATTTTTATTTTATTTATTTATTTATTTATTTATTGGAGATAGATAATGTTTTGTATTATGTAACCTGTACAGTATTTTGGTTAATTTCGTTTACTTATTTATTACCAGATAATATTCATGGCGATAGTTGTCACCCGTATTTTCATACCCTTCGATTCGTTGTCTCAAAGTGTATGCGCCTTTGACGTGGGAGACCCGGGTTCGATTCCTGACGGGAGCTCATGTGGTTCGGATTCCAAGTTAATCAGTAGATACCGTATCATATAGCCTCGCTGCTGAAAAGGACGTTAAAATCAACACAACTCAAAATCATTGTCTCAAAGTAAATTTGGGTATAGGGGATACTAACTAGGTCTATGTATATGATGAATTCAGGGATGTACGCAGAAATTTATTTCGGGAGCGGTCTGAAGCGTTTCGGGGGGTCCAAATACAATTTGAGGCTAAATTATACAAAAATTTCTGAAATTGCCCCTAAAAGTAGACCACATTTACAAAAAAGTCGGGATTTCGCGGGGGGGGGGGGGGTCCGGACTTCCAGGACCCACCCCCTGCGTACGCCCCTGGATGAATTTGCAAACATCTTTAGCGGTTGGCCAAGAAGATGTAAGCACAAGTGAAGTGCATTGTGTGCAGCTGCACGGAAGCTGTCAAAGAGGTGTAGACCTAATAAAAGTGGCACGTTTAAGTATTCGTGGCAGTTTATCTTTACTAAGTTTAAAAAAATGAAAAAAAAAAAAGAACTTAGTTCTTATTGTTCATTTATTGATTTGATAAATTTCTTGGTTATGCCAGTTAATCATATTTGTGTGTGGTTGGGGAGTGAGCAGAGGCGTACCCACGGCAAATGCAAAACTTCCTAACTTAACATACATATGTACACTTTCTCAATAAGACTATACTTGTTTAACAGGGAAATGATTGCTGTAGCATGACAATTTGATTTTACATTTCATCTGTACTTTTTCTCTTACAAAATCTATCTAGTCCTATCAGTCTTCCCCTGAAAATATCGGTTGAAGTATTTTACAATTACTTATCATCTTTTCGGGTACAGAGCAATACTCTTTCAATACTACATAGACGTTGTGGCTTGTATTATTTGATCGTCCTTCACCAAAGCTTGGATCCCTCCAAACAAAAATTTCTGATGGCGAATTTTTAACACATTGCAGCCCACAGCAAAATAAGAACTAGAATTAAGGGGGGGGGATTCCTACTTCCTTCCGACTCCTCTTCTTGAAGGTACAGTTCACTGAATGTGTGTAAGTCATACATTTTCTGAATGTTTCTTCTATTCAGTGTATTCTGCTTCTTGTTTTACGTGTGTAGAACAACTAGAACTTGAGCTCAGGGGTTTCATTTAGTGAAGACAAGGGATGAATTGTCCTCTTTGAGTTTGAGAAACGCGTTTTTTTTTTAATAAATAAATAAAACATACTAATATATTAACAAAGAAAGTAAAATCTTACGTCGGTAGACACTGTTGTTCCCCTGCTAAAAACCCGAAATACTGCTGCTGCCTCAGCTATGAAAATTTCATATTATCTCTATAAAATTTGTATTTTTCTAAAGAAAATCAGCCCAATACCAACGGCCTAAACTTGCAGAATGAGCTTAGGTAACCAAAAAACTAAGAAAATATTCCTAGAGTTAACAATTTAGTCTCGATTCGAGTGGCGATTACAGTGAGCCTGGGGCCTAGGTCCCCCCCCTCCACTTTTTTGAGGTACAAAAATAATTTAAGCTATTATTTATATATCTTTGAGAGTTTATAGTAAACTCATAATATACCTACTGTAGTTTGGAGTCTGGCTGCGCCCTACCTTCTAGATACGCCACTGCTTGTTTCACGTATATATAACGATGGTCACCTACATACTTCCTGTTAGGGGCTGCGGTGGATCAGTGGTAGAGCGTTCACCTCTGGTGCTTGGGGTCCCGGGTTCGATCCCAGCCATCGCCCCGTGAACTTTATGGTGGACAAACACGTGTGCGTGGGTTTCCTCGAGGTTCAGTTTCCTCCCACTTTCTTCATTCCACCATTTCATTCATTACACATCATCACAGTCTCCTTTAGCCTAACCGGCATAAGCGTGGGACGTAAAACTCAAAAGATTTCATTTCATACTTCCAGTTACATATAAAGTAAAAAGATGTATATATATGTAAATTGTAAAATAGCTATTGTAAAAAGATGTAAATTGTATAATAGCTATTTTTCATTTTTATTTGCATCCGAACCAAGGACCATCATTTAATTTAACCTTACCAGTCAAAAGGGAAAAAAATAGAAAAGAAAAGAAAAAGAAAGACAATGTAAGGAAACATAATTAAAGCGCATTATTGTCAATTTACACATTGTGAGATATAAGATCTTTTTATTTTATTTTAAATTTCGTTTCTGCTTTATGAAGTATCTCTAGTGAAGAGTACACGTCTTTTTCAAGGTAAAATGCTTGTCTTGCGTTGAAAAAACTGGTTTAATTCTTTGTGAAGTTTTATTCAACATGACTCTCTGCACTCGAACACAGGTGAATTCTCGATGCTCCCCCCATCTAGTGAACACATTTGTTGTAAGACAAAGAGCTAAAGCTTTGTTTTGTTAACACAATCTGCCGTGGCGTTCCATCACGCCTTGCAGCAGCTTAGTAACTGATTTCCATATGAACCTGGCGTTCAGCTCGTGAAGGTTTTATGCTCCTTCAATCTTGTATGTATGTATGTGTGTAGACTCCCTGCATCCCCTCTACAGTTTACATGCCTTTTTTTATTGTGTCCCCTCCCTTCGAACTATTTTTCGTTGTGTTCCTCCATTATAAAACCAGCGCATGCGTACAACTCTTTGCGCACGCTCACTCTGGTATCGAATTAATCAATACGTAAGCCCGGGTACCCCTTGTCTGGAGTCGGTAACACCTCCATCGTTATGGAAACATTTTTCGTTGGGAGGAAAATTTAGCGAAATAATTTTACAGTTTCCGTTTACTTGTGTCTAATTCACCACAAAATAATACTTGCTAATTAATATCTTATTTAAAATAAGAAATATATTTACTAAATTTGGTTGAATTCGGTTTGTTTATCATGATGAAATAAATTTAGCCATGTTACTTTCTTTACTTAAAAATCTTGCAATACGAACTCTTGAATGTTTTGTTTAAAAGATATCACACTTTTTTTTTTTAAACTAAACTTGTTCTGTTATACGCTTCAAGCTCTTTATGAAGTTTAGTTTAATCCTCCATATTCCCCCCCTTCTTTTTTCAAACATTTCTTTTTCATATTTCCCTGATTAAATATAACGAACCAATCCAACTGCAGCATTCATTACGGTATTGTGATAATTGTCCTATCAACTGCAGGTGTAAACTTAAGAAAAAACGCCCACTTTTTATTCCAATAATCTTAGCGACCTCCCTTCATGGGCTGTTTACAAATAAAGGAATATGAATTTCATAAGAGAAAAATAAATGAAGCTTTTCTCTCGGAGCTTACACAAGTAAAACAGTTGTTTGTTACTATGGAAACTGATGATCTTTTTGTATTATATATATGGAGTATTTAGCGACATCTTCACTCTTATGAGAAAAGAAAAGGATAAACCTCACCTCATAAAACGAGTAAATGTCGCTTGAATCATTCATATCTTAGCATAATGACATAGAATTTTCCTTGTTCCATATCTTAACATATGTGATAGCTACATACGTAATCTATAAAACAGGGCGTCCGTCAAATCAAAACGCTTCCTATAGTGAAAAGCTTCGTAAAGGTAGATTATTTACATATATAGGAGGAATATTAATTGCCATGTGCTAGTGAATATTTGTGTATTTTTTTTCTAAGGCATAATTACTCAGTTCTTGCATATGACGTATCTAATAATTGCACCTTTCTCATTTCGAGTATTTCGTATTAATACCATGGGGAAGATAAACTGACACTTTATCTCTGTTCTAATGTCATGCCCCCTCCCCTAGCTCACATGGGCTAGAATCAGTTTTAAGTTTCTTTCGGCGTTATGCAGAGTCGTTTTGACGTATGATTAGCGTCATACTAAAGGCCTGACTAATGCTGGAAACATATGTTAGTCGAGCTCTTTAGAATGGCTCTAATCACGCCGCAGAACGACTCTGCATAAGGCCTTTTGTGTCGACGTCCTGTAATCATGTGATGTATGATTCGGCTGTTGATCATTAGGCGAGACCCAAAGGAGACCTATCCTGCGTTGGAATTTCTCTCAAAAACAAATGTTTTTAGCTGTTGTTGATATGTACATGTAGTATATGTTTATGTCCCTGTCCAATTAGGTAAAGGTAAAAATCCGGAATGATGAAATCCACATGCTCTGGAAGCTGAAGTATGACCGATTAAACAGTTAACTTCTTTACATACGTAGGCCTATCTAAGTGGCAAATGTGTGTGTTTTCCGACTGCGTGTTTCTGGGTTCAATTCGCGATGGGAATGTTTACCTCGGAAACGTTGCCTGCGAGAGACAAAGAGTTGAAGGTTGTCTTATCTCGAAAAAGTGTCGGAAAAGTGATTTCTCGACTCCAAAGGTGTATTTTTTTCTATTTAAAGAGCATTGTCTCGTCTCGTCTCCCCTCATCAATATAATATCTCGTCTCATTTTGTGGGCAACTAACTACTACGGGTATAAACACAAATTGTGTGGTTCAGATTTCATTTTAATCAGTAGGCTATGTCCCGTCTCATGTAGCCACTAAACTGAAAACGATAGTTAAATCCCAATAGGACAGAACGCTCACGGTTGTATTCAGTTATTCTGACGCGTGACTAGCGCCATACTAAAGGGTTCGACTAACATATGTTTCATGCATTAGTCAGCCCTTAGTCTGACACTAATCACATGCAGAAATGACTCTGAACACGGCCCTCAGATACGAAAAAGTGTCAGAAATCAAAAACAAAATATAATGGCGTAGACAGGACCTATGTTTGTGAAATGGAGCTGGCAAAAGAATTTCCTTTATATTGTAACTTTTTTTTTTTTTTTTTTTTTTTTTTTTTGTGATGTGTTGGTAGAGAGTGGCGTACACGGGATTTTGGACCTAGTAACACACCGTTCTATTACAAAACATATTATCATACAGAATACTATCAGTTTTCTATACAAGGTTGCAGGGCCGGATTTAGGGGTGGGGGGTGCAAAGGTGCACCTGCAGCCCCCTCCGTTGTAAATATACACTACCTAAAGTGAGAAGCTAGCAGTGAGTTTTGCAAAATGAATAGCTTAAGTCAATTTTCTGAAGGTTGAAGGAAAAGAATTAATCGAGAGCAGACACACAGCATTTCTAAAGGAATTCCTCATTCACATCACACAAGACTAAAGGCATTTAAAAAAAATCAAATTTAACTCAAATGCACTGGTAGTTATTGGTGCCCCCCCCCCCCAGAGAATCCTGGATCCGGCCCTGCAAGGTTGGTCCGAAGACCTAATTATATAGCCTATCCCTTAATCTAGTGGATGAGTATTAATAATTGCTGAGTGTTTAAGAGAGTCTCAGGACCCAGCGCAGCCAAGAGGGTGTGATGAAGGAAACTTTTAGGTTCCAGTGCAGCCAAGAGAGGTAAAGGAGGTTCTCAGGCCCAGAGTATCCAAAGATAGGGTTAGATACAAGGGCCTAGAGCATCCAAGAGATAGGAATAGATAGTTCTCAGGGCCCAATACAGCCAAGAGAGAAAAGGGATTATCAATTTCTGATAACGACGAGTACGCTGAGCTTCTTTTATATCCAAACTTTGTGTGTCCACGTCCTCCTTCATGAGTGGGGCTGTTGTAAGTAGTCCTCCTTAGGATCACGTGTCGGGTGTTGATACGCTTATCCTCATTGTTCTTTACCTTCGGCACGTGGATGGGATATTACAATATTTACCAACACTTAGTTTAATAAATACGAATTGCGCAGTATCTCTTACAGTTGGGCAGCGACGTAACTAAAAAGGGGCAAACGGGGCTTGTGCCCCGGGCGCCGAATTGGGAGGAGCAAAACTGGGCAAATATTTATTTATACTATAAGACAAGGAAAAGAGTTTCAGCAAACTAAAGATCATTTTTAAAAAAATACTTCATAAACTTAACAGGACAACTACGACTCGCCAACCTTAGGAGCATATCCATAGAGCACAAGTTATTTTCAAAGCTATCTTTTGAGGACATTGTAAAAATCTTTGTAGTTAAAAGAGCCCACAAAGTTAAATTTTAGATTCAGCCTTTTGTGTTTTCATTTAACTTGTATCGGTTTAAGAAATTTGCAAAATGTCCGAGTATAATACTCGAGACAACAGCTTGACTGTTTGCCATAATTAAATATTCTATTCTAAAGCAACATACTGCTGATTCATTATACATATATGCACATCCCAATATCATTCCAAAAACATTGTGATTTGCAGTTATTATGAAAATACTATAAGAATATGTCAAGCAAGATACTCTCAGATTATTTGGCAATCAAATATTAATTAGTTAGAACGCTCTACACTTTAGGAGACAAAACGAGACTTCTGTACACTTTAGGAGATGAGACGAAGCTTCTACACACTTTAGGAGATGACACGAGGCTTCTATACATTTTAGGAGATGAGACGAGGCTTTTATACACTTTGCGAGATGAGACGAGGTTTCTACACACTTTTGGAGATGAGACGAAGCTTCTATACACTTTAGGAGATGAGACGAGGCTTCTATACACTTTGCGAGATGAGACGAAGCTTCTACACGCTTTAGGAGATGAGACAAGGCTTCTATACACTTTAGGAGATGAGACGAGGCTTCTATACACTTTAGGAGATGAGACGAGGCTTCTACACACTTTAGAAGATAAGACGAAGCTTCTACACGCTTTAGGAGATGAGACGAGGCTTCTATACACTTTAGGAGATGAGACGAGGCTTCTATACACTTTAGGAGACAAGACGAGGCTTCTCTACACTTTGCGAGATGAGACGAGGCTTCTACACACTTTAGGAGATGACACGAGGTTTTTATACATTTTAGGAGATGAGACGAGACTTTTATACACTTTGCGAGATGAGACGAGGTTTCTACACACTTTTGGAGATGAGACGAAGCTTTTATACACTTTAGGAGATGAGACGAGGCTTCTATACACTTTGTAAGATGAGACGAAGCTTCTACACGCTTTAGGAGATGAGACGAGGCTTCTATACACTTTAGGAGATGAGACGAGGCTTCTATACACTTTAGGAGATGAGACGAGGCTTCTACCCACTTTAGAAGATGAGACAAAGCTTCTACACGCTTTAGGAGATGAGACGAGGCTTCTATACACTTTAGGAGATGAGACGAGGCTTCTATACACTTTAGGAGGCAAGATGAGACTTCTCTACACTTTGCGAGATAAGACGAGGCTTCTACACACTTTAGGAGATGAGACGAGGCTTCTATACACTTTAGGAGATGAGACGAGGCTTCTATACACTTTGCGAGATGAGACGAAGCTTCTATACGCTTAGTAAGATGAGACGAAGCTTCTACACGCTTTAGGAGATGAGACGAGGCTTCTATACACTTTAGGAGATGAAACGAGGCTTCTACACAATTTAGGAGATGAGACGAGTCTTCTATACACTTTAGGAAAGGAGACGAAGCTTCTACACACTTTAGAAGACGAGACGAGGCTTCTAGACACTTTAGAAGATGAGACGAGGAAACCTTGATACAACATACAATTTTGACTTTTGTTTTTTAAAAATATGACCGACCTTGAGATGATACAACTTTTTTTTTTTTTTTTTTTTTTGTAGTCTATCAATGATTTCCACTGGAATGTGGCAAAGATAAGGGGAGAAGGCGAGAAGGACAGATCAACTTCGACTTAAAAGTTTTCTCATATGATAAAATAATTTTCAGGCTACCTCCTAGGCTATATGGTTAGAGTACTCACCTTCTCGATTCGATTTTGGATCCCAGTTTATCTGGTTAGGATCTCACGTGTAAACTTTAGGTGGGGAGAACGGTGGCTCAGTTGTAGAACGCTTTCTTCTGATGCGAGGGGTTCTGTTTTTCCGATCCCCGAGCAAGTAAGTTTGTGGTGGAGAACATCGTGTACGTGGATTTTCTCGGGATGTCCCCGTTTCCTCCCACCAATTCTTCCATCATCATCCTCTTGCTTTAATCATAATCTCCTTTAGCCTAAAGGGCATAATCGTGGGTCGTTAAACTGAAAAAAATTAATTTCATTTCATTTTAAGCTTTAGATTCACTTATTATATAGCCTGGTATTAAAAGATACTCTTATCTGCAATCCTACCAGCTCCCCACGAAAACTTCCGTAAAATTTGTGACTCAAAATTGGTCACGAAGAAGGCCTGAATTAACCATCCAACTAAAAAAAAAAAAAATCAGGTATTTATGAAAGTACTGTACACTTAGCGTTTGACTGTCTTCAACCCAAAATGATAGAGAGTATGTTAAATCATTCCTTCTCATGATGACGTACTAAACACAGACTTAATTGGAACATCAAATCGTGATTAAAACTCCTACTTGACTGTTTACCTTACGTCATGATCTTATTTATTCTCAGCGATGAAGTTTTTATAATTAATATTGTATTATACATACTTCTATATACTGCTACTTATAGAGTGAAATTAAACTTATGTATAGCAAATACTGAAATAAAGACAAACATTACTTCATAGTATGCCAAGTTGTCCATAGTATGACAAGTTTACGAAATCAGTTTTTCTTAACAGTTGCTAATTTTATTAAGAAAAATATAATAAAATTAGCAACTGTTAAGAAAAACTGATTTTGTATACTTGTCATATTATGCACACTCTATTGAAGCTTTAACGTTAAGTTGTAGTTTTTGGATAGCAACTCGATAGGCTAGATGTAATAGTTGTACAGTTTTCCGAACTATGAAAGATATCAGAGGTAGTTCTCCTCCTGACCCGGATCTAGAGTATATTTATATCAGGAAATTAACCTTAGTACCTTGATACAGAGAATCTGAGAGCCACTTGACTACTCGAGACGAGAGCTACAAAAGTTTTTTGTCATTTCAGTATTTGTCTATTAGTAATTATTGTAATTTGAATAATTATTCGTACAATTATTTGTTATTCGAATAAGTATCTACAGAGTTATTCATTATTTGAGTAGTTATTTTAGCAAGTATTTTTGGTTTAAATAATTAATTGATCAATTATTATTCGTTTCTTGAGTGAATATTTGTTACCTGATTGATTATTTGAGCAATTATTCGTTATTCAAGTAAGTATCTGAACATTTATTTCTTATTTGAGTAGTTATTTCAATAATTATTTGTTAATGATTGATTATTCGTTCCTTTACTTGTTACTTGACTGATTGTTCGAAAACACTTCCCTTGTTCTAGTAATCATTTTAACAAATGTTTCTTACTTGATTGATTGATCAATCAGTTATTAGTTATTTGATGGTTATTCTACAGTTCTTTGTAACTTGATCTGTTATTCCGACAGTTTCTTGTTATTTGACTTCCAAATTGTGCTATTCATAAGTGTCGGAAGTCTTGCAGAACGGCTGTCCGTTCGTTTGGCCGTCAATAGCGAAAACAATAAGAGATATCGAGAAGCGTTTTCTTTTCTTTTTCTTTTTTCTTTTCTTTTTTTCAATGAATTCAGCAGCCCAAAAACATGTTCCATCTCAACTGTTAACCCTCTGTTCAAACCGGAACTGGTAGAAATCAACCATTTCCTGTTTCAACCGTGGTCGCGATAGAACAAAAACGGTAATATTCTAAGTTAGATAGAGAAGTGGGTTTTTGGTATCGATTCAACGTTGCAAGAAAACATACCATCTGCACTCGTAACACTCTACTAACGAGGGAACCTATCCAAGTGTAACTCCGACTTCGAGTCGAGACTATGGCTGTTGGTTACCTTGTCCCAAAAGAACATAACACGAAAAGGGATACATCCTCGATCGCAACCGTTGCGAAGATATAAGCGTGAAAAGTTAGAAATTGAGCTCCATACTATAGGCTACATTACAAAGTCGGATTCCGGGTCAGATTTTTCGGGAACGGTCGGGTAAGGAAACTCAGCGAATACATATCAAATTAGTGTGGGGAGCCCAGCACCAATGAAAAATTTGTGTTCCCGGGGCACTCGCAGGGTCCCAGGTGGGGTCCAACTCAAAATTTGCAAATGGAACCTGGGGTCAAGTAGCATATTGTATGAAAGTATTGTTAAATAAAAGAAGATAGAACAAATCTCAACTCTCTAGAATAACCTTGTGCAAACGGGCAACTGGTCAAAATGTCAATACAACCTACATCAGAAAATCCATGGCCAGGCTTCTAAATCCGTTAAGTTGCGACAATAACAAAACAGAAAAGCACGTTTAAAAGTGCAAGGTTTTGAAGTAAAGCAAATTGCTGCAGAGTCTCTCTCTCAAAAGCATCATCCGATATATTTTATTTCTGCACCATTATTACAGTTTTCTCCAACCCTCCGATAGAAATTTCATGGTGCAATCTGTGAATCTCGGGTCCCGATGCGCGAAGCATATCGCGTTGCCTTTTGATCTTCTCACCCTCCACGACGATTGCGATTGACAATGTATCCTTTCTCTACTAGGACACGAAATCCAATGGTCATGGTCATTCTATGGTCCATTGGTCATTCGAAGTCACACTTATACTTGGATAAGGTCCGTTGTGCAACTGTGTGAGAGACTGTAATGTTAAACGTATAGGGCCTTATACAAACTCGTTTTAACGTATGATTAGCGTCATACTGAAGACCTGACTACTAATTTGGATATACACGTATGTGTTTAAAGAAATCTGGGCCCTAATGAAGAACAGAATATACTGTTGCAAGAATTTTTGGGAGATTGACATGAGATGTTGAAGAAATGGACTTCCTCTTCCTCTTCTTTCCCCCAACGTTGAGCTGTACAATCTGTTAAATGAGTGATACGCACGTAGTAGGAGATGAAGCGTTAAGCAGACCAAATTAACACCTCCTCTGACCCTAACCTTCATAATTTCCAAAGCAGACCAGCATTTGTGAAAAAAAAGGCCCTCCCAAGACGTGTGTTCAATATTTGTGAGGCACTAACCATAAATTTCACTCTCGTCTTTTAGGTTGAAAACATGTCCAAAGTAATTTACATTCCACACACTGAAAAATCAATAAATGGTATATAGAAAATGTTGTAAACGTCTTCTCTTACATTGCAACAACATTTAAGAAATACAAAGGAAAACAATAGTGATAGGGTAATTCTAAGAATATTAACAGGATTATGTTCAATGAAATAAACAAACTAAAACAAAACTTAACGATATATATATAGTATGTAAATGTATACGCGGATCCAGGACCGACTTCTGGGGAGGGTGGTGGGCTGTCATACTGTTACTTTTAAGGGCTCCAAACTTTGGGATGGATTTTATTTATATATAAAAAATAAGAAAGTTTCCTCTTCTGGAGGTGGCGATCGCCCCGATCCCCCCCCGGATCCGGCCATGCGCGGATCCAAGGAAGCTGTAGGACTTAAAGTGAACCTTGAGGCCCAAGAAGTCACCGGACACTCTTATCTCTCAGAACAAGAAAGTTGATGCCAATGCATGAGATGCTGGGTTATCAACTGCCTGGATCGAAGCGTACGGAAGTGTTGGCACGGGTTTCTGATATCAGACATTATGGTCGCCCATTACCTCTCTCAAGACAGCACCCAGTTCCGCCTGTGAATTGGGACGATTCGGGTGGATCTTAAACGGCGTTCCAACTCGTCCTACAGATGTCTTATCAGGTTCAAGGGACATTGAGTAGGAGAGTCCAATCGCACAGAGTTATTGGTTATCAATACATAACAATGCTGGATCGCTTGCAGGAAACATTGGCAACTTTATATTAATGTCAGTCAATTGAATAGGACTACTGCAGTATGTAGAAAGCGATGAACTGTCCATTGTTTAAGTATTAACCATTGTTCATGCTACTAGGGACGACAAAAAGAGAGCTTAGCTCTTATTAGAAGAAAATAAACCTCAGCATAACATCATCGTCTCCAAATTTCACTGTTGGCGCAACATAGCTGAGAAGCTTTCTCTGGATTGGCTTCACGCTCAAACTCTTCACCTGACTAGAATCATGTGTATCTTGATTCATCACTGCATAGTATGGTCTTCAGTTGATCTACTGTCCAAGCTTTATGGGCATCACACAATGTAAGTCTAGACCAGCCTGATTTGTTCGAGTGATATTGTAGGGTTGTGTGCAACTTCTCTCCGACGGAATTTTAGAGCGTGGAGGTCTGTTCTGATAGTGTGGAGCTATAAAGATGTACCCGTCCCCTGTTAGACCTCCTGGTGGATTACGTGCTCCAGTTGACGGTGATTTGCGCATACCACCCTCTTTAGCCCCTCTTGTTGCGTCCGTCATTGTCATACGACGTCCGAGCCGTTCTGTGATACTGGTTGTCTTCATGTGTCCACCTCGTTATTATGTTGATTTTCTTTTTCCCAATGTGTCCGTGATGTACCGTGCTGGAAAAATAAGAGGTGTGAAATTCAAAGGTGATGTCCTTCCATCCTTAGGAAAACTGAACTCCTCCCGGCATGCATCTACAAAGAAGGACCAATCGCGGCCTTTGGGGTATCAGGCTATTTATTGGGAAATAGTGGATTTTTGTATACACTGATAGGCACTTAAAATATGACACCACGAAGTGTAAGAAGAATTAATTACCTGCTCAAAATGTGCAATACTGTTTAAGGTAGAAGTGTGAAATGATTACAGGTATCAATAAACTCTGCGAATTGTACGCCCAGAGGTCATCAGCGCGTGGATCAATCAAGGGTGTCCACAATGGCTGTGACACGAGAAGGTATAGAAAGGTTAACACCTTGGTTCCTCCCCTGGAGTATAGGAAATTATGAGCCTGCGGTACGGTCCAGAAGCTTATTAGCTCTGGCCGGAAGAGGTCTCTGCTGTACGAGGAATTGTGAATTCATGGATTCAACGTGTTCAATATATTGTAGACTAAGTAAACGCTACAGCAACAAAGCACTGGATCATCGAGTCATATTGCGTGCCACGTGCGATCGCTCACCATCCTGTAAGAAAGAAGTTCCATGCATTATCTACAGTTAACCTGGCCCAAACCTTATCGATAATATAACGTTGTCTCTTCAAAATAAATAAATACTATGTATTAAACGTAAGCGGGCACGGAATCTAGTAATAGTTCATCACAACGCTCGGTGAGGAATTGATGAGGCGACGTGGAACACTAGAGATGAAAAAAAAAAAAAAAGACGGCTTTTTTGAATCGATGGTTTTTTGCACATAAAAAGCCGGCTTTTTTGGGGAAAAACGAGAATTTTGGAAAATTTGGCTTTTTTCATTTTAATGATTTTTCTGTTTAAATAGCTTTCTTATAGTATACTCTAAACTTAAATAAGATTCCATGACCTGAATGTCATATTTCGCTCTGGAATTCACCGTCATGATGGATGGAGCACATGGTTTATGAATTAAAGTAACCATAAAGTACGTAGTATTTAAGGGCAATTTTAGAAGCTATTTAACTTTATTTTAACTTCTGAATTATCGACATTTTTTCTTCTCTAGATCATTTCCTTTTAGTCATCTGTGTTTCACTTCTTAGAACTTAGCTTCTAGCACATAATTAAACTTATGTTTTTCAATATATCCATCAGAGCGTACGTTTTTCAATATGTCTGTCAGAGCGTACTTCCACATTTCCGTTATACTGTAGCTGTGGAATGATTTAAAAATAATCTTCCGGACACAACCTTGAATACCATTTGATAGAAATAACCAGTATCGAATTTAGAAAAATATTTGGGAGGTTTTTTTCTAAATAATGTTTGTTTTCTTTTTTTAAAAAAAATTCCTAACTTTTATTTAAGAGGAGCTTAAGTTTATGAGTATAAGCATAACAACTATTTCGTTTTGTTTGTATATTGAGCTGTAATCTTCCAGATACAACCTTGATAATCAGTGGCGGATTTAGAAAAGTATTTTGGGAGGGGCTTTTCTTAATAATGCTTAGTTTTTCTAAAAATTCCTAATTTTTTTTTTTTTTTTATTTGAGGACAGCTTGAAGTTTATGAGTAAAGGCAAAACTAATATTTAGTTTGTTTTAGAAATTCCCTAATTTCGGGGTAGAGGCTTCAATCCGAAAGACATCCCCACCCTAACCCTCTTCGCAAACCCATCACAGCTGGTAATTAATAATTACAAAGATTTAAAAATGATTAGAAAGTAAGTCGGCCAGGACACACAGTACACGCACTATCTCTACATTCACAGATGGAATTCAGAAAAACTTTTGTCAAAGTGGTCGAATGCGAGGTTGAATCCCGGACTTCACGATAGAAGCGCGAAAGCTAACCACTCGCTCATGTTTGTTGTGCAGTTGTGCTTAACTTAAATATATTCTCTCTCTCTCTTTCTCTGTGGCCACAAAAGCACTCCATTGACTCTTGTCCTTATCCAATACAATCCAGTTTCTACTCTGTATTCCTATTTCTGCTAGATCCATCTTAATATTGTCCTCCCATCTGGGCCTAGGTTTTCCTGATCGACGTTTCCCGATTGGATTTCCAGTTAAAACTTTGAAAGCGTTCCTACTTTTTTTTTCATTCTGACTACATGACCTGTTCACCTGAGCCTCCTAGACTTGATGACTCTAACGATGTTTGGGCTCAGTGGTAGAGCGTTCACCTCTGGTGCTTGGGGTCCCGGGTTCAATCCCAGCCTCCGCCAAGTGAACTTTGTGGTGGACACACACCGTGTGCGTGGGTTTTCTCGGGGTTCTGCCGTTTCCTCCCACTTTCTTCATTCCACCATTTCGTTCATTTCTCATAATCACCGTCTCCTTTAGCCTAACCGGCATAACCGTGGGACGTAAAACTCAAAGATTTCATTTTTTTTTTCTAACGATGTTTGGTAAACAGTATAAATTATGCAGTTCCTCCTTATGAAGTTTCCGCCATTCCCCATTCCCGTTCCTCTTGGGTCCAAATATTCGTCTCAGAATTTTATTCTCAAATAATTTCAGTCTGCGTTCTTCCCTCAGCGTAAGCGACCATGTTTCACAACCATAAAGCATAACAGACATGGTTATCATTTTATATATTTTAAGTTTTAAATTCCTTGACAGAATTCGCGACGACAAAATATTTTGAACTGAATAATAACAAGAATTACCTGATTTTAGTCGACATTTAATTTCTTTGTGGGTATGATTTTGGTTTGGTAATACTGACCCAAGATATTTGAAAGTATCCACTGTGTCGAAAGTATTAATTGATATTTTAACGCATTCATTATTTGCCGTAACTTCCTTGTGAACTTCCTTGTATTTAGATTTCTCTGCATTTACTCATGTCCCTGCAAGAGTTTAATAAGGCCTATGTATTTCTTTCGATCGTTCTATCAGATTTACATCATCAGCATACACCATAACCTGGAATACCATTCAACTCTATGCCCTGGTTCCTATATTTGATTTTTCTTATAGCGTACTCCGGAACAAAGCTGAATAATATCGGCGATAACGCATATCCTTGTTTCAGGCCAAGCTCGCATTTTTCCACTCGGACTTTACTCTGGAATTCATTTAAACACTTAATAAATCTAGCTTTTTCGGTATTCCAAATTCTGTAAGAGTGTTGTACAATGTTTCCCTCCTTACCGAGTTGTAAGCCTTTCTAAAATCAATAAACAGTTGATGTACTGGGTATATGCCCATTTCTTTTCGAGTATTTGTAGAATGGGAAATATCTGGTCGATTTCGACTAAATTCACACTGATAATCTCCAATAATTTCATCTGCGTATGGGATCAAACTTATTTATAGAATGTTAAGAGAAATGCCTCGATAATTATTACAAACAAATTTGTCGTCTTTCTTGTGAATTGGAACAGTGATTGATTCTTCCACTCTTTTTAAATGTATTCCATAGTTTTTCTTTTTTATAAAAAAATGTTTCGTAACTATATGTTGAATTTTCTTGTTAAAAGTTCAGAAACCTTCAGCATTGGGTAAACCGTGATGGTGGTTGTATATTCTACAGCCTAGGAAACACACGTTCAGATGAACAGTCTATTACGTATATGATCCATGAACAGAAAAATCGATACTTTCCCGATTCTGAATAAGCTTAAGGAGCAGTCAGTGCATCACAGAATTTGGAGCTTTACCGATTTTGCAGATCCGAAGCACCTGATAGGTGGTAACATATTATTACGTATGTGATCAATCAGTGAAAAATTTGTTCGAAATATTCATACAATGTATATGAAAGTTAAAACTTAACTGAAAAATTTCAAGAATGTACAGAACCACCCGAAACGAAGCTCTTCATGTGTATATTTCTCTCATGTTTTTCTTTATTTTACTTCAAAAAGAGGTGTGTAATATTTTGAAGTAAAAATACTACATACAATTTTGCTAGTTATTTGTGTATCATTTTTTAAATTAGTTATTGTATATAAGAGGTTAAAATATTATTACATATATTGGTTAATCGTTTGGAATTCATAATGTAAATGTGTTAAGAATTTTAAAAAATCTTTTTGAAATTCATGGTTTATTTTCGAGGTTTCATATTATTATCTGCATCAACCACTATTTAAATGAGTTTTTTGTTGTTGTTGTTGTATAGAAGCGAAACAAAGTCTGCTTTATCAGTTTAAACCAAAATTTTCAAAAAAGCCCAAAATTTCCCAAACAAAAAAGCGAAGCAGAAAAAACCGAGTTTTTTTTTCAAAAAAGCCGTTTTTTTTTTCGAGCCCTTGCATCTCTATGGAACACAGGAGATGCCTCACCTGTATAGTCAGACACGAATGTGGTCATCATAATACAGAGGCAATTAAACCCGTGACCAACCAGACCCGGTGATCCAGACAGACCAGTGACCTGGAGTGAGCTAGTCTGACCCAGATAGACCCATCATTTGGAGTAACCCGATCTGAGCAGAATAGACCCATGACCTAGAGTGACCCGGTCTAACTGGAATAGACCGATGATCCGAACTGACCTGGCACGGTACGAAAACTAAACTTCGTAATACACAACGAGGCTCTAATTCAATTCTAACCAACATGATTCACTCTCATTGCCTATTTCGCTTGTTGTTTTCGTCTCTGTATGTGTCAAACATTGCACTGAAAAATACCTACAAGTTTTAACAGAGATAAATGCGTCACAGAAAAGATAAGCTATATATTTCTCTTATGAAGGATCGTTAAAGTTTAATCGACCTGTAACACTTGCCGTTTAGAATATAAAGGATACCACTGAACCCAAACAGTATTGATTAATAAAAATGTTAACTCGACACTCATGAGTATCGGTAGTCAGTATTCTACTAAAGCCAATTTAAAAATTATGGTTCTTATCTCTTCTCTGGGGAAGTCAGTAAAAGAACCGGGAGGAATACTTAAGTAAGCAAACTTTATTAACACTGAGAGAGTATATGAAAATGCAAAAACACAATAAAATTACATTAAAATAAAGTAAATTTCGTAATTACAAAATATTATACACGAGAGACCTTACTTGGCTCAGATTCTTCTCTAACTTAGATTTTACAAAGAGAGAAAAGGTCTTACATGAATGTTAGATGAAATCCTCTCGCCCACATGGCTGAATAACTTTTCCTTCGTCTTTGGCTGCTTCCGTCCATTTAGCCTGCCTGGATTCTCCTTATATCCCCCACTTTATCATGGTTTTCACAATTAAGAGGCCTTGTTCTTTTGTTTATCTTGTCCCTTAGGCCAAGTTATTTGAACAAAACATTTTAATTGTTCACCTTTTTAAAATTCATTTAACCACAGATTATCTTATCCATTTGTTTTTTTTTTCTTTAAATCTGTTTCCCAACACATTCCCCCACTGAAATAGTACAGGATTCGAATAACACCGTTTAGTGTTTGTCTGTCTTATCCATATATATTTTTTTCTTTAAATCTGTCCTGGCAGTGAGCTACTTAACACTATCACATCATGTATTAGGTTCAAAAAAATGTGAAAAAAGAAGAATTCGTAAAGGAATAAACGAGAATAGGAATCACAATCACAACATCGTACTGTATCACTGTACAACGGTGTTCTACACTGCATCACAATTTGCAAGAACACAAGAACATGGCATGACCCAGTCCTCCAGTCCGCTGAAAGGGGGGGTAGACTGTCATCCATTGGGGGTGAAAATTTCCGGGTGCTCGTCACCTGGACTGCCTCTTCTTTGATACACTCCGCCTGTGGAAGGAGTATAACAACCCGTTGTTGTCTTGAATTACCATGATAGTCCATTGGCAAGTCTGTTTCTATGAGAAACCACTACACGACCTTGGCAGTAGGTTGAATGGGTGTGGGAACCATATTCTTCTTTGGAGTTGTGGAGGAGACGTCTGCGTCATCCAGCATGGAGAATAGAACGGAAGCAGAATCCAGCATGGAGAATCGAACCACTGTGCACCATTCCTCGATGCTACTGGTGGAGGCATCATTGCTTGAGAGGATCAATGGATGAGAGGTATGATGAATGACGTGAAAGGAATGAGATAGAGGAGAGGCTTGGATGTTTGTTTGTTGTGTAGGTGGGTGAGGTATTGTTTTTATACCAGATTTATGCGATAGAAAAAAGACATGCTTTTCTCATTTCAAGGCAGAGACATGACAGCAAATTCCCAGTGCAATTATAATTGTATATTTTTTATATATTTTGTCGGTATGCGCGTGAATGGGTTACATAGAAGGATTAAACTTAGATGCAGCAAATTACAGATCTGTGGGCTAAGAGAAGGTTAATATGTGGATTAGAGGTAGGTTCATAAAGGACAAATGTAAAAAAATAGAAGAAACCAAAAAATATTAAATGTTGAAGTTTCGTTTTTTTTTTTTAATGGATTCGCCAGTACTGTGTTCCTGGTACCTGGGGATAGGTACTTATTATAAAACACAATTACTAATTCTTTGTGGAGAATAGTACGGATTAGCCATGGGAAGAGGGGATTCTATCATCTGTTGAAGGGGGATAGCCACATGCTGTCTAACTTGTTGGTAGGTTTTGTGGGCTAGGTATTTTTTATAGCAGCATAGCCCTAAAATGATTAACAGTAGGAAAGAGAGGGAAGTAACTGTAAGTATTATTATTATTATTATTATTATTATTATTATTATTATTATTATTATTATTATTATTATTATTATTATTATTATTATTATTATTATGTATATCAAGAAGCTTGTGGTGTTCTATGTCTTCTTGTGTGGCAGCGTAAGTTGCTTGGTGCTAATATTAGGATGTTGCTGTGAAAATGACCTCTGGTAAAAGTTAGAGACTGAAATGCTTCATATTGTGTATGAACTTTCAATGACATGTAGTTGTTTAGTTCTGGGAAGGAAATGATTCCGTGATCTTTTTTTTTTTTTTTTTTTTTTTTTTAATTGTTTCTCGTTGACGGAGAATGGGATGATGAAAACAAGGCAGACTAGTAGCTGCGGGGTAAATCGTTTTAAAGCTTTCTGTATTATTCAGCATTGTTTTTAAAGTACTATGCAATACTATGGAATTTCTCTTTTTCGCCCGAAAGACATGAGGTGTTAAGTTTAGTACTGCAAACGAACTTCCTTGGTATCAGATGAACTGAAGATGATTATCTAATTGTTACTTTCACAATGTTTCTTGTTAGTTCTGCTCTTTATTTTTTTTGTCTTTTTTTTTTTTTTTGTTAAGTATGAGATAAACTGAAGTGAACGTTAGTTAATGATGAGATAATAAATTGTCCTTAGAGTTGTTTGTAAAAAGAAATTGGAATGAACTGGAAATGTGTGTCATTTGCAGCCTATTTATCAATGAAATTTCAAGGTTGGCATGCCTACCGAAAACATAGTTTTGCCGATTTAAATCGTATTTTTACCTTGTAGATGTTATGTCCGACGTGTATTTTGTTATTGATCTGTTCGTCATTTATGTCGCCGAGGGCGTATATACGGAGCTAATGCGTTAAAAATTGCCTTAATAAAAGGACACAGATTTGTGAGAATATATCAGTGTCAATTTGAGGAACACAACGACATCAATTTAGAAGATAATAGGTATGTTTTCTTCTTTTGTTAAATTTGAATTTTATGGTTTCATTATGAGAATTAGAGTTAATGTTGGAATGTGACTTTATCAATATTGCATGAATGTCATTAGCTAAATGCTAGCTTCCTGTGCATGATTTCGCTTAGGAAATCGACATGGCCACTTTCTCTGAAAAGAGAATTTAGGTTTTAGGCACAGGAAAAACGAAAGGAGCGGATGCCTTGAAGGCGACATGGCCCACAATGAGATTGTGAGGTTTCAGCCGTTCCTATTAGGTCTTAATAAAATTTCGTTCAGAAACGAGATAGGATTTTCATTCTGTTAATGAACTGGTGTAGTTAATAACGCATTTCGTCTATCTGATGAGAGTTGAATTTTATATTTATTTTGTGATGTTTGTCTATAAGAACAGATGTCTCCAATTGAATTGTAATAAGTTTTAATGAATGGTTAATGATGTTCGAGATGGTTAGAAGGAAGAAGTCGTTGTTCAAAATGACCGCGAATATTTTGTCCATGAGATAAAGAAGGATGGATGCATAGACGTCAGTGATGAGGTCACAATTAGAGCCTCTTAAGTAAATGAGTGCCGAACTGCATTTGTAATGCAGGTGAGTTCGGCCGTAAGTTTCACAGCGTTGTACGTAACGTTTACAATACATGCGTATGTAAAATAGCTGAATGTAATCCGGTGTTCTGTAATGTGAGGTTATTGAGGGTGGGTGTTAGTCTATTTTCAACCCCTATCTTTTTATTTCTTTTTCGTTCATTTTTTTTAGAACCTTGCTAAAGTCAGTGTTACTGAGAAAAGTGAACAAGAAGTTATGTTTTGGTAGTTTTTTTTTTTTCGTTAGTTGAAGTGAAACAACTGTTGATAGGAATGGGTATTCAATTTGGGGAGGGGGCTTTTGACCCACTCAATAAGTCATTCCCTCTTCTTTGCACATTCTTTTTTATCAATTTGAATACATCGGCTGAAAGGGGTGGGGCGTTTTCCCCCAGTTAAAAGTATTTTTGGTTTTTATTATTGTTCTTTGAAAATGGGATTTATGAGTGAAAGGCAACGTAATGCATATGTCTGTTTGCAGGCTGGTTCAATTCATAAACGTTAGATGCGTGAGGCTTAGCCTCTGTCATTGATGTATCCTGGTCTCTCACTCGGTACTTATAAAATCCATCGGGACGTAATTTGTGTCATGCGATATTCGTTCTAAAGTGTAAAATGAATTTAATCTATTATTATTAGGAGCATTTAATATGTCAATTATCCTAATAGAATGTGTCTAAAACTTATGGGGTGGTCGCGAGTGTTCACCTGCTGGGTAGGCCCGCATGTTAGTGACGGCCTATGTCATTACTTTTTTTTTTTGATGTGTATGTAAGGAGTATGATGTTGAAATGTTGGGTTGGGTTCAAGGCAAAATACCGGGGAGGGGGAGTAGGAGTACCCTTTTACCGTAGTAGAATTGTTTTCCAGAATATGAATACCTATAATCTTACATTTCGTTGTCCTGCTATACGTGTTGGATGTTATCAGCAATCCGCGTAAACCTCAGCTGCGTGGGTTGTTATGTGCGGAGTACAGAGATTTTTTTGGGGGGGGGGAGAACTGCATTCTCGTTATCTTTGAGAATTCAATTTGAAGGTGCAGTGTATATTTTCATAGGAGGATTAAGTGAATCATGCGAGTGGGAGACAAAGGCGGCAAGCTTGCATGAGTGTGTCTGTTAATGAATGGGAAGGAAAAGGATAAGGGTCAAATGTGAATGAAGCATAGAGTGAATGTAAATCACTAATCCTATTGCTAGACCGTTTTGAAAGTGCAAAATCATGACTGTTTGAGATATTAAATCTCCTTAGGGATGTTTGTTAACAATTTAGATGGGCTAAGGAGAGACACTTAATGAATGGCAGTGAGTTTGGTCGGGAGTAGTGGTGCTCAACTTTTCGTTACTGACCATACGCTGTTATACCATGCACTTAAGGATCGTCAAAAGATACATGCAGCGTGTCTTTACAACTCATCTATGATGCTTTAATATAGTGAAACGATAATTATTGCTGCATGAGACAAATTAGGGAGCGACACACTGAGCACTACTGTTTTAGATAATCACAATATGGTCTTAGTAATGTGGTTGAAAAAAACGCGTGAAAAGGATGCAATGAAGTTATATGAGTTGTCTGCAACGGAGATTGCGTGCTTTGTGGGAGTGGATTGGGCTATAAGTTTGATTTGGGTGGGGTTGTATGCCATGCCTGCTGCCTATTCCTTGAAGCCGCGTAGGTATTTGTTATATTTAGTTTCAAAAACTGTATTTTTCTCTGTGTCCGGAATGTATAGTTTAAGTCTGTTCTTTGCAACATTAATTATTTTTCCTCCAACATCAATCTGATATGAATTGTCATCGAGTTTATTCAGAACTCTGTGTGGGCCTGTATAAAGTTGCCTCAAATTCCACTTTCATTCTTCTTTGTGCTGAGTCTTTTCAAAAGAACTTGGGAACCGGGAATGAATTGGGTGGGGGTGTTTTTGGCTTCCTCTTTTTCTTTATGCTTCTGAAAAAATTGTTCCCTCCTGAATTCTATTAGGTCCCGTAGTTCTTTGAGCATAACTAGCCTGTCATTGATGTCAGTGGGAAGTGTATCATCAGGAAGAAAGTTCTGAATTGGAAATCTCACTTCCTTTCCAAATAAAATGTGGAATGGTGAAACCCCAAACTGTGTTAATGGAGTGTGATTAATTGTAGCCGTAGCCTTGTGTAAACGCAATGGCCACTGTTTGTGGTCCTGTCTGGTAAGAAATTTGAGGGCTGTTTGCAAGTTTGCAATTCTTGATTCTACTTGTCCTATGGACTTATGCAAATTCGGTAACGCGTATATGGCCTTAATGCCTAGAGAATTGAGAAATGCTTTTGATTTGGAGCTCATGTGACTTGGTTGTTGGTCGAGACGTAAACAGCGCATGACGCCGTAGGGTATAATTATTTCAGTTGTAATGAAGTCTATGAATGCATCTGTAGTAGGAGATTTTATGGGCTTAGTGACTGTAAATGATGATACTTGTTCCACACCTACATAAAAGTGTGTATATTCGTCACCCTGTGATGGCATAAGTTTGCCACATATATCTATGGTCCAGCAGTCGAAGAGGTCACCCGACGGTATTCTTTGAACTGTGTCAATGTTTTGTTGGCAACTCCGTTTAAAGTAGCCACAATCTAAGCATGAGTTTACTTTGTGATGTAACCAGTTTTTTAGATTCGGGATATAGTATGTGCTACGAATGAGGTAGTATAATTTCAGGTATCCAGGATGTACTAAAGAGTTATTGTGAAACTCGTTAAATACCGTATCACGCAGTACCCTCGGTATGCATAACAAGGTGCGCGGTTGTGTTGGTGAATACATGTTACGGTATAGTAAATTCTTTTTGAAAATGTATTGCTTTTGTCATGTTTTGTAGTTTTTATCGTCCTTATTTTCCGTTAGTAAGGTTCGCACTATTTTAGAGAAGAAGGGATCATCCCTTTGGAGTTGCGCAATGTCAGTGTTTCCATCTAATGCCAAGAGATGAAAGGGATGAACTTCAGTGTCGAGAAGTTTCATATCTTCTTCAGCAAAAGGCAAGGGGTTCCGACTTAATAGGTCTGACAGTGAATTTCGATATGACCTGACGTGAACTATTGTGAAATCAAAGGTTTGTATCTGTTCCAACCACCTCGTAAGTTTAGGAGTTAATTGGGTAGTAGTCTTTAATGCTAGCAGACTCTTATTATCCGTTACTAGTGTAAAATGTTTACCTAGTAGATATTTCTTTAACTTCATTAGCGAGTAGAAAATCGCAAAAAGTTCTAAATTATGAATTGGCAGAGGTCGAATTCTTTGGGGATGACGAGCTGAGACGTAGCATACCGGATGATAATTTTTTTCTCCTATTTTTCTCTGAAAGAGACACGCTCCTATGCCTTCGGCCGAAGCATCTGTCATTAACATGTGCTCTGTGTTTTGTGTACTATATAATTGTAAGATTGGAGGATTTACCAGAGCTATTCGCATTTATTCGAATGCTTCATCCATATCAGAATTCCAGGTTAATGTTTTTGGATTTCCCCGAAGTGCTTTGTACAGTGGTTCTAGAGTTAGCAAAATATATGGAAAGAAGTTACGAAAAAAATTTACACTCGCTAGCCAACTACGGAGTTGTTTTACGGTTTTGGGTTTTGGTATGTTAGTAATGGCAGCGATTTTGTCAGGGTCTGGCTTAATTGTACCATTTTCAACTATGTGCCCTAGACATTTAACAGAAGTGACCCCAAATTCAGATTTATCTACATTAAATAAAAGTGAATGTTTTTCAGCAATAGCTAAGACTTGGTCTAATAGTTCCAATAAATGCGAGTATGAAGAAGAATAAAGAAAAAAGTCATCAACATACAGAGAGAAATTTTGAGCTGGTATATCGCGATAGATAGTGCGTAATATGCGTTGCAAGTTAAGCGTACTAGATTTATGTCCTTGCGGTTGCACTGTAAGTTCAAATTGCGTGTGGGGCAAATGAAGATCCCGAACCGAAAATGCCGTGGCCTTGCGATCTTCAGGCGCCAAAGACACTGATAGAAAGACTGTGCTAGGTCCAGATGAATAATCCAGCGAGCAGCCGACATGTTATCCAAAACGTCTGTCATGGGCTGTATGGGATCTGCTAATGTTTGGCATTTGCTAGACAAAGTTCTGAGATCCAGAACTAGACGAATGTCCGATTTACTATTTGGTTTCAGCACTGCAATAATATTATTTCTATACTGACTGTTAGATGGTTGGATTATGCCCTGTTCAAGAAACTGTAGGATTTTTTCTTTTACCATAGGCCTAAGGCGATGTGGAATTACAAATTGGGGCATAACAAAAGGTTTATCATCAATTAAGTCCAAAGAGACTTCAAAGGTTTTTATTTTACTGAAATCAGTTTTTGTCCATTTAAAAGTAGTGACCCGCTTTTCTAAAATTTCCAACATTTGTTGCCTCTGGGATGGAGAAAGTGCAGGATTAATGTTAAATTTAGTGAGATCAATGTGATCCTTAATTTTTTCCATCCTTTCCCTTCTATTTTGTTCCGCATGTTCTTCTGTCGGTTCAAAAAGTTGCCTAACAGAGTATGCCTTATAGGTACGAGGCTCTGTAGGGAAGATTGTACCCGAGGCAATAGGTAGACCCTTGAAAAAGGTTTGATCGTAGTGAGAGAGGTTAATAATTGGTATTTGAAGGTTGTCAATTGAAGTAGCCGTGTGAACCGTGTAACACCCTTTTAGATTGGCATGTATAGGGGAATTGATATAAAAATTTTTTATGTTTGTTTTTAGAGGAATTGTTAATCTTAACATGCCAACACTATTTGCCGGAATGGTTTGTGTTTTAGCAATTTGAAAAACAAATTTGGGGTTTTTCTTAACTGCCAGTAAATTTGAAAGAAAACGAACCTCCTCAGGTTTATGTGATATGGGTTGTGCCGGTTTGCGCCCAAAATATGTTAAGCTTAGTGTGCCTGATTCGTAATCAAGTTTAGCCAGATGCTGTTGGAGGAATTGATTTCCTAAAATGGTGGGGAATGACTGCAGGGGTGAAATGCGAAAAAGAACCGAAAATGTACGACCCGCTATTGTAATTGGTAATGTAACTGCGTGAGTAAGTGTAAGCGGGAGGTTAGAGACACCGTGAAGAACCGTAGCCAAAGGAAAAGGTCGCGCTTTTTGAGGAACTAAATAGCTAGGAATTAAATTTAGCTCTGCTCCTGAGTCAAGGATTATTAAATGTCGTTTTGAAGCAAGAGAGCCCTCAATGTAAGTTAAATGCCTTCTAAAGATCAATGGAACATTCAACGTACACTGTTTACCAGACTGGTTAATATGCTCGTCTATTTGTATGGGAGGAGGAATATTATTATTTTCAGCAACTGGAGAAGGTTGCTGGATCTGTGTGTTCTTGTGTAGGTCGGATGTTTGTTGTGATCGTAAGTCATTGAGAGAATGGTTAGTTGGAGGAGGAGGAGGAGGACGGTCCTCCTCTAAGTTTAGCCGTTTTTGGCGGCTGTTCTGTTGAGGGTAACGAAGGTAAAGTTGGTACGAAAGGGGTGGGACCGCAAGGAGTTTGGGAAGTTGTAGGTAGTGGAAATGGAAAGGGAGATGGGTATGGTGGAGGGTAAAACTGCGGGTAAGGCATAGGATATATAGTAGCCAAGGCAGCCTCGTTATAGTTTGCTCCCTTTCGATTGTTCCCACCTTTTCTAAAAGGAGGACGACTTTTTCTATTAACATTCTTCTGGGGAGGGGTTTGAGTAGCGTGCTTAGAGTTTTGTTGTGGCTTTGGAGTTCGGCAAGAACAACATGTATGGGTGTGAGTTGAGGATGGTGTGGGAGTAGGAGGGTGCCTGTCATTCCGTTCCCTACTTTGTGATCGTTGCCGTGAACGATGAGTGTGTTCATCCCGTCCCCGGGAGAAATCTCGGGAGTAGTGAGGAGACGGTGAACGATCTGAGTTGCGATGCCTGGACTGCGGTTGATTATGTTCCATGAATGCAACAGTATGTTGGACGGGTTGAGCATTAAGATGGGTATTAAGTTGCACTTGAAGTGAATCTAAACGAGAAATGATGTTGTTTAAGGGGTCATGCTGATGTGTTTGTGGTGGGGGGGTAGGATTGGTTAAGCTGGCTAGGCGCCGCTGGGCTAACCTGTCTGCTCTCTCCCTTGTTGCTGCTAATTCGATAAGTTCATCAAATGACTTAATAGTCTTTTGGGAAAATTCTACAATGAAGTGGGGCAATAACCCTGTAATTGAATCCAACAAAAAATCTTCAAAGGAGGGTGGGTGATCTAATTGAGTGGCCAAGTATTTCTTGGCATATAAATAGTGGAGGAGTGACTCTGTTGGTTCCTGAACTCTGGATCTATATTTTTCAGCTGCTGAGAGAGGTAAATTGTTTGGTCCAAATTGCTTTAAGAATTTATCCTTAAGTGTATTCCGTGGCAGGGTGGAAAGTGAATCAGTACTTTTGTACCAATACAGCGGAATGTCTGCAAGACATAACGGAAAGATGGAACACATTTTGTCTTCACTCCAACCCGCAATTTTAGCTGTACGCTCAAAGTTAGTAATGAATAGGTCAGCTCTTTCTAACGGGCTAGCTGAAAATATGTTGAGTGAATTTGGATGTATGGGAATGGTGGGATCACTTGAATTTCCTTGTGTGGGTGGTGAAGTGGCCGATAATGTCGGCCCTGTGGTGTTAGTTGGGGGATTAACAACGGATAGGTTTGAAATGTTAGTTAAGGGCGATCCATTAACTTGAGGACTTGATGTAACATTGTTAATCTGATGAGAGAAATGTTGTGAGGTGGGAGCTGGTGCTGGGGGGTTGGAATGTAACCAGGAATTAGTAAGACTGTTTGTAACCGACTGCATCTCGGTGAAGTTTACACCTAATTTCCGTGATTGCACTGCACTGCGCGTTAACGGCATACGGAATCACTCAAAAAAACAAAAACTATAAGGATATTAAAATTTATAAAAATAATTGCACTGAGAAACCCATCAGCCTTAACCAAGAAATAGAGAAAAATTTTCAAAAAAAAATATAATCTGGTATAAAATATGTAAAATCTAGCCAAAAAAGAATCTGAGCATTAGTATATCGCCAGGGGCGCAATGATTAATAAAAATGTAAGAATGTAATGGTATCGGTAGTCAGTATTCTACTAAAGCCAATTTAAAAATTATGGTTCTTATCTCTTCTCTGGGGAAGTCAGTAAAAGAACCGGGAGGAATACTTAAGTAAGCAAACTTTATTAACACTGAGAGAGTATATGAAAATGCAAAAACACAATAAAATTACATTAAAATAAAGTAAATTTCGTAATTACAAAAAATTATACACGAGAGACCTTACTTGGCTCAGATTCTTCTCTAACTTAGATTTTACAAAGAGAGAAAAGGTCTTACATGAATGTTAGATGGAATCCTCTCGCCCACATGGCTGAATAACTTTTCCTTCGTCTTTGGCTGCTTCCGTCCATTTAGCCTGCCTGGATTCTCCTTATAACCCCCACTTTATCATGGTTTTCACAATTAAGAGGCCTTGTTCTTTTGTTTATCTTGTCCCTTAGGCCAAGTTATTTGAACAAAACATTTTAATAGTTCACCTTTTTAAAATTCATTTAACCACAGATTATCTTATCCATTTGTTTTTTTTTCTTTAAATCTGTTTCCTAACACAGTATTTTATAAGTTACTTTTGAATAGGCTATGTTCAAAAACACGTATGGAAGGACGAATAAACATGAAATTATATTTGAAATATTCAAAACATGGTAACTTGAGTAAGAAATCTACCGAGAATTAAACAAATAAATGTTCAAGCACAAGCAGTGGACATCATTAATCAACTATATCTGCAATAATCCTGCAAAGACAATATTTCGACTGCTTCTGAATTGTCAAGTCGTTTTAGGTCACTGAATCTATCTGGGTTTTCGAGTATGTCTGAGTCACCAGGTCTGACTCGATCTGAGAACTGAGATCCAGGCCCGGCCGACCCAGTCAAAATTTGTGACCCAAGTAACCCAAGTGACCTGGTGACCCAGACCCATTCCGTCCCCGGTAGTTTGGCAGTTTGTCATATTAGTGCAGAAATAATGACAAAGTGTTCGTGGATTCCAGCTGAATTGCCATCTCAAATTTATGGCTAAATAATTTAACGTGGAAGCAAACAATCGTCACTGAATACACTGTTCTGAATAAACCACACAACTGGTACGGGAAATATGTATGGTAAGTTTCACGACATCGACACCCAAAACTGCCCGGGAAAGTAATCTAACACGGTTCAAACTTCTTTGAACAGATTAACAATTTCATTCTTGCATGCCGTGTTATTGTCCGAAATTCCATTATTGCCACAATAACGCCTCATTATTATCATCAGAAGACTATGAAGTATCAAGAAATAATGCGTGATTGGTGTAACAACTAGTATATTATCTCTTGCTTAACCACATGTTGTAAAGTGGGAAGATTTGTTTCGTGTGAGAATTCGCTGCTGCAGCAATTTCCGCCAGTAGGTATATGGCAATTGTTGGGTACTGCATGAACCGAAACTCACAGTTTTATGCGGCATGACATTCTGTAAGGTTTTAATCCCAGTCCTCATTCGTAGCATAATGAACATAGATTATAGTCCTATGTTAAAAAATATATATATGTTTTGCCTTTGTGTCCAAAAAAGAAATCGTAAATACCTAATCTTGATGCAAGATTGTGCCAGTCCTCATTTTGCAAGCAATATCCGAGCTTGCATGGACAACTTTCCAGTATGTGACTGAATCGTCGTAGTTGACGAGAAGAGTTAACTTCACATTATGGATTTTTTTTTTTTTTTGCAAGGCTCACCGCAACAAAGGCAGAGTTAATACAATATAACCACAACAGGTGAATGACGCCAGAACCAATGTGGTGAATATTCAACACAATTTCTATCATTCTACTGTACCCACTAAAATTTGTTTCGTTTCACTAAATTTCATTAGTAATAAACTAGTTGTACTGTGTATTGTAGAAGCGAGCACAAGTTATTATTATTATTATTATTATTATTATTATTATTATTATTATTATTATTATTATTATTATTATTATTATTATTATTATTATTATTATTAGCGGAAATTCTCAACACCTTCAATATAAAAACAGACAAATTTTAACGAAATTTTCGCGGAACCTATTTTGTTTTTAAATCGGAGTATAGGGAGGTATATTCACTCCCTCATTATTGACTCGTTTCAACCCTAAGCAATAGGAAATGCGGAAAAGCTTTATATCTAATCCAAATCGAATAATTTCTACGAAAACTATTGTGTTACATATGTCTTAAATCGTGGCGGGGGACGATGAGTTAAATTCACTCCCTCATTCCTGACTGACCTTAAACGCGAGTAGTATGGATGATTGTAAAGTCTCATAAAAATATATGCTATAATCTACCAAAATTGGGTATTTTTCATGGAAGTTATTGTGAAAACATATTTTTTAAAATTAAGGTGTGTGTAAATCTTCTCCTTTCATTCTTAACTGAATTTAACTGCATATAGTGAGGCTCAATGGGGATCAAAGGATATATGCACCATATTGTTTAAAAATCAAATATATTATATATTAATCAAATATATTTTAATGGAAGTGTGGGAGTAAATTCATCCTTTCAAGATTGACAGATTTCGACCTCAAGTACTGGGGACGATTGGGAAATCTTATACTAAATAAAGCCTACGCAATAATGCACCAAAAATCGAATAATTTTGTTAAGAATTATTGGGACAAATTATTTTCTTTTCATGCTACAAAGAAACCTGGAAGTTTCGGGAAACTTGCAACCTTTTACCCGCTACCCGCTTATCCTTGAGCGATTCCAACCACAACCAATGGGGATGACATAGTTGCCCTAAAGAAAATATACATAATGTTTTATCAAAATTGAATAACTTTGTGTACTTTGTATTGCATAATTGATTTATATACATATATAGTGGCGTATTTAGGGGGCTATCGGCCTCAAACCCCTTGAAATAAATTTGTTAGTTTTTCGCATTCGAAGTAATGTACACACAGGGAAGAAAGTATTTGACAGTTGACAAAATTTCTTTTGTCAGTAACTTAGGAACAAATGAATTAATTTGGATCATTTTGTTGCTATCCTTAGAATAGTTATAACTTGATAACTTGCCAAAATCGGTAATCTATTAGGTTATTTTTTATTGAGTTATTAGGAAAAGAAATTTTGTCAACTGAAGAATACTTTCTTTCGTGACTGTACAATAATAATCTTTCTTACCATTTCTAAGGATTTCATTGACTTTCCATTTTCTTATGCTCTTTATTTACTAATAATACTGTATTTATCAAGTTTTTATCCATGTAAGAACTGCATTCTTCTTTTTTCTTTCGTCCATTCTACTCTTCTGTTTCTTTCTCTTAGTTGTTACTTTCTTTCGTTTCTTCTATCATACTTTTGACCGTTGTTAGTTGTGGTTCAAGTTTGCCGTCGTCAGTAGCCAAAACTAAGAGGAGTTGATAAGCAAAACTGGTGTTCCATACCAATTTGCACGGATATCAACATCACGGGACTTTAGTTATAAAGAAAGGTAAATGTTTGAATTAAAGAAAATCAAGAGGGGAGAATAAGTAGGGTATAACCCGGGAAATTAGGCAGGCTAAGAGGATGCTTCCTTTTTCTTTTAAGAATAGAATAAAATACAATAAAAGTTAGATTCACTGCTAAATTTTGTATCATATCACATAAGATTCACTAGTCTGCAATTCTTGCCATTGAAACTTCAATTTATGCATAAATTAAAATGTATTTAATTCTCAAACTCAGGTGGACAATTGCTCCCCCTGCTACCCCGTTCATAGCCTCCCCCCGAAACAAAATTCTAAATAACCACTGTACATATACAAACTTGCAAGATAGGGTGAAATCCATCCTTTTTACCCCCCTCCTCCCAGACTTGATGGATTACGACCAAAAAAAAAAAAAAAAGAAAGAAAATAAGCTTATTCCAGATTTGGAAAAGCCATTTGCTTATTTTCGTTGAAATCAGAGAGATTCACAAATGTAGGTTGAGTTGAATGGCAGAAGCTCGCTACTCTAGATTCAATACAGCTATAAGCGATTTTCAATAGGCAACTTAAACGCAACTACCAGATGGATCTGTTGTGAGTGACCCCTAGGATCTATTCCAGAAAGAACCTCATGTTGTTCGGTCCCTAGCTGTCTTCCCATTTAGTCCTTGTTGAAAGGAACGTTAAAAGTTTAACTAACCAGCTAATAAAAGGCAGAAATGCAAGACGGGAGAAATGATTACAGAAAACCACAATTTTATAAACTCTTCTTTAGTAGAGGACTTGAAAAATAGATAAGCTTATCTCTTGTTTCGGTCTTAGAGACCCAGAAAGCATCTGTTTCCTAGTTCCAGGTGTCAAATAAATAAATAAATAAAAACATTTTGAAAAAACACACTTCGGAGAGAGCACTTAAGTAGACGAAAACCATAAGTAAGTGTTACTTGTTATGATTTTTTTTTTTTTTTTTTTTTGGTTCGGTCCACTTTAGCTATGCTTTTGCTCTCCTTATCATCAAAGGTGCTAATGTGGCAACCATATGGAGACCATGTTAACACAACAACGGTGGTCCACACTGTTGATATAACACTACAGACTAACATTTTCATGTGTGGCATCATGTCCCACTATCTTTAATAACTCTTTACTATAGAATATCATAATTGAATAAGAATTTTATTAATAAAGAAAATAAATCTGAGAGTTTATTCCTGTAACTTCCATTTTTTTTATTTCTCTTGAGTATACACAATGATTTTGTTAAAGTGCATTGAATGATAGAATTCATTCGTTTAATGATGATCATTTTCAGTTTAGCATCCCGTTCAGCAGCGAGGTTACACAAGACGTGGATCTACAGCTTAACGAGGAATCCGTACCACATGAGCTCCCGCCAAGAATCAAACTCGGTTCTCCCACGCCAAAGACGCGTACGCTAACCGCTTAGCCATGAGGGAGCTTTATTAATTCGTTTCAATTTCTACTTATCTGTGCTTTAAAACAAATCATTTTGTCTAATTCAAATGACTCCTTGTATTTATCGATGCAAATCAGTTTTTAGCTGTATAAGTCTACCATTTAGAGCATGTATGCGTTTTGTTTAAATAAGATATCTCATTGAATTTATCCCTGTATGTTTCCCTTTAGCTGGTCTTTAGTACACGTAATACCTTTTTAAGAAAGTCCAGTGACTTATTCAATTTATTAAGAATTTTATTTAAACCCAATGTCTCATTCAATTTATATTTTTAAAACTCGTTTTTAACCGTCCTTTAAATTTTGTTTAAGCCCGACGGCTTATTAAATGACAAACCTAATGACTCATTTAATTTATTAAGAATTTTATTTAAGCCAATGTCTCATTCAATTTGCATTCTTAAAACTCGTTTTTAACTGTTCTTCAATTTTATTTAAACCCGAGAATTTAGTTTCAACCCAGCGACTTATTTAATGACAAACCTAGTTAGTGACTTGTTTAATTTATAAGAATTTTATTTAAGCCCAATGTCTTATTCAATTTACATTCTTAGGATTTAGATTTCTGGGCTTTCAGCATTTGTGGCCATTTAGCCCGTCATGTATGAAGAATGACGTCCCTCGACGAGCACACTATCCGGGGAAAGGGAAGGAAGAAAGAATTGGGAAAGGAAGGAAGCGGCTTGGGGCCTATAAGTGAGGCACCACCCCGGCATTTGCCTGGTATGAATGAGAAAAACCCAGGAAAACCTCATTCAGGATGGCTGACCTAACAAAGCTTTTTACATTTTTCGACCGAGTGCCCCACCGGGAATCGAATCCGGGACCACAATTTACATTCTTAAAACTCGTTTCTAACTGTTCTTTAAATTTTATTTAAACCTGAGAATTTTCTGTAAACCCAACGACTTGTTTACTGACAAACCCAGTGACTCATTCAATTTATTTAGAATTTTATTTAAAGTCAATGTCTCATTCAATTTATAATTTCAAAACTCGTTTTTAACTTTCCTTTAAATTTTGTTCAAACTCGAATATTTTGCTTAAACCCAACGACTTACTTCACTGATCATTTTAAACTCCTTTCTAGCTATTCTTTGCTAAAGTGACTCATTCATTTTATCCTCTTAAACTCTTTATCACTGTTCTTTACTTACTGTGACTCATTCATTTTATCCTCTTAAACTCGTTTTTAACTGTTCTTTACTACAGTGATTCATTTATTTTATCCTCTTAAACTCGTTTATAACTGTTCTTTACTACAGTGACTCATTCATTTCATCCTCTTAAACTCGTTTTTAACTGTTCTTCACTTACTGTGACTCATTTATTTTATCCCCTTAAACTCGTTTATAACTGTTCTTTACTATAGTGACTCACCTATTTTATCCTCTTAAACTCGTTTATAACTGTTCTTTACTACAGTGACTCGCCTATTTTATCCTCTTAAACTCGTTTTTAACCGTTCTTTACTACAGTGACTCATTTATTTTATCATCTTAAACTCGTTTATAACTGCTCTTTACTACAGTGACTCATTCATTTCATCTTCTTAAACTCGTTTTTAACTGTTCTTCACTTACTGTGACTCATTCATTTTATCCTCTTAAACTCGTTTATAACTGTTCTTTACTACAGTGACTCATTTATTTTTTTCTCTTAAACTCGTTTATAACTTTTCTTTACTGCAGTGACTCACCTATTTTATCCTCTTAAACTCATTTATAACTGTTCTTTACTACAGTGACTCATTCATTTTATCCTCTTAAACTCTTTATCACTGTTCTTTACTACAGTGATTCGTTCATTTTATCCTCTTAAACTCGTTTATAACTGTTCTTTACTACAGTGGCTCATTCATTTTATCCTCATAAATTCGTTTTTAACTGTTCTTTACTACAGTGACTCGTTCATTTTATCCTCTTAAACTCGTTTTAACTGTTTTTTACTACAGTGATTCATTCATTTTATCCTCTTAAACTCGTTTATAACTGTTCTATACTACAGTGACTCATTCATTTTATCCTCATAAATTCGTTTTTAACTGTTCTTTACTACAGTGACTCATTCATTTTATCCTCATAAATTCGTTTTTAACTGTTCTTTACTACAGTGACTCATTTATTTTATCCTCTTAAATTCGTTTTTAACTGTTCTTTACTTCAGTGACTCATTCATTTTATCCTCTTAAGTTCGTTTTTAACTGTTCTTTGTTTAAATAAAGAATTTTGTTTTAATAAAAGAACTCATTAAAGTTATCCTTGCACGTTTCTTTGTTAGTTGGTCTACTAGTTCACATATTTTATTTAGACCCGATAATGCATTCAATTGATCTCTTTTAAACTACGTTCCAGCTAATCTTTAGTAGACACAAGAAATTTATTTATACACGATACATCGTTCAATTATTTTTATATCCTTTCTAAATCTTCTTGGTCTATACAAGAACTTGTTTGAACCCATGGATTTTTCAATTTATGATTCTAAACTCCATTTTAGCAGTTCTTTGTTACATATACAAGAATCTTGTTTAAGCGGCTCATTTACCTAATCATGTAAGCCCCTTCTTAGCTGTATTTAGTGTACATAACAATTGTGTTTAAATTCAATTTCACACTGAATTTTGTCTCGAAAGTTATTTATTTATTTATTTATTTATTTATTTTCTTGCTGTTCCTTAGGACACATAATCATCATCTTCATCATAGGTATCCTGCCATTATTGGAAGGTCATTTGCCGCACCTGAGAAGCTTCCATGCTCCACGATCTTCCGCTAGCCTCTTCGTCTTCACGTACGATTTTTCTGTTTGATATCGTCTATTAATTGTAGTCTCCTTCGCCTCCTCCCTCTCTTCCCTGCCACAATAGGTCTATTCTCTAGCACATCTCTCATGATAACAGTTCCTTCTTAGCCAATATCCCAACCAGTTTCTCTTCCTCTTTTTAATAATATCTAAAATTGTTCTTTTTTCTCCCACCATTTCTAACACCCTCTCATTCGTTTTCCTGCTCGACCCAGCTAATTCGCTCCATTCTTCTCTACGCCCACATTTCGAAAGCTTTTAGTCGTTTATCATCCTTTTGCAGACTGTCCATGTTTCTGACCCATGTATCGTAATACTTATACAAAGCATTTTATGAATCTTTGTTTCAACTCTTTATTCCAGGTCTCACAAAATAATGACACATAAAATTTTCTTTAAATGCAATAACTCATTTATCTACATAAAATCAAGTGATTGATAGTTCATTATGTTGAGATAAATACTGAAGTACGAATTAGTATAAAGTCTTAACGTATTTAGAGCATTGTTACAGACTAGTAAATAAATAAAGTAAAACATTCCCTGTCCATAATTTAAAAACTTGTAGTCCAATCCCTATATTGTCACCGACAACAAACTCTCAAGATGCGTATAAACTTTAAAAACAAATAAAGAAACAGAACATTTAGTATCTTTGTTTACACCATGGTTCACCGATAGGGCGCTCAAATTTGGAGCCTAGGCTCCTGGTTCGATTCCAGGCTATGTGGATTTGTGGTGGACAACATCGTGGCCGTGAGTTTTCTCTTCACTTTCATTAATCATCCATTCATCGTTTAGCCTAAAAGACTTAACCATGAGCCATTAAATTGAAAGAGCAGAGGAGGAAGGGATCCTCTGTCCAAGCAATCTCAGAAGGTAAGGTGTAGGAGTTCGACGGAAATTTTTACCAGGCTCCTCTGGTCCTCGTAGCTGGCGTTATTTCCTTAGGAATACTGCTAACACAACAATCTATTCTTTTCCTTGGAAAGTGAGATATGAGAACTGTACAAGCTGATGCCAACGTTGGAACTAAATATGTTTGCTCATGAAACACTTCAGCTTCTCTTAATGGATTGAACTGTTCTTGTTTTGTAGGGGAAGGTTGACATGTTATCGTGTACACCAGAGATGTAGTTATGCACACGGCCAAAACGGTCCTCTTTCGAACCATTGATACAGGCGTTTTAGTTCTTACCGCATCTTTTTACTTTGATTTGAAGTCGTTGGGTCTTGAGTATATGTGCATTTCATTTAAGTCTGGGCAGGAACAAAGGTACATTCCAGTTCACTTGGTACTGAGGGGTGTTTAGCTCTTCGTAGCTTCCAGTGTCTGACCCCGTTTCTACATTTTCGTTCCACAGAAAACTCAATCCTTGGCTGTAGCTTTCGCTGTCATTTCGATCCCTCTTCCAGAATTACAAAGTGATGTGCTCTATGACGTTGAACAATTTGTAATCTGCATGTAGCTACCAGAAGAAATGCGTGGATATGAATATTGATGGAGTCCTGTTTATTTCGGAAGAAAAGCTATTTGATAAGCTTCTTCCAATGTCAGATGCACTACAACAACATGTTTTGCGTGCTGCATACCAGGGTGGTTATGTTTGGAGCCAGTTTCTCAACACCGTAGCGGCAATACCTAGTCCAAAAAAAAGTGGGGATGGATTAGTAACGGCAACAATTGGCAAGTGAAATAGATATCTCTTCCTCAAATTTGGCAGGTCTGTCGTAATCTTGTTATGTGCGGATGCAGAAAATCTTGCTCTTGCAACTGTAACTACCGACGTTCCATACTAGATGCCTCTCCTGTGTGCCAACTGCAGGAATTACTCCAGCATGATGAAGTAGGTTTAATTTGTAATACACTCTGTTTCAGATGAATGTCGAAAGCTTCTTCATTTTGCAATAAAATTAAAATTTTGATAAAATAGTTTTTAACATGAACAGTCAGGTATATTCTCAAAGGGAACACTACATTATTCCTTAGACATTTGTAAACATACCAAACGATAACAAATTTCGGTATGATACAAGGTAAGACAACGGTAAGGTAATTTGATAACACAGACAGTTAAGAAGTAGTAGAATGTGACTTGTAAACATTTGTTAGTACATTTGCTGAAATAAATTTTTGGACTGACATTTTCTGTTTCCAGAAATTTTTCTTTCACCTTCTTCTATATTTATTATTTTTTACTGTCCATCTTCTTGCATGTAGGTATATAGTATTAGAAAACAAAATAGTACTTCCAATATTCTTTTGTTAATAACCATCAAGTCTCAGACAACCTAAAACAGAAGCAACTTATATGGTTCGGATGAGTATGACAAATATAAAGTAAATTACAGAATGAAGATCTATCACATTTACAAAAATATGTATAACAAGTATGTATAAAGTATCAATATAATTATGTTGCAATATTAGACCTAATTGATAAAAATATATACTTCATAATTTGTGTGCTGTGTTATTAATCTCTTCGCAGGGAATTCGTGTTATTATTCAGTTCAAAATCTCTTGTCTTGGCGCATTCTGTCGAGGAATTTGAAGCTTAAAATATATCAAACGATCATCATGCTTGTTGTACGGTTTGGTTGCAAAACAAGGTCGCTTACTCGAAGGGAAGAACGTAGACTGAAAATATTTGAGAATAAAATCCTGAAACGAATATTCAGTCCTAAGAGGAACGGGAATGGAGAATAGAGGGAACTTCATAATGAGGAACTACATAATTTATATCGTTTACCAAACATTGTTAGGGTCATCAAATCTAGGAGGCTCAGGTGGGCAGATTATGTAGCCAGGATGGAAGAAAGTAGGAACGCTTTCAAAGTTTTAACTGGAAGTAGGTAGGACGAGATTTTTCAAACCGATTATAGGGAACAAAAGTCTGCATAAGGAAAGTAATGACAACGGTGTTAGACTCGTAAATTTTGCAACATCCAAAAACCTAATCGTGAAGAGTACAAAATTCCCACATCGCGACATTCATAAATACACTTGGACATCACCAGACGGGAAAACATATAATCAAATTGATCACGTTTTGGTAGATAGAAGAAGACAATCTAGCATAATTGATGTCCGGTCGTTTAAAGGTGCTGATTGTGACACCGATCACTACCTGGTAGCAGCGATAATACGGGAGAGATTATCGTTGAATAAAGGTAATATTCATTGTCCGAAAACGGAGAGATTTAATTTAAAGAAATTAGAAGAGAGCCAGGTAAGAGAGAAATACCAGATTGAAGTTTCGAATAGATTCTCGGCTTTAGAAGATTCGGAGTGCACTAGTGTTGAGGATACCTGGATTGAAATTAGAGATAGCATTAAAATTTCAGCAAAAGAAAAATTGGGACACGCGGAAATACGTAGGAACAAACCATGGTTCGACCAGGAATGCATAAAACTAGCAGAGAGGAGAAAACAGGCAAAATTACGCTGGCTACAAAATCCGAATGAAATAACTACATAAAATTTCGCAGATATCAGGCGGGAAACTTCCAAAACTTTTAGAACAAAGAAACGCGATTTTCTGAAAGCTAAAATTAAGGAACTTGAAGATAATAGTAAAAAAAAAAAAAAAAAAAAAAAACATCCGGGACATGTATAAGGGAATCAACGAATTTAAGAAAGGCTATCAACCTCGTGATTATATATTAAAGAAATCTGACGGTACAGTTCTCACTGACACGGATAGCATCTTAAATAGATGAAAAGATTTCTTTGACGATTTGCTTAACACGCAACCGAACACTAGTGTGCGTGGAGAAAAGGAGATACACACCGCAGAACCTTATATTCCAGAACCCAACCGAATAGAAGTAGAAACTGCGATAAAGAAATTAAAGAAACACAAATCTCCGGGTGTAGATGAAATTCCGGCTGAGTTAATTTTAGCTGGAGGCGAAAAATTGTGGAACAAGATACACAAACTCATTCTCCTTATCTGGAACAAGAAAGAATTGCCATAAGAGTGGAAAGAATCAATCATTGTTCCAATTCACAAGAAAGGCGACAAAACTGACTGTAATAATTATCGAGGCATTTCTCTTCTGTCAACATCCTATAAAATCCTTTCAAGTATTCTATTAGCAAGACTGACCCCGTACGCAGATGAAATTATTGGAGATTATCAATGCGGATTTAGACGGAATCGATCAACTATCGACCAAATATTTACCATTCTCCAAATACTCGATAAAAAATGGGAATACAATACCCCGGTACATCAACTATTTATTGATTTTAGAAAGGCGTACGACTCGATTAGGAGAGAAACATTATACAACGTTCTTACAGAACTTGGAATACCGAGAAAGCTAATTAGATTAATTAAGATATGTTTAAATGAATCCCAAAGTAAAGTCCGGGTAGGAAAATTTTTGTCCACGAGCTTTCACGTCGAAAATGGCCTGAAACAAGGAGATGCGTTGTCGCTATTATTATTTAACTTCGTTCTGGAATACGCTATAAGGAAAATCAAAGATAGCAACCAGGGCCTAGAGTTGAACGGTATCCACCAGGTTATGGCATATGCTGATGACGTAAATTTAATAGGTGATGATAGGAGAACAATAGAAAGAAATGCAGAGATCTTATTAAACGCTTGCAGGGACATGGGTTTAGAAGTAAATGCGGAGAAAACTAAATACATGGAAGTGCGTCGGGACCGGAATACAGCAAATTATGGATGCGTTAAAAGATTAAATAATACTTTTGATAAAGTGGATACTTTCAAATATTTAGGATCAATATTAACAGACGAAAATCATATTCACGAAGAAATTAAATGTCGACTAAAAGCAGGGAATTCGTGTTACTATTCGGTTCAAAATCTTTTGTCGTCGAATATTCTGTCGAGAAATTTGAAGCTTAAAATATACAAAACGGTAATCATGCCTGTTGTTTTGTATGGCTGCGAAACATGGTCACTTACTCTGAAGGAAGAACATAGACTGAAAGTATTGAGAACAAGATCCTGAGACGAATATTCGGACCCAAGAGGAACGGGAATGGGGAATGGCGGAAACTTCATAACGAGGAACTACATAATTTATATGGTTTACCCAACATTGTTAGGGTCGTCAAGTCTAGGAGGCTTAGGTGGGCGGGTCATGTAGCTATAATGGAAGAAAGTAGAAGCGCTTTCAAAGTCTTGACTGGAAGACCAATCGGAAAACGACCATTAGGAAGACCTAGGCGCAGATGGGAGGACAATATTAAGATGGATCTCGCAGAGATTGGAATACAAAGTAGAAACTGGATGCAGTTAGCTAAGGATAGAACTCAGTGGAGAGCTTTTGTAAACGCGGCATTAAACCTCTGGGTTCGATAGGCCATAGAGTTAGTTAGTTTAGCTATAATTTATAGCCTCATGATAACTATCATGCAGGGCCGGCGCGAGGGGGGTCGAGCCGTGCCATCGCCCAGGGCGGCAAGTCTAATGGGCGGCAAAATGTGAAAAAGAAAAGCATACTATCAAAATATAATGCTTCGTAATAGGCCCACATGGAGAAATAAAATTGTGTCCACCTGAGAATGTAATTGAACTTACTTCACTCACATTCGAGATAATATTCACTCAAGAAATTCGGAGTTCTCCTTCATTTTCAATTATCAAACTACTAGCCACAGGTATCTCGTTCAATATTTCTCTTGCAGTGGCGTAGATAAGATTTTCAGCTAGGATGGATAAGATTATCAAGATTTCTTTTACATATATATATATATTTTTTATTCAGGAATGTTCTAACACTAAACTCCAAGTATGCAAAAGGTACATTCTCACTTGAGGCAGGGCGTTCTAGCCTACAGCTTCTAGAGACATTTAGGTTCTAGCGTCAAGTTGTTAACTAATTTACTGAGCAAATGACAATAGTCGTTCGATTTGTTCAAATTCCATACAGTAATGGAGAATGCATCGTAAAAAATTGCGAACACTCTTGGTTTCGTACTAGTAACAGACATCACTAGTCTAGGACTCACAGAAGTAATAATTAAACAGCTAAAGGAAATGAATATTCCTGTCACAGACAATGAGGGGCCAAGGATGCGACAATGGTTCCAATATGAAAGGCAAACATTCAGGTATTCAGAGGAGAATTTAAGAAATAAATTCCCAAGCCTTCTATGCTTCTTGCGATAGTCATTCACTAAATCTTGTCTCAACAATATAGCCACAACATCTCAGTACGCCGTTTCATTTTTTTTTGTATAGTTGAAAAAGTTTATGGCTTTTTTTTTTTTTTTTTTTTTTGCGTCAGTTCAACGTTGGACCATACTAAAGAAACATAGACTCCTATTAGCAGTCTCACTTTTAAACCATTAAGCACAATAAGGTGGGAGAGCCGAATTGATGTTCTGACTCAACTTAGATGTCAAATAGGGTAGGTTTATGATGCTTTGCTTCAAATAAGTAACGACAATAGAACAGATAGAATGGTCACCCACGATGCTCTGTATATAGCAAACCAGCTGCGTGGCTACTTTCCTTTGCTCACTCGTTATCTGGTATGACTTTCTACTCAACATAAACATAGTAAGCAAAAGTTTTCAAAGCATTAATTCTCATGTATTGGATGCAGTCGAGTTTCTTGAAAATGTATTTGAGTACTTTGAGAGGAGGAGAAGAAATGATGCAAAGTTTCAATCTTACTTAGTTGATGTGATGGAATTCGCATCAGCGTTAGATATGGATGATCCACGGACAGGTAATAGGTGCATGCTCGAAGTCGAAAGAAGAAGAGACAGTTTCGGTACGAGGCAAAGGATGAAGCATTTGAAGATCCACAAATAAGATACAAGATCGATTTTTATTACAAAGTTCTAGACGTGATTGTGTTAGATTCAAGAGAAAGGTTTGAGCAACTTAAACTTCACAGTGAGTATTTCGATTTTCTTTACAATATAAGTAATCTTAAGGATATGCCACCTGAACTTTCGTCTGAAAAGTGTACTAAACTTGCCAGCACGTTTACACACGAATAATCTAAAGATATTAACCCCAGTGATTTGAAAGACGAACTGAAAGAAGTGTTATCGGCTATAATTAAGCCTAAATGTTTATCAAAAGAGACTTTAATTAAGGAACATGACTTTGCTCCCAATGTCAGTGTTGCACTTAGGATTTTGTTAACCTTACCGGTAACAATGGCAAGTGGAGAAAGAAGTTTTTCGAAACTTAAGCTTATTAAAAACTATATACGTTCTTCCATGTCTGAAACACGCTTGAGTAGTCTAGCAATATCAACAGTACAAGAATTGGCTGGAACATTGGGGTACGCGAATGTGATAAAGGAATTTGCTCATAACAAAGCAAGAAAAGTTTCTTTCAATTAAGGTGTGTTAAATTTATGTCCGTCTATTGTGTTCAAGTACATTATAAGGTTTAGGCTAATCACGTAGCTATGCCGTAACATCTTCATGCTTCATACTCTATTGGAAACACCGTTTGGTACAAAATTTAAAAAGTAAAATTCTTAGTTGTCACTAAAACATACTTGTTTTATTTTATTTTCTGTGCGCGCTGCTGTACATCACAAATATACAGCAAAATCGAGCATACCGAATAGTGTGTAATGTATGGAGTCGTTTAAATATTAGGTAAGCATTCGAAAGAAGTAGTTTTTTTTTTGTTTACTTCCATTTCGTACATGTTTTTAAATGGGGCATATTATTTTCCTCTGACACTTGAACGTCTTCTATCCAAATAAAGTTAGTGGATTGAAGGGGCGGCATGTGAAAGTACCGCCCAGGGCGGCAAAACTGCTAGCGCCGGCCCTGCTATCATGATAACCAAAGATGTGGACGTAAATGTCATTTTTCTCGCTTTAAATACACATTACGGAGTGGTCCACAACAAGCACGTAGCCAAGGAAGCGGGGTCCGGGGGGTCCGGACTCCCCCCCTTCGAGACCAGAAATGAAAAAAATTAAGGAAGGATAAAACAAAATGAAATGACAAAAAGAAGTATCAGCGTTAAAAATTAAAAATAAAACTACAGGAAGCTTTTGCTTACTCTTTCTTATGAGGAGATTTGTATTACTTGCAATATGGTGGCGAGGTAAGCGAGTTATTCTGGAAGAGTCAGGGAATTTTAAATTTCAAGAAAAGTTATGGAATTCTCAGAATTTCCGCTACTAGTCAGGGAGATTTCAAGTTTTCGAAAGGATAGTGCCGTTGTGTAACAGCGTGGACATTTTAAATCATACTTTTTCGTCATCGCATCCTTGCAGTATCAAACATGTTGTTTCAAGGACAATTTTCTATTGCTCCTTTAACCTGTCATTTGGAACCGACAATACTTGACGGAAAATAAAAACAAAAATTTATGTTGAAAGAAAGTTCTGTTAGCATTTGATTCAACAGAGAAAGAAACGCATATATTGTAAAACTAGTTGAACATACACATGCTTCGCACAGGGGCTCTATTTGGAAGTCAACGCCTGTGGGAGTATCACCATGGATCTCAGCGACGGCGAAAACTATGGATTTGATACTAATATCGGTCATTTTGGGCTATTTTTTACATGTCTCGGTATCCAACCCCCGCTGACTCCCTGCCCGCATACAATTGTAACTAAATTTGCAAGTCATCGCTAATGCAAGTGTCACAATTGATTTCAGCGACCGCGAAAACTATGGATTTGATACTAATATCGGTCCTTTTTCTGTTAGTTTTACATGTCTCGATATCCAGCCCCCGCGGACTCCCGGCCCGCATACTTGCAAGTCATCGCTAATGGAAGTGTCACCATTGATTTCAGCGACCGCAAAAACTATGGATTTGACACTAATATCGGTCATTTTGGATTACTTTTATATGTCTTGGTACCTCACACCCCTCCGCGGTGACCCCCGGCCCGGAGCCGAATAGCGTGAATTTGGAAGTTAATACGATCCGAGTTTCACCATTGATTTCAGCGACCGCGTAAATATGAATTCGACACTAATAGCTCAAGTGGTAGAGCGTTGGCTTCGTATTCGGGAGGTCGTGGCTTCGTATCCCGCTGGCGACCATCCTGACTGAGGTTTTCCAGAGTTTCCCTTAGTCCTACCAGGCAAATACCGGGATGGCACCTACTAAACAGGCCCTGGCCGATACCTTCCCAAATCCTTTCCATTGTTAATTTTATTGGATATCCAGTGTAAAATGACCTCTAAGCTGTATCTGGTGATTGTTAAATAAATAAATAAATAAATAAATATCGGTCATTTTCTACTACTTTTACATGTCCCGGTAAACGTCCCCGTGAAACTCCCCCTGGTTCGAATTTCGACAAAAACGTTTAACTCTGGTCTGGAGCCTGGACCAAGGTTTTCGTGACTAAAATTTGGTAACTCTCGGTCAATTTCTCTGGTTCCCAAGCCGGTTCCGATAAACGCCCCTCTCAAATCCCCCTGTTTCGAAATTTAAAAAAAATAATATTCGTCTTGATCTGGGGCCTGGGCCAAGGTACCCCTGACCAAAATTTGGTAACTCTCGGTCCACTCGTCTGGTTCCCAGGCCGCACATAGACAGACAAACACACAAATAAACTTTATTTTATTTATATTAGAAGATAGTTTACAAGACAGTATTGAGTATGTACTTTTTATAATAATTGAGGTCATAACGAAAGGAAGATTGTTATATTTGAATAAACAGGAGAACGACGTAAATATTGTTAAATCTTTTTCAATACATTTTTTTTTTTATTATTTTGCTCAAAATTTCTTCATAGTTTGTTATTAAAATACTTGCCACATATCCTCATTTTATTGTCCTAACAAACCAATATATGACGATAGTAAAGTAGTTTAGATTGATGGAGCTCCTGGGCCTTCAGAATTTCATGTCACCCCCCCCCCCCCGCGTTACGAAATCCTGGCTAAACGAACCAATATATGTTCCAGTAAAATAGTTTAGAATGATCGAGCCCCTTTTGTGATGACCACAGTATTTCATGTCACGGACCCCCCCCCCCTTCACGAAATCCTGGCTACTTGCCTATCCACAAGCACTATCAATTATCCCATTTTTCTTACCTCGTATTACACCTATCTAAGTAATTGTTTAATATATTTAACATAAATGTCTAAGGCATAATGTGGAGATTCCTTGTCCTTGTACAACAATTTCCAGTGTTGCAATCTTAACAAGTTTTTCAAAACATTCTTTCTACTTTTTTTCCTTTCTTCGTTATCTTCTTCTACAGCTTGGACACGGTGGGCATAAATGTTACTTTTTGGGGAATCTACGTTTCATTAGCTCTACAATGAGGTATGATTCATGGCTCTACAATAATTTGGAAGGAACAGGAACCGGGAATGTAAAAGGCTATTATTATTTTTATCTAAAATTGCAGCTATTTTCTGGAGACGGGGAATTTTAAAGGACTCTCCTTCTTAAATGTGACTTATTGGTATGGATATTAAGTATAAAAATTTGGAAAAATCTTCATAAAGTGCAGTTTCATTTCGACCGTACTAACTAATAAGTAACTTATAGATAATGAAGAATACGAAAAAAAAAATACAGAAACTAAGTCATGTAGTATCTACTTAGTACACTATTCAATAAGTTAATTGCTTCCAAACTTATATAGCCTATATTGTAGCATCCCGAACCCTCATCCTTTTTTTCGAGGTTACTTTGTGCTTTCCATATATGGGGCGTACAAGAAAATTTTTTGTTGAATAAAATACATTGAATTTTTTTAATCCAATTTGCCAAAATTTTGAACGGCCTTAAATCGATTTTTTTTTTTAACGGAATAAGCACATCATACTGAGTTAAGTGATAGTTTTGGTTTGAGTACACTATATGTAGTTCTCCATGTATGGAGCGTAGAAGAAAATTTTTGATTGAATGAAATATATTGAATTTTTTGGATCTGGGCCCATCAAAATTTTGTACGGCTCCTAAATCGAATTTTCGTATTTTTTACGGAATGAGAACGTCATGCTGAGTTAAGTGATAGTTTTGGTTTGAATACACTATATGTAGTTCTCGAGATATAAGACCTACAAGAAATTTTTTGGCCTGAAAAATATTGGATCTTTTGATCCAAAAATGTCTTATGCTTATTTTTGTGAACTGTGGTTAGTGCTTATAAATATTAGCTTATTGTTAGATTGCATCAGTAGCAACAAGTCAGTCGACATTTATTGACATGTGTTACCTTTACTGTACAAACAGGCTGTTTCGAGAAAAAGCTGTGATGACATTGTCTGGTGTCGTTAGGCTGTTTTAGCTGTTCTCAAATAATTGCAAACTATATGTACTGTAAATATTTCACAAAGTTCTGTCGTTTCACAGGACGAAATCATACAATTTAGACAATTCTTTCACCATCTGTTAATTGTAGATTCTTTGAAGCAAAATTGTAACAAAAGTACTTTTGTTTTACGCTTTGAAACTTTAGAATTTATTACAAGTTTCCACTGACATCTATCCAATGTTTTTAGAGTATATTTATAAGAATTTTAATCATTTTACGAGATGAAGGTTTAGAATTAATAATGAATTGTCGTTCATGTAAATTGGTAATTCTTAATTGGTCGAACAGCTACGACTCGTGCCACACATGTAATCCTGTGCTTATTTCCAAGAATGGACCCAGTCTTCATCTACTTATGTTTGAAATAAACACCTATAAACTGATTTTTTTTTTTTTTTTTTTTTTGGCGGTACGCAACGATGTGTAGTACCGGCACCAGTTTTTGAAAGTTTTGTGTGTATAATTTCTGCTAATTTCTTCCACTTGTGAGGAGTTTGGCGCTTACCTTTACAGCTGCTGGTCACAATTTCAATATCTTCCAGCGAATGTGAAAGGGTGTTTTTCTCAGATGAACCATATGGTAACTTAATCTACGTAATTTTTCCTTGAAGGGACAGTTTCTGCATTTATGTTGATCAGGACAGTAGGACGTTGGGGTACGATAGTAGGATGATAGGAAGACCGTAGGACGATAAGAGGATAATATAACGATAGTAGGGCAATGAGGTAACGATGAGGTAGATAGTAGAAGGACAATATTCATACTAAGAAATTTTTGTTGGGAGGGGTCTAAGGTTTGGGATATCCAATACTACAATTCACTACGAGGGGACGAGATGGCTCAGTGGTAGAGAGTTATCTCTGGTAGATGGGGTCCTTGGTTCGATCACAGCTTGCGCCAAGTAAAATTTGTGGTGGACAAACACCGTGTGCGTGGGTTTTCGCGGGGTTCTCCCGTTTCCTTCCACTTTCTTCACTCTACCATTTCATTCATTTCTCATCATCATCTTCTCCTTTAGCCTACACTGAGAAAAATCCGTTTTCTACGGAATTCTCTTGATTTCTACGGAAATCAGTACGGAGCATACGTTATCCGTATGCTACATAGACACCGCCCTGCCGTTGCAGGATGTCTGATATCTAACCGTCTTCCTTATATTACATACATATGTGTATGTTACCTTCGTCACCTATATGTTATATACGTCTATTTGTATGTGAGATCCTGACCGTCTATATTGTTTCATACGGAATGTACGTACAGATGGAACACTTATACCCATAGAAAGTATTATAAAACACGCACTTTCAGTTATACGTTTCCTGTGTTTTAAGTCCAAAAACTACAAGATTTACAAACGTAACATACGTTTGTACGTACGCCACATACAATATTTTTCCCTCAGTGTAGCCGGTACAACCGTGAGACATAAAATTTAAAGATTTCATTTCATTTTCGTTGTTTTATAAGTCACTACGTGTATGTAGTATTGAACGAGTATTACTATTGACCCGAAAACACAAGTAATTGTAAAATACTTCCACCTATATTTTCAGGGGGGAAATGATAAAACTACTATCCATTTCATAAAGATAGGCCCCTGACTTCGCGGTGCTGCCGTGACGTCCAGTCAAAACTTATACTGCATTGTCGTACCTCGTTGGAATTGTTGGGATGTTGTCTTTTCAATACTTAAGACATACAAATTTTCTTTGTACTGTATAGTGAAAAAAAAAATAGAAATTCATGAAAAAGTGCGTATTTTTCGTACTTTTTTGTTAAATCAATGTTTATAGGACTATATCTCGGAAAGGAGATAACATGAAATAATTTGCTGTGCACGATATGTAGGTGCATCTATTACCTGTAAGTTCTGAAAATTTCATTACTCAACACGTAGTAATTTTCCTGTTATTCACTAAAAAGTGAGACATCATTATCTCTGAATTGCTGCGGTGTATTAACAATCTGAAAAAACTTTTAGAAAGATCTTAAAGTAGCTTTTTCAACCAAACGGTTTTGACTTGTTTTAAAAGATAAACAATCACAAATATGACATTATGATTTTCTCTGCTTTGCGTCCTTCGCTATCGCAGTTTATACGGAGTGCTACGTTGCCACATTTTCCTGGCGCGTATACACTCTCAGCCGGACGGGTATATAAACTTGTCACGCATACTGTCCGGCACTTTTTAGATATATTTTTAAAATGTAATGTCTCCACAGATTTTAAACCAATTTCTTAGAAATCAACAGGATATACAGTAAATGTACCAAGTGTTCAAAATTAGAAAAGCGAACGCTTATCTTGTTTGGATTTGCATGTGATGGTCCTCGAAAATTTGTTGCTTTTTGTCAGTTTTTCACTTATTGCACGCAATACAAAATACACTTGCACAGAAACAAAAACACGCACAAAGTTTATTATATGATACAACCTTAGTTGATATGTAATATTGAGTTGACACTTCACAGAAAATCTGTTTTCAGATCTAAGAGCTCCAAGCTACATTAGAATCTGCCTTTGAATAGGAATGAAGCGTTTTTTCTTTCTTTTTTGGCGCAGCCTCAGGTTTACTTGAAACAGAGTTACTATCTTGTTCATTCCCGGATACGCCACTGAGCACAGAATAATCAATGCCCTTACTATTAATTACTAACTCATAACCGTCTGAGTTGGAGTCATTCATCAGTTCTGCAATTTCATTATCGCTAAACATTTTACCTCTTCTTTTCGTAATACCGCCGCTCGTGAAGGAATATCCATTTTTTTTTTTCAATCAAAAAGCACAAGATATACTCACGAAAATATAAATGCCCATTCGTCCGTCTTATTGCCATGAACCCATATGATGTGAGCAGTGGCGTATTTAGGGGGAGAGCTTCCGGGCTTAAGCCCCCCCGAAATCTTACTTACTATAGTAAAGTATATGAAATATCTTGCAGAATTTTCACATTTTCAGGCAAAGCCCTCCCCGAAAGTTAGCAAAGCCCCCCCCGAAAGAAAATCGTAAATACACCACTGGATGTGAGTGTGTGTGTAAGTTTTTGACGACTACGAACCGAAGGGAAGTGTTGAAGACTTAATCAGTGCGACGTGATCAGACGCAAATACAGCCCTCGTCACCTACTTATTGCATTGTTTACTTTCGTTGAAAGAAAACAAAGGACTCATTCTGTGTTACATTCGGCAGGGGTACTGATCGCAGAACTTGGGTGAACACATGATTGCCAAGGCTACAGTACATTTCTTTTTAACCTTTAACATGTTCGTAAGCTGGAGAGTGTGTATACTGATAGATCTTGAGGTAGAAATGGAGCCATTGTTTATAAATATTAGGGAAGATAGCAGGAGCAGCGATGAGTCAACAAAGCCATGACGAAAGGGAATGAAGTAAATAGATTAAGAGATGAGTTTTTGGATGTGTTACTTCAACGTTTTATTTCGATTACATTGAGATGTGTACACTCATGTCCAAAATTATTGTCGCATATCTATAACTGTCTTCTTGTAAGAATATAATTTGATAATGATTTTGCAGGGTACTTTTAATACTGATATTATATGTAGAGTCGGGAAATGTATATTTGTAATAAATTTCATAGGAAAAGAATACGAAAATTAGCATGAGTAAAACAAAATGTTGCTAAATGGATAAGAAAATTTTAGTTTCGTTTTATTGTTCTTATTTACTGCTCTTTTGACATGAAATTTGCCACATAGCCTACATGTCTTTGCCGATTATACACATACTAACATTATAAGAAATACCAGGCGAAATCGTTATCAAATTATATTCCTACAATAACATATTTATAGACATGCGACAATAATTTTGGACATGAGTGTACATGCATTAATATTTTTATGATGTTGTGAAAGTTATAATAAATACTTTTTCCTATACGCTGCTGAAGTCGTCTGCTGGGAATTTTACTGGGCGCAGCCATATTGGTTACAAACAATCTGTTGCTAAGGTGGTTGTCAAGGCAGTTTCAATGGCGTTGTATGTTGCAGCTGTGTGTCTTGTGAAAGACAAACTTAAAATTATGAAAAAAAGCTACATGTTCACGAATAGCAGTGAATATATTTACTTTATACGTAGAGGAAGGCTATATTTATCATAATATGAAATAAAATTACTCTACATTTTAATTCCTTCAATCGCCAATAACTTGTTGGACAACAAGTGAGTGAGAATCACAACCATGTACTTGAGCACCCCTTAATAATAATTTTAGATTGAGTAGTTTAATTAAAATTATTGAAAATGGTTATGCCATATACTTCTGTCATATTGTTTGTTTAGCTTCAGTGAAAATGTTTAATATGGAAGAAACTTGTTTATAAAATTAGTGATCAGATATTCGGAACAAAGAAGTACAGCGCTAGAATAATCAATGCATTTTAAAGCATACAATTACGAATACATAATCTCAGAAACTTAGCATCTTCGTGGAAATAATTTGCTAATTTATTCTTCATTCTTTTGTTAGTGGGTGTCCATTCTTTGCTTGGCACTGGTAAAGTTGAAATGCGTCACCAGAAATAATTAAGTAATTTAAAATGTATAACTCTGTAACTATCCTATATAATGTCCTAATGTTATCTGAATTATTTTCTTTGCGTCTAACACAAACGACGCACAGATTTGTAACATGCCAGCATATACATATATTAAAATTCATAAGGAGAACACGTACCAATTTACGCTGGGTGGTCACTTCACGTAACACTACATTTATGATGATTAAGGGCAGCTTGAAGCTCAAGCGCATGTAAAGATGCATCTGTAGGGAGCGGCGGATCAGTGAAGTAGGGTATGCGTGAAAGAAAGATAGGTACAAAAAGCGTACACTAGCCAGGGCTAGTAGTCACTACAAGTGGATTTGCATTTCAATTTCTTAGTAACCATGGCACATTTTTAACGCTGTTTCTATGTTCTCCCTCTACATAAATAATTTTCTTGCACAGAAGTGTTTTCGTAGATTAGACAAATTTTACACATAAATTTACAAATAATGATCCCGTATTTTTCATGCGTACTTAGCGTAGAACGATAGGATGGAGCAATTGTATTTTATGTCAAACGGGATGAGACAAATTAACAAATTCGGTTTAAACTGTACTATATTGCCTGTACTATACTCTTACCAAAATTCATATGCGGTAAGGTACGGTTAGGTTAGGTTGTGATTACTTAAATGCGGTTGTCCTACATATGTATATGTGTAATGCCGATTTACCAATTTTAAAATCATCCATTGCCTGCAAATCTCAATTGTATCAAGAGTTTCAAATTTGTACACATATATGTAATCACAAAGGTAAAGTTGTTATCGAACTTACGCTGGTGAGGATCGGAAAGAGCGGAGGCAGGCGAGTATCACACTCAATGCTGGGGCAGGCACTGTTCGAAGATTATAGTATGCCTTGAAGCGTGTGATTTAATTATCAGTTTACTACGAAACGATTTTTCAGTGTTCTGAGTATTAATATATATTAAACAGCGAAATTAGCCTTGGCAAACCAACAAAAAGAGATAGAGCAATGAGCTTTGGTAAAATTATGTGTATTTTAATTTCTTTCTTGCAGAATATGCAAGGAAAGAAAGTGTTCTTCAAAAAGATTGAGATATATCTGTTCGGCCAATAAGTAATTAATCATTATATCGTTTGTTGTACAGTGTGGCTTTGTTTTTGTTTGTCTTTAATATGTTATATAGTACAATATTTCTAATTTCATTCTTGGGAAAATAAACAAACAAAAATTGCATGTACCTCTTAAACTGTTATGGTTATATACGAAAACGAAACAAATCATTTTCATAGGCGAGTACCATGTAAACTTCTTCATATAACCCGCTCGAAGCTGGTTTGTTTGTAACCAGCTAGCTGAACAGGAAGCGGAAATGACGCTTACTTCACCAGCGTATTACATACTTATGAAGTAGTCTTCGCGCGCTACAAGCTTCCTGAACGCGACAATACTGCACGACAGCGTTGCCGCATTTCTATTTACTGTATGCTGTTTCTTCATATAAGCGCGGGGAATTTAAAGATTGGGCTGCAACATGGCTCACGCAGAGATTGGGCTGCAACGCAGAGAATATGTTGAAGTAAATATTTTTTTTTTAAATAAATACTCTACCAACTAACCCTTTTTTGTTAATAGTTTTAAATATTTGGAACACTAGACTTCCAAATTTTCGAACAGTGTTTTGTACGTTTCTCTACCTACCATGGTAAAGGAGATCAGAGCGTCGTGCATTTGTTTTAATTACACAAAAAAATATCAAGTGATGAAAATTGAACTTTTCACAACTTACAGTTAAGGGATGCATCTATATATTGTACACAGGAAATTATTTCACGTGATCTCTTTTCTGAGATATAGTTGTATAAACATTGATTTACCAAAAAAGTACGAAAAAATACGCACTTTTTCATTAATTTTTATTTTTTTCTCACTACATAGTACAAAGAAAATTTTTATGTCTTAAGTATTGAAAAGACAACATTCCAGCAATTCCAACGAGGTACGACAATGAAATATAAGTTTTGACTGGACGTCACGGCAGCACCGCGAAGTCAGGGGCCTATCTTTATGAAATGGATAGTAAGTTGTTTTTATAAAAGAAAGAGTACAAATGAAGTGTAAAATCAAAATTTCATCCTACAGCAATCACTTCCTTGTTAAACAAATATAGTTTTATTGTTGGGTTAGGAAGTACAAATGTATTGGGTTAGGAAGTTCTAGAAAGGGGGCCGAACCCGGTGGACCTCCCGTGGGCAAGGACGCCCATCGGGGGGCAAGGTGGGGCGCTCGCCCCCCCCCCCCACAGAGTCAATTGTACTTTAGAATATCGAAAATCCAATAAAATTTTTACATTAGTTACAGCAAAATTTGAAACTATTTTTGAAACGTCGCTTATACTTGCCCCCCCCCTTGGAAATCACAACATGAGCGCCCTTGGCCGTGGATGCTACACTGGTACTGAGTACCGGCATCTTTTCTTTAAGAAAGAAGAAGAAGCACTTCCTATAAGGTGAAAAATAAATGAACTATCTTATGATTAAAGGCTAGAGATGCTTCCTCCTTGGCAACAAATGGAATGTTTAAAACATAATGTAGGATCAAAATTTCCCAAAGGGGAAAAAAATCTTTAATATGCATAGTCTTTTTCTCTAGCCGTTTGATTTTTCTTATTACTGTTATTGTACGATACTTACATTACATACAACTAAAATGAAGTTGGTTTGGTATAGAAAGTAATTCTATATCTTTCTCATATCTTATGTTTCCACACCACTACCAGCGACCATTACACAAAAGGATACGAAAAAGAACTTCAAAAAAAAAAATGCAAAATGATTACAAAAAAAGGGAAAAAAAATCCGAAAGATAATGTCATTTCAGTTGAGTGGTTAATCTATTTAATGGTTTATACGCTTGACATTTATACTCGAATTTCACTTCGGAAAGAAGAAAAAAATGTACACATACATACTCTGCTGTGTATATATAGTATACGTGAGTGTGACATGTTAGGAAACAAATGAATAAAGCTTAAATAATACCTTATGGAGAGAAACATGGCTGGCGGAGACCGTGTATTTGTGCTTCCCTGAATCGGAGAGAAGAGCGTGTCATCTACCCTTTAATCGAAGGTAACCTTAAACCGCTTTGTCGTCTGGGAGCCACGCTTGATAATTTATTTTGCATTTCATTTGAGGAGTTTTCAAGGTATGAATCACAAATAAAATAATGATCATGGCTGCTGACGGAAATATTTCATTCTTAAAATACTTTGTCTCCTTGTTACTACGGCGATATTTAACCTTAAATGACATTGGTTTATCTAAGCGGGACGCTTTTTAGAATGGAACTATTACATTATATTTCTTAGCTCCTTTTGTATTGGTAGAATTGCAGTGTTTACAATAACTATCATTATTTTAAAATTTTCCATTTGTTACAGCTTTGAAACCCCAAACTCAAAAATACGATGGTGTATAGTGGTGGATCTAGAAGGTTAAAACTGGGGAAGTAGACAGAAGCCAGACTTTGATAGGTATATCATGAGTTTACTTTAAACTTTCAAAAATATATAAATAATAGCTTCACTTTTTTGTCACTCAAAAAACTTGGGGTTTAGACCCCCCAGCCACAGGCTAGATCCACCACTAATAGTAGTACACGAAAAAGTTTCGAGTGTAGATCTCTGTTTACATAAAGGCACAGAGTGTCCATAAGTTTCTGTACACTGAAAGTAAAACCTTTTGGAAATTATTTACGAAAAAAATAGTTAAAATGGGATCTCTGAGCCTTCTTAGGATACATATAAATGTAATTTGCTTTACAGGCATGGGCGGCGATTAGGGGGGGGCAAGAGGGGGCAGTTGCCTCCACTTTTTTGAAGAGACGCCCTAATTTATATAATTTCATTTGGAAATGTAAACAGGGTGTCCACACAATTTGGAGAAAGGATCCTGACTTTTTCCTGACTTTCCATGACGAAAGTTCCAGATTTCACTGACCCCTGAATAACTTAAAAATATAGAAAAAAAGAAAGAAACTCAACCCTCCACACTCCCCATAGTTGGCGTTGTTCTCTTCTTCTTCTGTTTCTTTCTTTTTTTTTCAATTTCTTTCTATGCAAATTTACAAACATATGCATTAGGCCGATATTGATTAGGTTACATATTACACAAAATGTAAAGTTACAAACGGAAGTGTGCAGTATACAGAGTACTTAAGATATGAAAAAATACGCATTATATGCTTACACATTATAATACCAATTACACAGCATTATAATATTGCCTATAATAATAAACAGTTCATACATGATTTTACTGATTATTAAAAAAATACATACAGACACACATACTTTTGCTGGGACAGTTGTTAAATGCAACACATTTAGAAATTTGTTTTCATCGTTTCTCGCATAGTTTTCTTCTCATTGATATGAATATCCTTCTTGTTGTCTACGCAGTTTAATTTTCTTTTCTTCTTCCTCCAGCTCCTTTAGTTGTTGCTGAATCTTCCATTTCTCTCTCCTCTTCTCGTCTCCAGCATTTATTTCTCTTTTCTTTTCCAGATACACATGGTATTGTCTCATTGAACTTCTCACTGAATTTATCATACCTCTTGTAATTACTAATCCTGATGATCCACCTATTCTCATCACAGAATCATATATGATCCGTTGAGCCACCAGAGATTCTTCTTGTAAGTTGTCAACAACGAGAATTTTATTTATTGTTAAACCACTTTCAAAAAATGCGTTTCCGTGAAAGAAAATGACACACAATTTCATAACTGACCATAAGTCAACGAAGTTCTTTCCATTTCCTAAGACTAAGGAAAAAACTCAAGTCCAATACAATCTCTATCATTGGCTATGAATTCATTCGAGTGTTCTTTAAATTCTTCATTCTGAGCTTTTACTGTGAGCTGGAGATAATATTTCTTCGCGTTCTCAGCCACTTGTTCAGATATCCTCTTGGCACCATGCAATTCTTCTAGAACAGCGTTTACTCTTTTGAGCAAATATGCCAGGATACAGTTAGATATGTGTTTTTTGCAGAAAATTAGTTTCAACGACTATATCAGAAAACACTGACTCCCTGAATATCATCATTGAGAACACCACATTTTGCATCCAGTAACAGTAAAGAAATCAACCCTATTTCATAAATTCAATAATTGAACAATGGACCTAAATCGATTTTTCCCTGACTTTCCCTGACCAATCTGCCGTTTCCCTGATTTCACCTGACACATTTTACTTCCCTGACCTTTCACTGACTTTTACTTATTTACAAGAATGTGGACACCCTGGTAAAGGTTTTGTATGTGTTACTGGTTCATAAAAAAAAAAAAAAAAAAAAAAAAAAAGCCATATGATATTTGCCGTTGCGTGAGTACGTATTGGATATTTGTCTTCCCGTGGAGTTAAGAAAGCTACAGGAATTGCGTTTTAGTTGCAATTTAAAGCAATTAATATTGCAATTCCATATTTCCTTAGATGCCATAGCATATGCTTGCAGTGCTTACTGTATTTCATATTCTAAGAGTAAAAACATTCATTTAATGCCATGTGTGGAATTAAAAGTATAAGTTGTTCATCAATTCCCAGTTTTAATATAACTTCTGCAAAACAAGCATCATTATTCATTACTATGATTAATATTATCCTTTCTACTTATTTTCGAAATTCGTTATTAAATAATCTGATCACACAATTTTCCAGACAGAATTGTAAGATATTCATGAGCAAGGAATCAAATCTCTTCTTACACTTTCGTTGTTTAAGAGTATAAAGGGTTAGGTACCTACCTGTATTGCTCTTACGAATTTACTTAATAAAACAGAAATACGATATACGGCATTTTAAGTGAAAAGATATAGTATCCTATTAGTTATGCAACCTTTCAACAACCATTGTTAGAAACAACCAGTAAATCTAACACTGATATACAATTGTTAAGATCAAGTCTTCTCCCCCCCACTTTTAACGTCCAATCGCCGCCACTGTTTACAGGTCATACATTATTTACATAGAAGCATACACTCATAGTTCATAATAACTTTATGAACTAACTAACTAACTCTATGGCCTATGGAACCCGGAGGTTCAGTGCCGCGTTCACAAAACCTCTCCACTGACTTCTATCCTTAGCTAATTGCATCCAGTTTCTACTTTGTATTCCTATCTCTGCGAGATCCATCTTAATATTGTCCTCCCATCTGCACCTAGGTCTTCCTAATGGTCGTTTTCCTATGGGTCTACCAGTCAAGACTTTAAAAGCGTTTCTACTTTCTTCCATTCTAGCTACATGACCTGCCCACCTAAGCCTCCTAGACTTGACGACCCTAACAATGTTGGGTAAACCGTATAAACTATGTAGTTCCTCGTTATGAAGCTTCCGCCATTCCCCATTCTCGTTCCTCTTGGGTCCGAATATTCTTCTCAGGATCCTGTTCTCAAATACTTTCAGTCTATGTTCTTCCCTCAGAGTAAGCGACCATGTTTCACAACCATACAGAACAACAGGCATGATTATCGTTTTATATATTTTAAGCTTCAAATTCCTCGACAGAATTCGCGACGACAAGAGATTTTGAACCGAATAGTAACACGAATTCCCTGCTTTTAGTCGACATTTAATTTCTTCGTGAATATGATTTTCGTCTGTTAATGTTGATCCTAAATATTTGAAAGTATCCACTTTATCAAAAGCATTATTTAATATTTTAACGCCTCCACAATTTGCCGTATTACGGTCCCGACGCACTTCCATGTATTTAGTTTTCTCCGCATTTACTTCTAAACCCATGTCCCTGCAAGCGTTTAATAAGATCTCTGCATTTATTTCTACTGTTCTCCTATCATCCCCTATTAAATTTACATCATCAGCATATGCCATAACCTGGTGAATGCCGTTCAACTCTAGGCCCTGGTTGCTATCTTTGATTTTCCTTATGGCGTATTCCAGCACAAAGTTAAATAATAATGGCGACAACGCATCTCCTTGTTTCAGGCCATTTTCGACATGGAAGCTCGTGGACAAAAATTTTCCTACCCGGACTTTACTTTGGGATTCACTTAAACATATCTTAATTAATCTAATTAGCTTTCTCGGTATTCCAAGTTCTGTAAGAACGTTGTATAATGTTTCTCTCCTAACCGAGTCGTAAGCCTTTCTAAAATCAATAAATAGTTGATGTACCGGGGTATTGTATTCCCACTTCTTTTCGAGTATTTGGCGAATGGTAAATATTTGGTCGATAGTTGATCGATTTCGTCTAAAACCGCACTGATAATCTCCAATAATTTCATCTGCGTATGGGATCAATCTTGCTAACAGAATATTTGAAAGGATTTTATAGGTTGTTGACAGAAGAGAAATGCCTCGATAATTATTACAGTCAGTTTTGTCGCCTTTCTTGTGAATTGGAACAATGATTGATTCTTTCCACTCTTGTGGCAATTCTTCCTTGTTCCAGATAAGGAGAATGAGTTTGTGTATCTTGTTCCACAATTTTTCGCCTCCAGCTAAAATTAACTCAGCCGGAATTTCATCTACACCCGGAGATTTGTGTTTCTTCAATTTCTTTATAGCGGCTTCCACTTCTATTCGATTGGGTTCTGGAATATACGGTTCTGCGGTGTGTATCTCCTTTTCTCCACGCACATTAGTTTTTGGCTGCGTGTTCAGCAAATCGTCATAGAAATCTTTCCATCTATTTAAGAGGCTATCCGTATCGGTGAGAACTGTTCCATCAGATTTCTTTAATATATAAGCACGAGGTTGATAGCCTTTCTTAAATTCGCTGATCCCCTTATACATGTCCCGAATATTTTTATTTTTACTATTATCTTCAAGTTCCTTAATTTTAGCTTTCAAAAAATCCCGTTTCTTTGTTCTAAAAGTTTTGGAAGTTTCCCGCCTGATATCTGCGAAATTTTGTGTAGTTGTTTCATTCGGATTTTGTAGCCACCGTAATTTTGCCTGTTTTCTCTTCTCTGCTAGTTTAATGCATTCTTGGTCGAACCATGGTTTGTTCCTACGTATTTCCGCGTGTCCGAATTTTTCTATTGCTGAACTTTTAATGCTATCTCTAATTTCAATCCAAGTATCCTCAACACTAGTGCACTCCGAGTCTTCTAAAACCGCGAATCTATTTGAAACTTCAATCTGGTATTCCTCTCTTACCTGGCTCTCTTCTAATTTCTTTAAATTAAATCTCTCCGTTTTCGGACATTGAATATTACCTTTATTCAACGATAATCTCTCCCATATTATCGCTACTACCAGGTAGTGATCAGTGTCACAATCAGCCCCTCTAAACGACCGGACGTCAATTATGCTAGATTGTCTTCTTCTATCTACTAAAACGTGATCAATTTGATTATGTGTTTTTCCGTCTGGTGATGTCCAAGTGTATTTATGAACGTCGCGATGTGGGAATTTTGTACTCTTCACGATTAGGTTTTTGGATGTTGCAAAGTTCACGAGTCTAACACCGTTGTCATTACTTTCCTTATGCAAACTTTCGTTCCCTATAATCGGTTTGAAAATATCCTCTCGTCCTACCTTCGCATTGAAATCCCCTAATAGAATCTTCATATGGTATCGCGGGAGTTGGTCAAATGTCCGTTCCACTTCTTCGTAAAAACTATCTTTTATATCGTCACCCTTATCTTCAGTTGGAGCATGTACATTTAGAACAATAACATCACACCACCGTCCCTTAAGAGTAATAAAAGAAAGTCTGTCAGTAACAAATTCAACCCGTTTAATTGCTGGTAATATTCGTTTGTGAACGAAAAAACCTGTTCCTAACTGGTGATTTTTATTTCCTTCCCCGTAAAAGAACGTAAAATTTCCGGAATTCTCAGATCCATTTCCTTCCCACCTAACTTCCTGAACTCCTACTAAGTCCATCCTGTATTTCTCTAACTCACTCGTTACAGATTTTAACGCGCCTGCCCTATAAAGACTTCTAATATTCCATGTTCCAAATCTCATGTCCATTTTCATTTGCTGATGTCGTGCCAAGTTATCAGTCCTTGTCCGAGGCTTTTGTGAATGTTTCTGAACAAGTACCTTTTTTTACAGGATGAGGGTGTTAGCCTTACCCAAACCCCCAAGCTGGAGGACCACTCCTAGTCGTCTGTCCGCGACTGCTTATTCAGTATATTCGCAGCTAACCTCTATATCTAGAGGCCTTCTCCTCGATCCGCAACCTGAGGACGCGCCATGCCGTGGTGACAGGAACCCACGTTACACGGAATAACTTTATGAAACACATTATATATATATATATATATATATATATATATGTATGTATGTATGTATGTATTTACACATTATCACCTTCGAAACAGTCCATTTGCACGGTAGTGTTACTGTTACTTCTGGAATCAGTGTTCGTAGGTTTTCTTAAGAAAATTTTCCCTCAACTGGCACAAAAGTTTTCCCTTTTTCTTATCAAATTTTCCCTAGTTTGTTGATTGTCCAATTCCTATGGTAGAAGTTATGTAATAACGTTAATTTAACTATATTAAAAGAAGCGTTAACCACATTTGTTTTTCACTTCTATTTTTAAAATTTTTCCCCCTTTGATTTTGTTTTTACAAAGAAAATACAAATACAAGGAACAACGGGTGCAAAATAAGTTACTTTGAATAAACACACATACACACACATTATTGTATTGGTTTATTTGTGAAGAACAAAGAAAAATTTAAATATTTATATTTGTCAATCAGTCAGCTCAAGAATTTCCCTAGATTTTTTACGTTCTATCGAAAAAATCCCTTTTCCCTTTTTGTTAAATTTACCTATAAAATTTCCCTAAGTTAGGGAAATTTTCCTCAAACTACGAACAATGACTGAAATGCGTCTTCGAAGTCTTTGTTTAAAAGCGTCTCAAGGAAATGTGTCGTAAAGAGTGGTCAGTTGGAGGCAATTGCGATCAGTAGTAACATACTAATGAAAGACGAAAACTTGAAATGTGTACAGACTTACCCCCTACCCCTTCCCCAACAAAACGTCAAATGATGCTACTGGTTTCAAGCACCTTCTGCAATTCGTGCTGGATCTTCGCAATGATGTCAAAATGGCAACCCTTGATCTGGAGTTCCATCTTCAATTTACACTGAAAGAACCTTGAAACTTAAACGTATTACAGTGGTTTTCGGATTCAACCTTCGACTGTAGGTCCATGTTTCACATATGCTCGGTGCTAAACACAACTAATCGACCAACAACTGTGTAAAACTAAACAATAGAAAGAAATGCAGAGATCTTATTAAACGCTTGCAGGGACATGGGTTTAGAAGTAAATGCAGAGAAAACTAAATACATTTAAGTGCGTCGGGACCGGAATACAGCAAATTATGGATGCGTTAAAATATCAAATAATATTTTGATATAGTGGATACTTCCAAATATCTAGGATAAGTATTAATAGACGAAAACTATATTCACGAAGAAATTAAATGTCGATTAAAAACAGGGAATTCGTATTATTATCCAGTTCAAGATCTCTTGTCGTCGTGAATTCTGTCGAGGAATTTGAAGCTTAAAATATACAAAACGATAATCATGCCTGTTGTTCTGTATGGTTGCGAAACATGGTAACTTACTCTGAGGGAAGAACATAGACTGAAAGTGTTTGAGAACAAGATCCTGAGACGAATATTCGGACCCAAGAAGAGCGGGAATGGGGAATGGCGGAAACTTCATAACGAGGAACTACATAATTTATATGGTTTACCCAACATTGTTAGGGTCGTGAAGTCTAGGAGGCTTAGGTGGGCGGGTCATGTAGCTAGAATGGAAGAAAGTAGAAACGCTTTCAAAGTCTTGACTGGAAGACCAATCGGAAAACGACCATTAGGAAGATCTATGCGCAGATGGGAGGACAATATTAAGATGGATCTCGCAGAGATAGGAATACAAAGTAGAAACTGGATGCAGTTAGCTAAGGATAGAAGTCAGTGGAGAGCTTTTGTGAACGCGGCATTGAACCTCCGGGTTCCATAGGCCATAGAGTTAGTTAGTTAGTTAGTTCTTATAGTAGTTCGTCAAGTAACATAGTTTACGTTCTTGTGTACAAAATTTTCATGCATCTCTATATTTCTTCTATAGTTATTTCCAAAAAGATATTATGCTTTTGTAATATATATATTGAATCAGTGCAAGGTTCAGAAATATCCTCAAATGTACAAAAAGAAAGCACGATAGCAAGAAATATACATTTGATGGGGTGATAGTGTCGTAACAGGAATTGTGTCAGTCAGGGGCTATATTGGAAGATATCATGGCCGTACTTTTACCTTATCTAGTGAAACTGTGAGAACAATGGAAAACTTGAGTCTGGATGACCGGCCGTAGGATTTGAATCTGGAACCCAGGGTCTGCGAAATAAGAAAGTTAACCATTTACAGTATTTTTACGTTCGTATTTTACAACATTATGAAATGAAATGAAATCTTTGAGTTTTACATCCAACGTTTATGCCGGTTAGGCTAAAGGAGACGGTGATGATGAGCAATGAAGAAAGTGATAGCAAACGGGAGAACCACGAGGAAACCCACGCACACGGTGTTTGTCCACCACAAAGTTCACTTGGTGGGGGCTGGGATCGAACCCGGGACCTCACACACCAGAGGTGAACGCTCTACCACTGAGCCACCGTGGCCCCTAGGACATTACGAATTAGCGTTTAACGAATATATATATATATATATATATATATATATATATATATATATATATATATATATATAGATAGATAGATAGATAGATAGATAGATAGATATAGATATAGATAGATAGATAGATAGATAGATAGATAGATAGATAGATAGATAGATAGATAGATAGATCCAAACATGAAACTATACTAATGAATGGGTCTCATTAAGCTAAACGAAAACATGTGGATGAATATAAAACCTTATGTGTAGTTTTCGAGAAAATCTAGAAAATCGAATTTCTTTGGAAAATTACAAATTGATGCTCTACTTAGGATCATCCCACGTCCTTTCCTTTATGCACATACGACTCGTTAGTATATATAAGTCGAAGGGGGTCTTTCAAATATTGTATTAAAGCAGATTTTCTAAATCAATTTGTTCCTTTTGTGAAATACATATCCATACCATTGGCACCAAATATATTACTCACTCCTTCTACTATTTAGGCCTATACAACCTTTATGGCAATATTTTTGTCTCACTTATTCTTAAACTACTATCCGATACATTAAACATTTTACAGTAGGCAACTTCATTTCATACATAATTTGCTTAGTTTTTAATTCCCAATGGCGTAGTATACGGTAAAATATTATTCAGAAGGAATTCGAAAAAAAAAAATATTTATTCTAAGTATTTTGGAAGTGATTGACTAATAATACATCACTTATCTTGGGTGCTACCATGACCATAAATTTTCGATAGAATATATAATTCTATCATCTCTAAATCAAGTTATTACCGGATATGTACACACTGTGTGACAAAATTGAACAGCATAATTTAACGAGATTTTTGCAGATACTTAAAATGTTCTACTTACTTTTGTCGCATATCTTACATAAATATGTATTTCTTAATTTCCAAAAGATCCTACCCGTGGGACGTAAAACTTAAACATTTCATTTCTAAACCTTACTAAAGACTCCTTTCTTGACATTTTTCAAACAAAATGGCCAGAAGTTGTATGACTTATACGGAATATTTCTCTTGCTTTAATGTTCAAGATGAATAAATCACTCCGTGTACTTTTGGCAAATTCGGTCTATCGTATTTCGCAGATAACTTTCAGCCTCTTCAGTAATTAAGTTTCTTTCAACTGGAGTAGTCGGTACAGGAAGATAGCCAATATTTGCAGCATTTCCACATATTGAGATAAAAATGCATAATTACACTGCACGTATACAATACTGTTTGAAGACTTTCACTTTGTCTAGTGTCCTTTCACTTTGACTTTCATAGTTCAAATGCAGGAAATATTGTGATGGAATAAGGACAATTATCTTGGAGAAAATGCATACACTTCCGAAGTTCAGTGATTACAGTATCCTTACATAAGTGCCTAGGAAAGAACACTTGGATATTTGTAAGGATATGGTTGTGATTTTCAAACCGTTCTCTCAATTTTGAAAAAAATAAATAAATAAATGAAACCTTTGAGTTCTACGTCCCACGCTTATGCCGGTTAGGCTAAAGGAGACGGTGATTATGAGAAATGAATGAAATGGTGGAATGAAGAAAGTGTGAGGAAACGGGAGAACCCCGAGAAAACCCACGATCACGGTGTTTGTCCACCACAAAGTCCACACAGCGGGAGCTGGGATCGAACCAGCGACCCCAAGCACCGGAGGTAAACGCTCTACCACTGAGCCACCGCGCCCCCTTCTTCCAATTTTGACAATCTAGAAATGGTGTCAAAATTTGTCCTCTGTAATTAATCTTCTTCCAGATCATATGCATTAATATTTTCCTTGTAACGCTGCAAAGAGAAATTCTTGATTTCTAAATTTTTGAAATGAATATAAAAGCTATATATGAGTACAGGAGTATATTTTTGAAAATTGTAATGGGCAGTAATTAAATTATTACTATAGTAAGAAAAAAAGTGAATAACATGATTTATTGTACTACATAATAATTCTATAAGGAAAAGTTCTAAAATAATTCGGAGAAGGTTTCGATCCCCAGATCCCTCCTATACCATACACCCATTTCAATTTCAAATTACCCTCCGCCATAACCTGATTTCAGCTCATGTCTGTAATCACGTACAATTATTTTATTAGCCAAATGTTATTCTAGTTGGTACCACTGAATATGACTAGTTAAACCACTGGAATACAAAGGTAACATTGAAACTAACAAAAGAGCTTTAAAATAGAGGAAATCTGATCTTCACTTGTCCGCCCACTGCGCCATCTTTTCGCCAAGCAGACGACTTCAAGATGATGAAGAAAGTAAAAATAAAAAACAAAAGACAAACGGTTTTATCTTTCGTCTCTGCATGCCACCAAGATGTGTCACTGGGGTCGAGATTTTCAGGTGGTCATGGGGAGGAGATATCTTCATTACCGTTTCATGTCACTTGCTGCACGTCAGGTCTTAAAAACCCAGCAAATACAACGCTTATTAAATCTTAAACAAAGAATATGTTCAAATGTAAAAGACTATATAGATGTTTGGGACCGGGGTGAAGGGCCATCACAGAAAAACGTGATATATCCACCACCCCCTTGTATGTCGGAGTTTCTTCCTTTCTTTCTTTTTTCTTGTAGATAACGCATCGTAATTTATATTCCTACCACATTTTAAGCTTAAGTTTTCTTTAGTAAAATTTCATGACAAATAAGCTACAATTCTCCTAGGGAACAATAATGCACTAGGGACTTTTATAGTGTTGGGTTATCAAAAACATGTCTTAATATCTTATTGTACCTGGTAACATTGAGCACCTGCATTCTAAATTATCTCTCATGTACGTATACATTTGAAGACTGATATCATCTCTAACAAAAAAAAAATGTACATGTTATCTTCATTAAACAAATGTTAGAAACTTAGCATTATTCTGTGCGTTATTTTGGATACATAAATGTTTCAAACTTCAAAATTAAAGTTTTATGGTTTTATTAGCATTATCAGTCAAAGACCAACTCTTGTGGTATTTACATTGAGTACAACTGGCATTCCCCAAGTATGGCTTCTGCACGATACAATTTTTTTTTTCTGTCGGCACCTATTTATTGATTGATAAGCTTAATTTAAATCAAGGTTAAGACTGACAAATAAAATAATGTTATAAATGTAACAGAGTAATGAAACACAGGAGAGAACTGGTTTTAGCTCAGATACTAGTGAGAAACTAAATTTTACATACAAAATGGCAAGACAACTTACATTATTAGATTGATAGTCAAAACCTTTCGCAACTCTAATTCATTCATGCTGTGACTGGCAAGTATCCCAGTGCTTGGTTTGTACTTTGGATCAATGAAGTGGTTTCGAATCTAAGGCGAAGAATGATCCAAATTTTCGAAGTGTACCTTCTTATAGGGTGAGTTCGCCAATAGTCGACCGTTGAAAAAAAAAATCTTACTTCTGAACACTCATAAAACGTGATGATTTCATAATATTTGACAAAAGTGAATTGTTTGCTTCATTTGGGTTCTTTTGTACCATACCGTGTGTTAACTGCTCACTTTTAAAATTTTTCAATGATATAAAAATACGTTTTACGAAAACTTATCAAAATTTCCACTTGTCGACCATCGTCATTCAGTAGTTGACCGCATTCATGCTATTAGTCGACCGCGCACAATTTCTATCGTTTCTATCGCTTAGAAGTAATTGATTCCGTTAGATGATGTTTGGGAATTATATTATTCATGAGATTTGAACTTGACAAAACGATGATACAGATTTTATCTAATTTTCTTAAAGTTTTTCTCCTTAGTGGTTATAAATTAAGGGATTAGGCTATTAGGGTTTGATACATAGCTACTTTATTTGGAATAATGGTATGATTATTAAATGGTTCTTCCACGTGAAACAAGATTTCTCTCCTGCGTTATATGCAGACGTTATCTTATCACTTATTATAGCTTTACAAATTCTAAACAAAGTACGACCCTGGTAGCAAGAAAGCTTTCGGCCAGTTAGCGCGTGCTTGGCTTTTCGCTTTCTACGCTTGCACTTGAAACGCATGCTTTCATACAGCCTACCTTTTTTTGTAATTGCAACGATGCTTTAGACCCTTCGCAGAGCGTGATAGCTCACTGGCCGTTCATTGGCTATAGACTTGATTTGTAAAACGCTTGCGTGAAGCTTGAATGGAACACTGAATGCAAGGTTGCCCCCATGTAACTTCGTTACTGGAATCCAGCTTGCGGCATGCTTGCACGCTTTCCAATCAAGTTGGATGCAAGCTTGTCCGACTTGTAATTCAAGCTTACAGCAAGCGGTTTGCAAGTTATCTCTACTACTACTAGGGAAGTCACTATTTAAAAAAAATCCTACGTGATCACGTTTACCCCATGTGAAATAGATTTCTCTCCTGTGTTACTTGAGCACACCGGGTTATCTTCTCATATATGATAAGGTTTCTCTTCTGCGTTACTTGAGCACATTGAGTTATCTTTTCATGTAATAACAGTAAGTTTCTCGTTGTTTGTTCAAATAATTTATATGGTACACTCTGCACACACGAGCAGCTTATCTGCGTGATCCACCCATGCATAGCCAGCGGTACATCGAACATGGAACCATTTATCACATTCATCGCAACCCACTAGTTTATCCACACTTTCCAAAGCAAAATCGTTAATTATCACTCCACATCCTCTGCATATGGCTCTATTGCCATAGTAAATTACATCATTTTTATTGTGATGTTCTACAACAGCAGTTGTTCTACAGTTCTTCTACGATCTTTTCTTAGGATTTTCCGTCTTCTTGATCTTTTTTTTTTTTTTTTTTTTGCCTTTCTTTAATCTCTGTTGCATTTCTTTTCCTCCTCTAGCTTCTTCTGTTTTGTTTTGTTTTGCAGTCGGTACTCGGCGATATTATTCTAAGCTAATTGCAAACGATATGTTCTCTACTTTCCTCTTAGGTTCTTTGACTGGACTCTTCTGGCCAGAACAGATGCTTTTTAAAAGTTGCCGTTATATATATTATTATTTAACTTTGTGCTGGAATACGCCATAAGGAAAATCAAAGATAGCAACCAGGGCCTAGAGTTGAACGGCATTCACCAGGTTATGGCATATGCTGATGATGTAAATTTAATAGGGGATGATAGGAGAACAGTAGAAATAAATGCAGAGATCTTATTAAACGCTTGCAGGGACATGGGTTTAGAAGTAAATACAGAGAAAACTAAATACATGGAAGTGCGTCGGGACCGTAATACGGCAAATTGTGGAGGCGTTAAAATATTAAATAATGCTTTTGATAAAGTGGATACTTTCAAATATTTAGGATCAATATTAACAGACGAAAATCATATTCACGAAGAAATTAAATGTCGACTAAAAGCAGGGAATTCGTGTTACTATTCGGTTCAAAATCTCTTGTCGTCGCGAATTCTGTCGAGGAATTTGAAGCTTAAAATATATAAAACGATAATCATGCCTGTTGTTCTGTATGGTTGTGAAACATGGTCGCTTACTTTGAGGGAAGAACATAGACTGAAAGTATTTGAGAACAGGATCCTGAGAAGAATATTCGGACCCAAGAGGAACGAGAATGGGGAATGGCGGAAGCTTCATAACGAGGAACTACAAAGTTTATACGGTTTACCCAACATTGTTAGGGTCGTCAAGTCTAGGAGGCTTAGGTGGGCAGGTCATGTAGCTAGAATGGAAGAAAGTAGAAACGCTTTCAAAGTCTTGACTGGTAGACCCATAGGAAAACGACCATTAGGAAGACCTAGGCGCAGATGGGAGGACAATATTAAGATGGATGTCGCAGAGATAGGAATACAAAATAGAAACTGGATGCAATTAGCTAAGGATAGAAGTCAGTGGAGAGCTTTTGTGAACGCGGCACTGAACCTCCGGGTTCCATAGGCCATAGAGTTATATATATATATATATATATATATATATATATATATATATATATATATATATATATATATATATATATTAGTCTGATAATTTTAGGTGTTGCGATATTCTGATTTGATTCACTTGGTCCAGGAACAACTCGCTTTCAATGTCCTTTGTTTCTTGCTATGCTTCTGGTATATAAACCAGAGCATATAGGATGTTCTTTGGGAGAATAAGTATCTTGCTGAATATCCTTCATAGGTTCAGTTCATTTAGTGGAGTTGATGTATTACCTTTCTTCTCATTTGATGGCACAAATTCTGGAATAGATACTTCCTTTCTCAGAATAATTAAGGGTCTCTCTGATTCTGTTGTTGAAGCAGACATACAGCTGATTCTTCGTTTGGCACAATACTGATTTCCTCTTTCTTCTGTACTGCAATGGTGTGTGATTCCTCAGGTTTCATTGGTAGAATAGGTGCTAGATTCACTGTTTTCAGTTGTTACACTTGGATTGGCTTCAGCAGTCAATGACTGGAGAAGGTCATTTAGTAAATCCTGACTAACAGTAAGAGTAGATTGAGGCAAGTATTCATTGTTATCATCAAATACAGGGATTTCACCAACTACAACTTCGTCATCTATTGATAAGCTAGCATTTTTATCATCAGTTTGTAGTGTTTCGTCCATCGGCTCCTCTGCTGGAAGTTTCAAAACTTCAAGGCCTGTGCTGAAGTTAACCGCAGCCTTTTGAAGTTCATCCTTGTACACAGTAATAACTTTTCTTGCAGTAAGAAAATCTTCTTCACTAACGTTTAGCTGAGTGGAAGTACTCTTTGTTTTTGCATACACTCTTGATGCATTTTGTGTACTCAACGGCGCCAGGATTGAAATGATACAGTCCACATTTGCGAAATACATTATTGTTGACGGTGTAGCTGCTGTTACTAGGACCTCTGCAATAAGTGGTGCAAACTGAACTCTTGTAACGGAAGATAAATTATGTTCCGACAGATAGCTGCGGACAACGAATTTCCAATTTGCTTTTAACGCCTTGAAGACGGATAAATCGCATGGTTGCAATATACACCGTGTATGCGTTGCATGAGGGTACAGGGCATACAATATGATCTCGTTGTCAGAAAATTTGTTTACTTCATAAGTTTTGTGACCGACGATGAAAAGTATTACAGGCTTAGGTACATCGTAATCTAATAGCCATTTATTGAAACCATTGGCGACCCACTCAAAGAATGTCTCGCTAATCATCCAGCCACATTCGGATCGTTCTACCACAATCGACGAGGGAATATTGGACCAATGGGCCTTATGCAGAATCGTTTTGACGTATGATTAGAGTCATACTAAAGGTCAGATTATTGCAGGGAACACATTTTAGTCGAACGCTTTAGTACTGCACTAATCACGCGTCATAACGACTCTGCATAAGGCCCAATATCTCTGAGTACTCGCGACTTGTATCGATAAACAATCATTGGAGCAACTGTTTCTCCCGAAGTTCTAAACGTCCCTAGAAAAGTAAGCGTTAACTTTTCTTTATCTTGAAGCTCATAAATATTCTTCCCGCTCTTTGATCCCAAAATTTTCCCGGATGGTGGGCACAATTGAAAAGAAGATTCATACGCGTTCAAAATTCTACGTGCATCTTCTAGAATAAAAAGATTGTTCGTACTGGCCAGGTAAGTCTTAAGATCATGGCACGCGTGCTAGCCATTAGATCAGCTAGGAGGGCTTCTTATTCTTGTGAAAAAAAAAATAATAATAAGGTTCCACATTGAAATAGATTGTCAGAAAAAGAAACTTTCAACTAATGTTACTGAACAAATTCTAGTCAGCAAAACACAAAACAGAGTATGAAAAAGTGTGGTCGACAGCTGGCAAGAAATATTCCAATAGTCGACCAACATGAGGAACAGGCGGTCGATTTTTAGAATATGTCACGAAATTGAAAATTTTATACATGCATGTTGAAAAAGAGGCCTTAATACCATACAAGGAATAATTTCAAGCAATTTGGCGCACTCTCAAATAATCCAATAATTGACCACCCTTGGTCGACAATTGGTTTGTATGGGGAAGGAAAAATGCCAAATTTCGACCACATTTTAACGCGTATTTTTTTCATTTAATGCTTTCCAGTTATTGACAAATTATGCGGTACAGCTTCTAGACTAACTTAGTTATGTAACTAAAACATTTCTTACCTCACGTACTATCTATATCCTCAGAAAAATGAAAAACAACAGGAACACAAGATTCTCATTACACGCTGTCGTAAAGTGCGCACTTCAGTCGTAATTCTACAGATACGTCGAAATTTCTTAACAAGGGAGAGTTAAACAATGAATGTCATTGGTAGTACATGATGCAAGCTTTATCATGAATAATTTTTCGTTCTAAAAGACCATCAGGTATATTTTATATAGACAATAGTAAGCAAAAATGGTCGACTATTAGATGGCGGTCGACTAGTGGCGAACTCACCCTACCGAATTTTTACGACCTCTGGCAATAACATAAGTGATTTATATTTCTAAAAATTTCGAATTTCATGTAGCTATACAAAAATAAGTTTATTTTCTGTTTTTTTAATATCAAAAAATATATAATTTAAAATTTAAAAATTTCCCTAATTTTGCTGAACAATTAGATATTTACAATACAATAAATATTTAGTTTCATTTTGTATTTTTTTGTAATTTACTGAAATTAAGTTAATAATCATGCTTATTGCATATAATGCACATTTATTCTTGATTATGTTCCATCACAATCATTTAATATGCACAATGTCATGTTCAATGTTCATGTCGCCTTTTCTACGTACACTACTCTATACGCGACTATACGCGTCTCGTCAATACTAGTATGTACCTTGCAAATACTATAGGAAGTGTGTTGCAAATTTCCATTGGATTCCGGTGACAGCGACTCAACGACCCAATATACAATTTTAACGTGCTTATACCCATATTGTTCTCTATGAACTGATAAAAGTTGACATTTTAGAAGTTCTATCTGTACTTATACTAGGTACTTATACTGTACTTATACACCTACATTTGTGTATACAGTAGAGCGTCGATTATCCGAACGTCGGTCAACCGAACGACTGCTTAACCGAACTGTATACTCGCTCGCACCTGTTACTCTCACACCCTACCGTTCATCATTCCCCTCACTCCCAAACCAAGTTTCCCACAGTAGTCGCCGCGTATGTGTATGTAATATGTACATATTTTTGTTTAATAAACTGTATCACATACTATATATTCCTACTAAAGTTGCCTTTGTACGTTACTTTGTAATACTTAAAGAGATGCCTGTTTTTATGAATAAATTTACTGTACAGTACTTCTTTTTGGTAAATAAACATGTACAGTTCAATTATCCGAACAAACCAGTTTTCCGAACATCCATGTCCCCCAATTACTTCGGATAATCGATGCTCTACTGTAATTTCAAACACTTTGTTTTCTGAAATATCCTACTGTATGTGTTTAAGTTAGTATTTCTGAATGACTTAGGTTTAAAAGTTTCTCATGTTTACAGGAAGGGCCCTATAAGCTTGTAATTGTCTTCCTGTAGTGTTAAGATGTCATTTTACCTTTGTTTCCTAATCCTTCGCCTTAGAGAGGGAAATTTCCAGTTTTCATATTTTTTTCCTTTACTCCTGTGACAAATTCTACATTTGTGCCAAATTTCAAGTTTCTATGTCTACAGAAAGTACTCTATACCAGTAGTTCTCAAAGTGGGGTCCGCGACGCCTACAAATTGAAATGTGTTGTAATTAAATGGAACTCACAGCTGTTATGCAAGAAGTATTTTTTTCAGTTACTAAAAATAAAACAATTAGAAATTATACCTATGTTTGTAAATTTAAATGTTTTCCTAATTTACTAAATTTCTGCCCTGTGAGTATGAAGAGTTGTCTAAATAGGCATTGGAACATTTGATGATTTTCCCTACCACTTATTTATGTGAGCAGACCTTTTCTGCTCTTTGCAGTATTAAAACTTTAAAGCGAAATCGTCTTAATGTGGAATAGGATCTAAGATTGATGGTGACAAAATTCCAGATTTCAATGAAAGTATGGAAAAACAGAATTTCATTCCCCACATAAGTGACTCCATATTTGAGAACATTGTTTATCAAGTGGATTTCCTTTTTTTTTTTTTTTTTTTTTTTTACAAAAGAAAAAATACATTGATTTTCAGTCTTGAAAGTGACTGTGTGGATTTCCTTTTTTTTTTTAAAAAAAAAAAAAGACATTAATTTTCAGTCTTGAAAGTTACTGTGTGGATTTCCTTTTTTAAAAAAAAGATTGATTTTCAGCCTTGAAAGTTACTGTATTTTCAAATGAAGTTTTGTTCACTAGGAAACAATCATGTATATTTAGAATAAGTTACTTATTGCATTATTTTTATCTTTTTCTTGTCTGTGGTAATTCTAATTTGTATATTAAAATATGTCTTATATTTCGATGTGAAATTTCAGATAGCATTGCAAGGGGGTCCGAAGATCACTTTCCAAATGAACAGGGGGTCCGCGTTGTCGGAAAGTTTGAGAACCACTGCCTTATAGGTTTCAGATCAAGTGATACGACTATATAAAATAATGTAAATTTTGCCTTTACACCCTACTTTTTCTTCCTGAAGGGCAAAGTTTCCAGTTTTTTATAAATCCTTTATTTGTATTACAAATCCAACTTATAGGTTCCAGGCCGCTCCCTTCCTTCCCCAATCCTTTCTTCCTTCCCTTTCCCCGGATAGAGTGCTCGCAGAGGGACGTCATCCCTCAAAACGTGACGAGTTAAATGGCCTTAGATGCTGAAAGCCCAGAAATCTAAATCCTAAATCCCCCTGAATAAGATATATTAATTGGTAGCAATCAGGAGTGACATCTGCCTTGATACCTAACGCAAGTATAGCTCATGAAAGTACTAATACCTCTGTTGCTATAATTAGAATCTGAATCCCATTTTTGAACAAAATTGTTTCTGTTCAACGCTAAGGATATTGTTGAATTTGTGAAAAGCACATTATCTATTACTCTTACAAATGTTGTCTCATTACTTCTCTGTATTCTGGGTCATTTGGTGGAAGGGAAAGTGCGGATAGGGAGAATACTAAAATTGATGATCTTATGAACATTTATATCTGCTACGACAAGACGAATGATTTACTTGAAAACAGTAGTGTGTAGATAGAATTTTCTCAATATGTGATAAGTGACTGATATCAAAGACAGAATATTTAAGATAATGATAGATGAATATATCATGATTCTGTTATGATATCATAACCTTATCATGAGTATTTCTTTTTACTGGTAAATAACGCATCTTAACTTCTTACAATTGTCATCCCATAATATTATTTTTGTAAATACCACATTTAAAACACTCATGAGTTCTTATCTCATATCTTCTTTGTAAATAGGAAATTCCAAACTTTTACAATTCAAATATTGTGATATTTCTTTGTGAATAACACATTCGAAAATCTTACAAAACTCTTATTTCATATATTTTATTTGTAATTAACACATCCAAACCATTACCATAATACTTTATTTTAATGTAAATAGTCATTCAATACTATTACAACTAGTGTTTCCCGTAAGACGAAGGAAGATGAAAAATAACTATCATCACGTCTCGATTCTCGAATAATTATTTCTCTTCCCGTCTCAATTCTCGGCAAACTTTTCTCATCTCGTCTCTTCTCGAATTTTTGTAGTCTCGTTCTGTAGATTTATGCGCAAAATTTTTGCTCTGATTTTCTTCTTAATTTAATCTACATGTTATCAGAGTTCTTCTGCGACACGAGAATCCACGAAGGCTGTGGTATGACAACATTTAAGCTACGTATATTGATTATTGAAGTATATTGTAATGACTAGATATATTTAAAAGTTGATAAATGGTCTTCAATATGCTCGTGCATCCGCTTTATCTATTAATGAATTTTATACTGTGAATCATGTAACACCAAAACTGTGTTTGAGATCCAAAACTTGGATGAACAAGTGTAGCCCACGAAACTCGATAAATTTTCGTATCGTCTCTATTCTCGTCTCAAAAACGAGATTACAATTTTCAAGTTTCTCATCTCATCTCGAATTTGGAACGTATTTCTCGTCTAGTAGGCAGCATTATCTTCTTTGTAAATAGCGCATTCCATACTCTTACAATTCCAATGTTATATTTTCTTTGTAAATAGCATATCGAAAATTCTTGCAAGCTTTATCTCATATATTTTGTTCATAATTAACACACCCCAAACTATTGCAACTTTTGTCTCATAATAAATTCTTTGTAAACAGAATGTTCAAAACTATTACAACTCGAATCTCATAATAAATTCTTTGTAAAAGAACCATTCAAAACTATTACATTTCTTATAATAAATTCTTTGTAAAAGAATCATTCAAAACTATTACAACTCTTATAATAAATTCTTTGTAAAAGAACCATTCAAAACTATTACAACTCATAATAAATTCTTTGTAAAAGAATCATTCAAAACAATTACAACTCTTATCTCATAATAAATTCTTTGTAAAAGAATCATTCAAAACAATTACAACTCTTATCTCATAATAAATTCTTTGTAAAAGAATCATTCAAAACTATTATAACTCGTATCTCATAATACTTTCTTTGTAAATAGCACATTCAAAACTATTACAACTTTTATCTCATAACATTTCTTTTTGTTTTAAAAAATCATTGAAAACTATTACAACTCTTATAACATTTTCTTTGTAAAAAAAGATAATTGAAAGCTATCACAACTCTTATCTCATAACATTTTCTTTGTTTTAAAAAATCATTGAAAACTATTGCAACTCTTATCTCATAACATTTTCTTTGTAAAAAAAATCGTTGAAAACTATTACAATTTTTATCTCATAATACTTTCTTTGTAAATAGCACATTCAAAACTATTACAACTCTATCTTATAATATTGTGTTTCTAAATAGAACACATTAAATTCTTTATGACTCTCGTCCCATAATAGCTGCTTTGTAAACAGCATCTTACAGCTAATATGAGTTAATATTTATTTTAACAGCACATCCCAAACTTAAGTTATTATTTTCATAATATTTACTTTGTCAATTCACATTTTATAATTCTTATCTCATATTGCTTGTTGCATTCTAGGTGCTACATTCTCTAAAATTTAATATTTTTTCTTTTTTATTCAATTATTTTTAATAAAAGTAGTATGGCGCCAATTTCATTTGCAATGAACTCTTAAACTTGGTTATTGATTTACTTGTAAAAGACATAAATCACTACCCTGCCTATAAGAACAAAACTTTTTGTGCCTACCAATCAACTTGTAGTTTGATCTTTTGTTATTCAAGCTTAGGTTTTTTTTTAACACCAAGTGACTTTTTTCTTTTATTTTTTTAAATCTCAATGTGACGCCTCATAAGTTCTCCTATTGGCAGAATAACATTCCGATGACCCTGAAAACATGGTTATGCAGTAAATATGTGTTTGTTGTTTTCTCTACTCACCATATAAGGAGTTCTGTTTATATACATACGTTCTCATATGTATATGTCCATATGTTTTTGTAGGTTAACACTGCCACTGTTAAAAGCATAAGAGGACCGGACCGTTGTATGTGTTTGGGTAAACAGATATTGTAGCCTATTACATTTTACTATATATATGTATGTATATGTATTCGACCTGCAGGTGGCGAAAACTTTTTCTATGGTTAATGAACTAAACTAGTAAAAAGAACAGAGTAAAATAAATAAAATACAAATGATTAAAAAAATCAAGAATCTGTGGTATGTCTAAATGTCTCAGGAATCTAATAGGTTCACAAGTAATGGACAGACGTTGAAATAAAAAAGAAAAAAAAACTAATATTAGTATATGGTAGAATGGAATGACAATGAGGGAATTCCTACATATAAGAGGGCACACTGGGAAGAAGGGTATTGAAGATTGTAACCTACACATTCCTTAGTTGTACTAAGGATATATAGTCAAAACTGCTTCTCGCGGGACGAGAATGATTTGTTGGAGAACTTTCGTTTCCGGGTGTTTCTTGCTAATAAATTGTTATCCATATTACATGTAAATTTACAAGTAGGAAGTGTGTCATTGTCAGGAGAATTATATTAACATCTTTCTTACTGCACAATCTTACTTTTACGTTCTTCTCAAATTTGAATTGCTTCTATGTGGCTTTTAGAGGAAGCATGCTTATCACTACTGACTTCCACTTGCAAAACCCTGTCACAGTAAAAGTCTGATCGTTAAAAACACCCTACAAGCATAGCAGAATGCTCGGACTCTAAAAATGGAATATTCTACCCAGGGCCTTTGTGACATCACTGACGTTGGAAACTACGTGTTTCTTCATCAAACTTAGTTTTGAGTTACGAAGATTAGGCTGAGCAGGTGTTTCGTCCTCAAAATACAATTCGAGGTTGTAGCTTTTGCAGTTGACAATTTGCTCTGAGCATTATCTACGGAATCTTCAGTAACTGTTCATGTTGTTCATTTGTGGTTTGAGCATTTGCCTCTCTCGGCCGGCGAATAACAAACCTATCCATGCTACCTTAAGGTTGGTGTAAAGGGTCAAGTTTTGTCAATATATGTCATTTCAGTCTTCGTATCTCTCTCATGTATTTGTTACCTTTCACGAAAATTTACAATCTCTCTTACAAATTTCAACCTAGAGACTTGAAATTTTTAGGGAAGGAACTTCATAACCTATCAAAGACAACAATCCGTGCCGACTTTTTATTTAGAATTTTCTTCATTGTTGGAACAGTTATATTGTTAAAGATTTGGATATCCATTTCAACAATCAAGCCATTTCAACAATGAAAAAATTCTAAATAAAAAAGGCACAGATTGTTGCCTTCGTTAAGTTATGAAGTTCCTTCTCTAAAAATTTCAAGTCTCTAGATTGAAATTTGTCAGAGAAATCGTGAGTTTTCGTGAAAGGTAAAAAATACGAGAGAAATACGAAGATTGTAGTGACATCTATTGGCAAAACTTGTCCCTTTAAACCAACCTTAAGAGGATGTGTACAAGTAACACTGCTCACCACTGCTTAAATCAATATTTTCTCATAATGATACTCACACTTTAGATGAGCAATATAAACACCGTCATAAAAATAATATACCTTGAGAATTTCAAAGAATAATTCTTTAGATAACGTTAATTTTGTTCCAAATTAAGAAACCCAAGTACATTAAATTTTTTGCGACGTCTAAGATTCTCCAATAAGACTATTTAACAAAAGTTACTTATAATTACCTTAGCTCTATTGAGGAACAAATGTGGAGTATCGATTTAAAAATGAAAAAAGAAACGCTGTATTTTGTTTATTACTATGATCGCTCTCACAAAAAAATATGTTTTACATATTCAGTGGAACCTAGAGAGATTCGGAAGGACAGCTAAACTAAATATACAAAGATTTTTCAGAATATTTGCTGTTTTCATGCAATATATCATAGAATTTATTCAGTCAAATTACGCCTAGTGTGAATATTAGTGAGAAATGTTGAGATTAGATTAAAAGTTCTTTTTATTTAGGTTTTGTTTCCCCCACCCTCCTCTCCGTTGCTTCAATCTTTCTTTATTTGAATCCTGAAATGTTGAAAACTAGCACTGATCAATTAATGATTTTTCTAAACAAATAAATTCGATATAAAACATATTAAGCAATTTTTGTTGATCTTTCATCTGGGGAGTACGACTAAATCTTTAGGAGGAGAGGTAGCCTCCATGTGTCCTCCCGTAGCTACGGGTCTGCCCCAGACATATTGTATTGTAATGTAGATTAAGTAATGTAAAATTCGGTATACAATAAAGCTGCCCCTTAAGTGTCTCTGTCGTTCTGCTCCGTTTGTCCCACCAAGATTTGATTTTCAGTTTTGCGTCCCAATTCAACAGAGGCTATAAGAGACATGGACTTACAGGTTAACGTAGGTTCCGAATCATATGAGTTCCCGCCAGAAATCGAACCCGGATATCAACGCCAAAGCAACATACGCCAACCGCTTAGTCACGAGGGAGCTGTGCCTCCTAAGAAATTAAAGCTGGCGTCACCACTGGTCTGGTAACAGGTATATTCCTCGCTTCTTAGGTCACCCTCAGATAAATTAATATATAAGGGGCTATCATCAAATATTTGTACTGAAATAGGTCAACCAATAGCTGACAATCCCAGTTAGGAATATGTGTGTGCCACTATTAGAATGAGACACGATTTGGGCTTTAACAGATTTTTTTTTTTTTTTTTTTTTTTTACATATACAGTATATAAATATACGAGAGTCAGTCAAAATTATCCGCAATTTTGACATAATTCTTCTTACATTGCCCATTCTGACCTTTGTTCTCGTGTATTTTATTGTTATGTTGTGGTCATGTTGTGAAAGTTTGCTCCTAGTTCTTCCATTTGTCTTCCTTTAGCTGCAGATAGATCATGACTGCTCCATTAGAAGTTTGCACGAAAGAGGAACAACGAGTAGTGATCCTGTTTTTGTGGTCGGAAGATGTATCAGGATCTACAATCCATCAAATACTTTCGGTGCAATACGGGAACAGTGTCTTGTCGCAACGGAATCTATGAATGGATTGGAACATTCAAAAGTGGTCGTACAACTGTTACGCACAAGGAAGGACCCGGAAGCCCAGTGAACCGTTTTTGATGGAGCGGAGGGGCAGACACACTTAAGGGGCAGCTTTATTGTATACCGAATTTTACATTACTTAATCTACATTACAATACAATATGTCTGGGGCAGACCCGTAGCTACGGGAGGACACATGGAGGCTACCTCTCCTCCTAAAGATTTAGTCGTACTCCCCAGATGAAAGATCAACAAAAATTGCTTAATATGTTTTATATCGAATTTGTTTGTTTAGAAAAATTATTAATTGATCAGTGCTAGTTTTCAACATTTCAGGATTCAAATAAAGAAAGATTGAAACAACGGAGAGGAGGGTGGGGGAAACAAAACCTAAATACTAATCTCAACATTTCTCACTAATATTCACACTAGGCGAGATACTTTTTAGCATCATAAGAGTTCGTTTGTGTCGATTTTCTCAGAAACTACGCATTAGAATTAACCCTTATGCACGTCATTTTATTAAGCTTGATGTGGTCTGCTAACTGATACTTACGTCTTAACTTTGAACAATATTTTAGTTGGGTAAAAAAACATAAAGTTTAAGAGTTAATCAAAATTTTGAGTTATTATTTCATTAACCATACTACATACTTCCATCTTGCTATTTCCATAATGAAGAGCTGCACAAGATTGTCAGTATCAATCTAATAGATGGCGCAGTTTTTGTTAAGCATCAATTTGTAGGTTTACAGAATATTTCTCTTCAATTTTCTTGAAAACTGTTGATCAACTTTTACAATTGTAAATATCACTTCGTTCTCTTTAGTGAAATCTATTGATTGACATATGTCTGATCTTTGGACAATACCCCCCCCCCCCCCCTGTTATACGCTGATAATATTTAGAATTTATTATAGTTTAGTGGGGAAATGAGAAATTGTTGTTGAAACCGTAATAATTAATAAATTCTTGCTAACTTCAGAGTGTAAAGACAAATGATGCTCAACTAAATGGCCGCATCACCGAAATTTTTATGTAGTGAGGGCCGAAGCTTTACGTTTATAGTATACATCCATGAAATCCTAGCCCACAAATCGTCAAAATTTATAAGTGTGTATTAAAACTTGGACAACGAAACACCGACATATTGAAAATTATATTTCTAAGAGTCTATAACCCAATTTTACATAACCTAACCTAAGCGAGATTTTTGACGTGTCTGAATTTATGTTTCGTTGTCGGTGAATAGAACACCAAATTTACATAATTCGAGATTTTTCTCAGAGCATATTAGTTGAAGGATAATTAATGAAATAGTAGTCACAGAGGTGGGTATCACTTCTTCATAGAGGAAAATGTACATTTAAGCTAAGGTTGCCAACTCTGGAAAATAGAAAAAACGGCACCCCCTTCAAAATTTCCTATGATATAGGTCTAAGTATGAAGTATCTCTGTTCGGGCCCATCCAAGTTAAGGAAATGTACTATCGTGAACAAAAGTGCATTAGCACCTGAATTCTGCATATCCTTACTACATTCACTAATAATTTTAACAGATACTTTGTACTATAAACGAGAAACTGAAATCAGCATTGATCATTTTATTGTATTTACCAGTAATTGCCACTTTAAAAATTATCGAAACAGATAAGCGAAAGTATATTAATTTTTACGTGACAATTTTGGATTTGGAAAATGAAATTTATTCTTTAAACTTATACTTCAACTACAGTACATTAAATTGCTTTAAGAAGCATTTTGTCACTCTCAATAAATGTATAAAATTCCTTGCAAGTAAATTTCAAACTTTCCCTGAAACAGTCCCTGTCATATCTAAACAGATGAACAAAATATATTAACCATTGATATGGTGAAAGGTGACAGTTTTGGATTTACAGAATGAAAGTTACTTTTTAAATCTATACTTCGAACTAAATGAAATTGCTTTGAAATTTGAAAAAAAAAAACGGTCATAAAAAGGCTGGTAAGAAGTTTGTACCGTACCGGTCACCGGCTTTAGTCAAAATAACAACAATATATCCGGCCAGGCCGGTTGGCAACTCTAATTTAAGCATATAAATATTTCGGAACATGAAAAGAATCCTTCTTGCAAAGTCGCTCAACATGGGGCATTTATCACGTTGTACAAATTTCCACAATTATAGACCCAACCTTTGGGGGAGACTGGGGATGGTTGACACACTTTTTGAATTTTGATATATATCTTCCAAATTCCAAACTACGCATACGATGTATATACAACTGAGCATGGGAATTATCACAAACTAGAATCTTGATTTGTTTCTGTTTGGCAGTAAGGAGATATGACCAAATTCAGTCATGTCAACTGTGTCAACTTGTCCCATACGGGGATAGTTGACACAGTACGCGGGGTACTTTGACCCAGTTTTAAAACAATGAAACTTTTCTTTTGTAAGCACACTAATATATGTGGGATACAGACAAAAGCTGGCGGCCGAAACATCGCCGCCCAAAATCTCACCTGGTCAAATCCTCGCCGTCCAAAACCTAGCGGACCAAAATCTCGCTTGGCCAAAAACTTGTGGAATGAAACCTTTCCTTAAAATTTACCCTATGAATTTCTTATGATGCAATTCCATATTAATAATAATAATAATAATAATAATAATAATAATAATAATAATAAAGAGAAGAAGAAGAAGAAGATACAAAACGTGTGTGTGGACTTTTCCCCGAGTATTCCCGTTTTCTCCCACTTTCTTCATTCCATCATTTCCTTCATTCTGATCATCTACGTCTCCTGTAACCTACAGGACATAATCGAGGGACGTAAAACCTCAAATATTATTTTATACTTTCATAAATATAATTCGATTTTGTTAGAATTCCCTAAGGTCACCATCAAAGTGAAATAAAAATCATCCTAGGCTCAAACTCCATCTATGTTGAAAATTTGATCGAGACCGGTCGGGTGATTCAAGAATTATTAAGTCACAAACGCAGTTATTTTCATTTTTATGTATTTCTATATGTCTCCCCCTTCCCCTCCACCTTCCCGTCAAAGTAAAATGATAAAAACCTTCCCATGCCATAACATGATTGTGGGAAACTCGATCGAGATTGGTCTCGGGTTCAAGAATTATTCGAAGCAATATATATCAATGTATACATATAGCAATATATAGAACATTCGACGTACATTGAAGAAATCGTCGTGACAAAGTTTATACTGACGACATTTCTTCCCAGGCGAGATTACGTCCCGCGTAGTTTAGACCAGGCGAGAGTCTGTGTCCCGAGATCAGGACCGCAAGGTTTTGGCCAGGAGCTATTTTGGGTATGGTGAGATTTTAGGACGCGAGATTTTGACCCGGCGAGATTTTGGCCCGCGAGGTTTTGGCCTAGCGAGATTTTGGCTTGGCGAAATTTTGTTTCTCTAGGTTTTGGGCGGCAAGATTTTTGTCCGCGAGGTTGTCTCCGCGAGGTTTTGTACCCAAACCATATATATTCCAGGAACTATTGTAAGTGTGAATGAGAAATTGGCAGTTCAAAGTTATTAAGGGAACATAAAATTCAGAAATAAACTGACACATAATGAAATAACACTAAAATTACTGCAGTTTAACACTAACTGAAACTGACCACTTTTACAGACTAGATTTTTGAAACTATTATAAACTTAACCTCAGAATATATGTACAATTATTGTAAGAATGCAATACTCAAGAGATAAATTGATACAGATTGAAATAACAAAAAAAAAAGAAAAAAGAAAGAAAAAGAAAAAAGAAAAAAGAAAAGAAAAAAGAAAAGAAAGAAAAACTATAGTTTAATATAAATTGAACTGACCATTCTAAGAAACTAAATCTTAAGAATTATTATGAACTTAAACTCAGAAAAATACACATTTATTGTTGGAACAGAATATTTCAGAAATACTTTGAGACAATTCGAATCGTTAAAAATATAATGATATGATATAAAATTAAATATCAACAGTTAACATCAACCACAATGTGCATGTGTTATGAAAATGTTCAATCATTCAAATTGTCCATAGAATTGCGGGTTTGACGAACATAGTAATGTCCTCCATCAGTGCAGGCTTCGTATGGCCAATTCTTGCAGCTGAAACATTGGATCCATTTCTCTCCAGATTTGCTCTGGGAAAGACATCAACACAAGACAAACGGTATCCTCATCTTCAGACGAAGAGTCCAATTGTTTTCGCTGCTTTCCTTTCTTATTCATATGGAGGAAAATAAAAGTTTCCGTTCACGTGCCTGTGATTTCATTTTTGCTCTTTCAGAACTGAAGTATCAGTTAAAATTGCAGAGCAACACCCTTTGATCCTGGAGTTTGATTATTTCTTCTGTGGGTTGCTTACGGTAAAGATCTAATATATTCACCCTTCTTGTTGTGAAGTTTCTGTAATATTGCTTTCATACTCTGACAATAAGGCTGATGTAATGGGAAATTCCACTATAAAAATGTGCTTCACAGGTGCTGAGAATACTGCTTCTGCGGTTTCCGAAAATGGTTGTAATGTCTCACCTGAAGGCAATAATTGTTCACTTTCATTTTGTTCGCTGTTTGTTCTGTTTTTCCCCTCTAGTTTGGACTTCCAACGCATATGTGGAACATGATGGCTGTTCCTGATTTTGTCGATTCGTTACATATCCTGGCATGAAGTCTGAATCATTAACTATATCAGAATTGAATGGCATGATACCAGCATACAAGCTGGCATAAATCCAGCTTGTATGTTTTAATCAGGTGCAGATAATGTGAAGATTCCTTTACTAGTTCGTCAATGTCGAAAATTGTTATAGTACAGCCAGGATTATTTAACATCCAAGAATCTGCACATGAATTTATAAGTTTCTTCAAAGTTCCAAAAACTGATCTGTCACGTGGTTGCAGTTTATGAGAGCAGACAACAAAGGTACTCCACCTTCCTTACACTAATATAATGCTTCGATGGATAGGTGTGAATCATGACTAACAAGAGGAAGAACTGGGAATTTTTCGTGGATTTAACTTCTCTTGCAAATTGTTTAATGAATTCAAAAAAGTTACTTTCGCTCATCCAACCAGATGGATTAGAACTACCAACGCTTCCAACAGGGCCATGTCGTACAAAATGATTCTTATAATGACTCTAGGAAACCTTTTGTGGGATTTTATTCCCTGTAGCGGGCACAGTTAATGCCAACGTCACAAGCTCACCTCTGTCGGCTGAAGTAAATTTTCCAACTTGTTTCTAAACTTTATGAGCTAGCACTTGTCTTGTTTTTGGACAGTAGTGATATCTGTCTTTGTAACGAATTAAGACAGTTTTGAGGTTTTTTTTAAAAAGAAAAAAGAAGATCGTGTTAAGCTTAACGCTTCCGGTGTTCTTATGGAAAAATCTTTGTGTCACTTTAGAAAATTAGAAAACCAATCGTGGTCTGCTTCTTCGTATTCACACCGTTTATCAAGCATTGGAATATTTAGTGTCTTAGCATACTGGAAAGTAGTTTACGCACTTCTTTTGGAGCTATAGCAAAGAAAATATCAATGGTTTTCTTCAAATATTACCTACTCCTAACTATCTAGATTGCGGGAGCTGTCTTAATACAACAAAATACTCAAAACAAATTAATAGTCTGTTAGTATTTTAAACGTTACAGAAAATTTAATGTAATCATCTGTGGGGACTGATTGACACGCGTGTCAACGAACCCCACGGCTTTTGTGTCAACCAGACCCATTTGATTTTATAATCGCCATGTTCCTATAGTAAAAATATGAAATGTTATCTAACAACTTGAGTGTTACAAAATTAAACAAATACATATATTTTATGCCTGAAGTCTAATAACAGCATTAAAAATGAAATGATTGACTTTAATAACATGAAAACCAAATGCTTATAAATGTAACTAGGCCTACATCCACGAGAAACAGTTTTCTTTCCTCTGCTCACGTGTTCGTCTGCCATTCACCATGCAACTTTCTCAGTAAATTCGTCTGGTGCAAGCGCTTCTGCGATGGCGTAGTCATCATTGCCAACCTTATACTAAACATTTTATGAGCACTTAGTCAACCTACCCGCGTGTCAACCATGCCAGGCCTCCCCTACATTGGCTGTACATTAACAGATCACTTTGCAGATCACATAACTCTAGCTGAACAGTTTCATCTTGTTCTGAAATATTCCAAAATATCTCTCCCTCCTAGAAAGTTAACTGAAACCTCATATTACCGAAATCCATAAATCGGTTTGTAAGCTCTACTGAAAGCTTGTCAAAGAGTTCATTGCTTGAAGATGTGTTGAAAAATCTCCAAGTTCTTCTATCACCAAGTTCTTCTGTCACTTCTTTGTACGATGAGAAATATATGAAGTTGCTTCTTCGAAACGTTGATCTTAAAAGCTTTGAACGACGACTGAACCCGTCTAGATGTGCTACTAAGTCTGAAATGTTTGGTTTCGTCCTTGTAACTTTAAATTCAGTTCATTGAGATGTTGCGTAATGTCTGGTGTTGTAGGAACGCAAGCTGAAATTGAACTCTGGATTCTGCAGCTGGACTAATACAGCCTCGAAATCTTTGTTATCGATTTCACCCAGGAATTCAACAACTTTCTTTCTTAAGAAAAAGAATCATTTGAGGCAATTTCCCTTTCTCAACCAGCAAACTTATGTTAAACAGAACCAAATCACCATACTCCAATTCAAGTCCTTCTAGGAAAGAAAGAAACTTGAGTCAAAGATCGGTTTCCTCCTCTTATGAAATAACACATTCTGCCACTATTTTCGTAACATTTTCCATCGCCAAATATTTGGCAAACAGAGTTTCTTGGCGAATAATACAATATAGAGCTGGAGAGATAATACCATCTTGACTCAGTAAGCCAATTAAGCCAGAATGAAATCCCTGCATAGAAACAGGTGGAGGGCAGCGATCCGTAAAGTCGACCTAAGTTAACTGGGAAAAAGGCTTAAAAGAAGGAGAGAAACGCATAAAGTTTCTTTGCACCGCCAATTACATTTAACACTTTCTTTACTGTTCCACATATATATTTGTCTTTTGTAGTACTATGAAGACGAGTAACAGCAAGAAGATCTTCATGGACATCAAAATCTTTAAAAATAGTTCTAATGCAGATTAACAGCTGAGCTGTATCCATTACACCGGTCGATTCATCAATGGCCAATGACAAATACTCAGTCAGACTGATCAATTATGGTTTTTAATTATTGTGAACTTGTGCACGAAATTCGTCAACTCTTCTGGTAGTAGAAAGAAATGTAAGCACCATGCGAGTACTGACCGTTAAAAAAAAAAAGTATTCTTGTAAATAGCGCTTTCGGAAAACTCTGTTTTCAACTTCAGCCTAGGAGGTGCGGTGGCTCAGTGGCAGAGAGTTCGCGCCCGGTACTTGGGTACCCTGGTTCGATCCCAGCTTGCACCGTCTGGATTTTGTAGTGGACAAACACCGTGCTCGTGGGTTTTCTCGGGGTTTTTCCGTTTACTCCCACTTTCTTCATTCCACCATTTCATTCATCTCTCATCATCACTGTCTCCTTTAGCCTAACCGACATAACGTGGGACGTAAAACTTAAAGATTTCATTTCATTTTCAACTTCAGCCTATAAACAATTTGAAGAGGATTTAAAACATGGGAGAGAAATGTGGATATGTGAAAATGATTAAAAGGATATAAAATATGTGAAGCACAAGTCTTCTTGTCAAAAGTTAACACATGTTAATGGTCACTGTTCACTGTTGTTCGCGATTTTTTATTTACCTTCCAAGCGGCGGAAATAAGTACGTAGTAAAAAGACTGCTCCAAATTGCATTTATATCTCCTTTATCTAGATTGAATGTAGGTTATGAGTGTCTCTTTATGAATGTAATAGGCTTCTTTAATTTTTCGTTCAGTTATTGTGCTGCCAAAATGTCTTGAGCTGTGGCAAAAATGCGAACTAAAGCTCACACCCTCAACACACCCATGCGTTGAGCCAATAAGGGTTTGGCTGTTGCTAAGCGAGAAAGTATTAACCAAAGGAAGTGGAATTCCTTCAGCCGATAGCAGCGCTTGGAACGAAAGACTAGGTGTCAAGTCAATATGCATCTTTAGTGTTTTTGTTTCTCTATCAAACATGTATTAGCAATGTTGTGGTTATTATCTTTGAGGTGCAATGCCAATCCAGAATACTGTTGTAAGGTACAAGATTTCGATGTGCGAATGTGCTCAACTATTCTGGTACAAATATTTCTTTTTGTTTGACCTATATATATTTTGTCACATTGACATTTGACATTTAACCACTACTTTGTAGAGGATCAATAAATAAAAATGCTTCAAAATTTATGTATTTTTCTCTAGGTTTAGGATGAACTTCTGAAACCTTGATGTTATGTTTTTTTGCAGTATTCTCGTAACTTTTGCCGAAATATGTGGGACTAGAATTCTATTTTCAGACCTCGCTGGTGATCTTAATCAGGAATTTCAATACTTGATAAAAATCGAACAAGAAAATGGTTTTCAAAAAACACTGTTACTGAAGTGGTACAAGCAGGTACAACAGGAGATCACCGGCGCCCACCATCAACCAACAACAGATGCCGAGGCTGACAAATGAATTGCTGTCCCTCTGGTAAAATCAGTGAGAGAAAGTGGGAGGGGGGATACAAAAAAGATGAAAATATCCAACGGAAATTAGATATCCAAATTTCCTATATTGTATTTCATGGTAGCTATTTAGAGGGAAATCGGTACCATCCAGATTTCCCAAATTTTATTTGACGAAAATTATTTAAAGAGAAATCGATACTCTCTAAATTTCCTACATTTTATATTTTATTTAATAAAGGCAATTAGCTAATCCGAAACAGTGACTGTAAAAAAAGTTCTGAAGCTGTTTGTAGAACGAGACAACAACAACAACAACAACAATAATAATAATAATAATAATAATAATAATAATAATAATAATAATAATAATAATAACTGTAATAGAAAAAAAATGGAAACAACGAAACTCCTATGACAAGAAACGAAACAAAAATACACAGCCTCTTGTCTTCCCTTACTTTAATAAACTGAGGAAATGTATTACGTGGCCGACATTGCCGGCAGCGTGTCTATCCAATCATTGCCTCCGACAAATCCTGTGCCGGTGGTAACGCAGACATTGTTGGTTGCTTTTCAGGCAGTATAGCCGTCGCCGGTAGTTCAGCAGACAATGCCGGTACGTATGCAAGCTAGGATTTGTTTACATTGAAACTGAGGCTATCACCGGCATTGCCAATGTCGAAACCGGCATTACTGATATCGTGTGCAAATACACTAAAGGTTTAAGTTCCGAATTTTATGCCTCATTACATTGCACCTCCGAATTTTACATCTCACATTTTCTAAGTAAATAGTAGAACATTTTAATATTATTTAAGTTGATTCCCTTTTCTCATTTAAAAGCGGAATTTTTGAAAACGTTGAAACAGACCCCCTATGTGTTCACTTAAGCATTTAAATTACTAATTTCACACTTTACATTTGGCATTTTCTGAATAAGTAGTGGGAAATTGTAATATTTCAGTAATCGCGAGCCCCTCCCGATCCCTTTTACTACGGAATTTTCAAAGATGCTGAAATTACGTGTCCAGTTATTTTTAAAGATAAGTTTATATGCCAAATTTCGTCTTCCTAACTTCAAGGATTAGTGAAATACATTATGAAATCTTGGCAAAAAAAAAAATCCCTTAGGATATGTATTTTCAAAATGCCACTGTAGAAGGCCCATGCCCTTCTCCATCATCTGCATATCGAAATGCAGATGAGGGGCACATTTACATATTGATATATAAATATATATATTGTGGTAAAATTAATTGCTTAAATTCTAGCATATTCATTGCATTTTAATTAGTTATTATGAGTAAAGATATGTAAAACACTGAACATAGTACGTAAATATTAATACAATATTGTATTATATTGTATTTGTTCAATTGTGTTTATTCCTTTTATAGGCTTGTTATAGTGGTTTTTCGGGTTGCATCTAATTACCGAGTCTTTGTATAATGTATATTAAAAAGGGGATGAAGGAAGAATTATATTAATATTCATATACAATGGATAAATTAAAGAAGAAATAGGCAGATTCTATAGGAATCATGCATGCATTTTAGTATGCTGCAAGACAGAGCTAGCATGGACAGAAGTTTTTTTTTCCAACTTCTTGTCGCCGAGACTTCAAGATGGGAGTTCTTCACAACTCATCATATATAGAAATCACCAGAAGAAGGAAAAATAAGACTCCTTATACACAGGAAGTAGCCTACAAACTTCCTTAGTGGAACCACACTGAAGTGGATACAGTGGGTAGAAACACAGCAGTTGTATTGTTTCAAAAGTCATAAAATTTTTCGCTTCTACATGCGAAATTTTAGTTTTCTATAGGTGTGATTTTCTATGTAGCGCGCTCTAGCGTCACTTCCACCCCCACTTCACCCAGGACCGGTAATCGTCATCCAGCGAACCTTTAGCTTGTTCCCAAGATGCAACACCATTTTAAAATGTTTACTTTGTTTTGACTTATTTTCTATGTGTAATATTAATATTTACGTACTAAGTTCAAAAACGTTCTTGGAAATACCGTCAAAATTCCAGATTTATTTTATCATCGTGATCCCTACTCGTACAAGACGTTTGGATCTTGTAATTATCAAAAAGTAAGAATAAATAAATAGGTTTCCTCTATCTCTCTCCATGTAAACATGGTTGCCATTGCAGCAGACAGCTTGAAGGGCGGCCGCAGGAAATTGGGCTGACTTCTGCTTCTAGGAGAGATGACAGTGTATGAATAACATATCAATGTATTGTATAAATATTGTTCTTTATTTCTGTGAATTTTAATATGTAATTTTCTTTTCCATAAGTGTGAAATAAGTATGATAAACATTTTGTTTATATAAACTCTCATAGATTTCTGCTAGGTGCAGAAAGTTTCAAACTTATCCGTCAGGTGCATATAGCAGCACCTGTCAAAGAGGTGAAGGGTTGGTTTTGCCACCAGAAGCAGCTGAACTGGTGTTTTGCAGAAAAGACCACCCGTAAGATAGCCTGAAGGGACAAAAACCTTTGTCAGAGACTCTTGACGAAGCGAGTTTCTGCGTTTCCTGGTTTTTGTCGAATAGATATACTTGTTTTCGGGTGAAAACAAGGGGAGTTCGTTGTTAGATTCAGTGTTGTTAACATGTAAGCTATCATCTCTTCCTTGATCAGTGGCGTCTAACCCAGGAGTGTGTGGACATAGTCCCCAAGGATTCCTGTGAGACATATTATAACTCGTGTGTGTAGTGAACTTATCTTCTACATATCACTTCGAGTGTTTATAAGAATGTGTTACACAAAAGTGCTTAACTGCAGTGTTTGCATTGAAGACTTGCACTTAACTGATGTTAATAATGGAGCTTAACCATTGACTTCAATTTTTATAACTTTTACTTTTCATTATAAAGTGCTAACCGCCACGTTCAGATAAAGGCATATCTTATCCAAATCCCCACCAGTAAATATGGGAAGCATTTTTTTTTATCATGCCAGTGACACTGCAAAATTAGCACCTCTCTCGTAGAGATTGTTAACAAGGCCTGTATCGCCTATTACACAGAGCCTTCCTTGGACTTATGTACAAGGCTATAAGCATCATTTTGAATGGCTTCATGGACATTCTAGATGCCTACGTCAGGATACATCATTATCCAGTCGTTTAACGTAGTGAAGAACACTGTCCCTCCATGGTGGAATAAGAATGTGGAAGGACTTGTGACGTGGATATAGAACTGTGCGTGTTTCAATCGTCTATTTTAACTCAGGAACAATGCTACAAGGTAGACATGCTATTTACAAATTTACGATTTGTGTTTCTTCATTAAATTTGTGATAACATATAATAATTTGTGTGAAATTGATAACTCCTCTGAGACTGTTCAGAGACTATAGACTCTTCGAGAAATGAGGAGTTAAGATATCTGTATATATTATTTTTTTATTATTAGAAGGTTAAACAGACCTTACCTTATCTATATTTCATCCTCCCCACTTTTGTTGTTTTTAAATCTAGAAAGGAAGTGTTTTCTATAAAGATAAATATAACATAAATATTCGTGTAAGTGTTAATAGTGCTGCACTACTAAAGGAAAATAATGTGTGTGTGTATGTGAGTGAGGATAACTCAACATCATCCAACTTAATGTGCTGTTCTATTAGAAATAAAACCTACATCTCTATCCAGAATCTGTGTTCAACTCAATTGCTGCAGGGTGAGTACCTACTGCTAATGAGAATGTTTTGTTTTCAGGAGGGTGATACAAGGAACCGTTTTCCCTTGTTTTGTGTATGGCTGACTGGCTCTCTGCATGGAGCCCAGAGAGAAATTTAATGCCCTAGGAACTATAATAACAATCATGAGTATAGTGAGCTCAAACACAGGCTGCTACCTGTAAGTTGTTACGTTGAAATTTTTTTTTTTAACCTATTTGGTATACATTAAACTGACTCACTATAGTAGCGTCTTTGACCATGGTTGTTATGCAGCTAACCCTGAGATCTGCTGTTCATTTATTATAAATTTGTTATGCTCTACCGACATATTTAATGGAGTGGCGGCTCTTGAAGGAGAGAACCTTTATCTCCAAGAGGGAAAACATCAGTTTTAAATGTGTGTAATTTGCATATTATTCAAATCTCTAGGTAAATTTGAATATCCCCAGCCACTCCACTTCATTTATTTTTATTTTATTTTGTGGTGGTGTTCTTAGGTAGTAGTTTTGTGGCTCTAGCTACCTGCACCTCACACCTTCTCATTTGCTTTTCTGACAAGAAAGTATTCTATTCAACTTTCAAGTTTCTACGATTAATAGTAAGCACGGAAAAAAATCCGTTCTCCGGACAGCGGTATATTGTATATACAAATATACGGTATCCTCTTGCTTACTATAGAAATCAGTACGGAGCATACGTTATCCGTATGCTACATAGGCACTGCCCTTAGATGTTACATCATGCCGTTGTAGGATGTCTGACATCTAACAGTTTTCCGTATATCACATGCATATACTTATGTTACCTTCGTCAGCTCTATGTTATATACGTCCATTTGTATGTGAGATCCTGACCGCCTATATTGTTTCATACGGAAGGTACGTACAGATGGAACACTTATACAGAAAGTATTATAAAACATGCGTTTTCAGTTATACATCTGCTGTACGTTAAGCCCACAAACTACAGGAATTACGCATGTAACGTATCTTTTTAAGTACGCAACCTACAATTTTTTTTCTCAGTGTGTCTTGGGCGATGATGAGTGAGTTATTGCTACTGTTTTATATATTAGTAGCTATGGATTTAGCGATATAGAATACTCAATTCCATAATCTGCTTTACGTAATTTTTGGTTATAGATTATTTCCTCTCTTCGAGGCAATTTGTATTTTGGTTTCTAATGCATATCAGCTTTCTTACTTAATATCATATTCTTTTGTAAATGAAGAACATGTGGACTATTTTTTCATTGTATATACATTGAATAAAGAATTGAGAAAAAGACTCATAACATGCCTCGTGTGGAGTATTGTCCTGTACGGGGCAGAATCATCGACATTACTTAAAAATGAAGGAAAACAAATGGAAGCTTTCGAAATGTGGGTGGTGGAGAACAATGGAGTTCAGTTGAGTTGGTTTGAGTTTATTTTGAGTTTAACGTCCCATTCAGCAGCGAGGTTATATGAGACGTGGACCTACTGATTGACGTGGAATCCGAACTACATGGGAGAACAATGTAGAGAATTAACTGAGTCTAGCGGAAAACGAATGAGGGGGTGTTAAAAATGGTGCCGGAGAAAAGAACAATTTTAAATAGGCCTATTATTACCAAGAGAAGAGAAGCTGGTTGGGACGTTGACTAAGACGGAACTGTATCATGAGGAACGTGCTATAGGGTATAGTGGCAGGAAGGAGAGGGAGGGAGAGAAGGAGATTACAATTAATGGACAATATCAAAACAGAAAAATCATACGTGAAGACCAAGAGGTTAGCAGAAGACTGTAGAGCATGGAAGCTTCTCAGTTGCGGCAAGTGACCTGCCAGTAATAGAAGAATACCTATGATGATGATGATGATGATGATGAGTCGCGAATCCACAGGGGTCGGTCTCCCTTTCGGCAAATGCTACTTTTTTTTCTTATAAGCTAATGCGGTTTTGTGATACACAGAGCCACATGTCTCCCTCTTAGCGAATACTAGTTTAATAAGGCTTCACTGCAAATGACGATGTTACAACGCTTTATGTAGTGACTAATACTTTGATGTAAAAAATCCCATATTTCGCGCACACATTCAACTTAACAAGAGGTGAGGCACTCCCTCCAAACGACGCTTCCGGATCACCTAGTGAGTCATATTTTTTGTTCTGTTCGAATAGTTTATTTATTTATTTACATACTGTATATGAAAAATACACACTGTGACGTAGCAACAGGCGCGCACCCAGAGATTTTTCTTGGAGGGGTCCAACCTTTGTTGGGGTCCAATACTACAATCAAACACGTGTATATAGTATTGAATAGATATTATTCTGCACCCGAAAAGACGATAAGTAATTGTAAAATACTTCCACCTACATTTTCAGAAAAATTATAGAACTACATTGTTTTTATAAGAGAAAGAGTACAAATGAAGCGTAAGATCAAATTTTCATGCTACATCAATCACTTCCCTGTTAAACAAGTATAGTTTTGTTGAGAAAGTATACAAATGTATATAGAATTAAGAGTCTTCATCCCGGCGAAATTAAAATACCGCTAATTTTACAGTAATTATGTGATATCTTCAAATAGATAAAATATAATCGAAATGTGGAACAAGAGCGCCCTAGACAATAATATTTTACATGAGAAACCGTTATCACAACTCACTTATCTGCTTTCGATTTCGAACCATTTTGAAAATCGGCATTTATTTTCGCGTTTCTAAACAGCTGAAAACGGAAAGCCACTAGGTGACTTGTGATAACGGTACCTGACGCAAAATAATATTGTCTAGGGCGCTCTTGTTCCATATTTCAATTATATTTTATCTATTTGAAGATATCACATAATTACTGTAAAATTAGCGGTATTTTAATTTCGCCGGGATAAAGACTCTTAAGAAGCTTTTCTTGGATGTGGTTTCCGGATAACATAGAGCTAACAGTAACGTACAGACTGATTGTCAATAAATAAATAAATAAATTGTCATTTAACCAATATTGTATTCCTTTACATGTTTCAAAGGGACTATAGTTATTGTTGCTTAAAAGACGAGACAAGAAAAAGGTTTTCTTGTCTTGATTCACGAAGAGCTTGTTTTATCTCATCTTGTTCTGTAAATTTATGTAGGTACAAAATTTATTGCTCTGACTTTTCTTTTAATTTCGTCTAGAACTTATGACAATCTTTTCGAGTCATAACAAGTCCACGAAGGGTAAGATATAACAAGATTTATACTATATTTATTATTTGAGTATATTATATAATGAAATGCTCTTCATTAGGTTTGTAAAATTACTTTTTATCGATTTCTAGTTCTTATATAGACCCCATTATTAATCATGTGCCTAACACTAAAACAATGTTTCAAATCTAAGACTTGTTTGAACTAGTTTTACTTACAAGATTAGTGAAATTTCTCGTCTTGTCTCGAAATTGTCAGGCTTCTTGTCTCGTCTCGAATAATGTATTTCTCGTCTCGCGTGCATGCTTTAAGAATACATTTTGTTTTTTGCTAACTATTGTTTTATCAAAACAATCGGTAACTTTTATTTAAGAATAAATAAATATTTCAAAAAGGGATAAATGTTTGAGTTAAAGATAACTCAAAACCATAGCATGGAAGAGGCTGTAGGGCCTTTATTTCACCACGTAAAATAAGTCAACAATAAATAAATAAATAATACATTATCATTTAAGTGATATCTTCTTTTATGTAATTCAAATGGGTTATAATATCTTTAAATATAGTCTCTTTATGGTATCTATAAGTGTGTTTTATCTACCTATAGAAAAAATAGCTGGTAGCTTTTATATAGAAATAAATAAATACATATTTTTAACTTTGCAAAGGGTAAACGTCTGGGTTAAGAATAAACGTAAAAGCTTACTCAAAATCATTGGCATATATATTGAGGTATGGTTACCGGTATTCCCTCTTTAAAATTAAATAAATAAATAAGTTTAAAAAGCTGAATGTCTGAATCAATAAACATAAAATATTACTCGAAAATAACATCAGTATATGAGTATATATATATATAGTTATGAGAAAATTCCAGTTTATATATTCATTTTCAAGAAGAGTGATATATTCCTCTTGCCTATAAATAGTTTTAGTTCAAATCATGTTTAAATTTAGAAATCCTCGATATGATTTCCTTTTATTTTAACTAACTTTTCAGATTCTATTACTTTCAGATAAGGAATCTCTCAAAAGTGCAGGAAATGAATCTCGAGATCGAATATTCAAACTTCAAATAATACCAGCTACATAGCTTCCACGGAAAAAAAAAAAAAAAAAAAAACCATAAAGCAAGTATGAATGTGTTTGTGTATATTTATTGGACATAAACACACACACAGAGAGAGAGAGAGAATTATAAGTTTACTCGTTTTAAATGAAAGACGTGTGAAATGGAATAAAATGATGCCAAGAGGAAAAAAAGGAAATGTGTGTATATGGTACATACATAAGTAAAGGCAATATTCATTTAGTAGTGGTCTGCAAAACAATGGTAATGTATAAAGGAAAAATGACTGCAACTGACTGCAATGATGGAGAGGCTTAGAAACAGCGTTTTCCTTTTCTTATTAGCCTTATCAGAGTAATTAATTTATCTAGAGCATTGTTGCCAACCTAACAAGTATATTCATACTATATATACGAAAAATGCATGTATTTTCTCATCCCAAATATGTGATAAATTCCGAATAATAACGACAAACTCAACAAAGGTTTGGTTCGTGAAAATCCACTCCTAAACAGTCAAAATAATCGAAATGAATTCAAGAAACTGTACACAGTACGAGAATTTCCTGCTACAAAGCAGTTTGATATTGACTTGACTTGATTTTGAGTTTAGCGTTCTTTTCAGCAGAGGTGCCTATACGAGACGTCGACCTACAGCTTAATATGTGATCCGAATCACATGAGCTCCCGCCGGGAATCGAATCCGGGTCTCCCACGCCAAAGGCATGTCGCATGTATTAGCGACGAGGGAGCTCAGCAGTTTGATATTATTACTCAAACATTTCAAATGTAATTTCCGAGCGTTTAGATTGCACGTAACTTTTGTTCAATTCGCCCTTACTACACGAAAACATCTATATTACTAGCAGAAGTGCTCTACGTCACACGGGAAGAATAAGGCTTCAGAAAATATTTGAAAATTGTAGGCCTACCTATTTTCTTTCTTTCTTTTTTTCTTTCAAAATACTGGTTCGGTTTTACTGGACTCCCGCGTTTCTCCTCGTAGGAGTTATATTTCGTAAAACTACTTTTATTGGCACTCTAGAGCAGGGTTTCTTAACCTGGGGGTCGCGATCCCTCATTCGCGCGAGGGTTTCATAGGAGACGCGAAGATAAACAGAAGAGATTAATATAATTAGAATCTAATATCGGAAAATAATATAATTACAATCTAATACCAGAAAATATTTTAAATGTTATTTTGAATTTTGTTCTGATAGGCATATTTTTTTATTTTCATACATAGCTTTACAAACAACAAAAAATAGGTCTACTTAAACAGGTGCAGATTTGTTTAAAAATCAATTTATATGAAAAAGGTACAATATGAAACTAATGAGAACTGCATATTGAAATACCAGAAAAATATTTGGTCTAGGAATTAATTCGTGCGGGTGGACAAGAGATGGCGCAACGAACGGAGCGTCCCACAGTTCCGTGTATCCACACATGTGTTGCAAACCCCTGTCATCGCGTATCGTTCGTAGTATAGGGCAGTGGATTAAAGCGTCAACAACACCAGTTTGTAGTTAAGTGAACATGGCGCAATTTGTGCCTGATAAAGTGTTTTTGCGGGGTGTCCTGCTGCATTACTTTAACATGCAGAAAAGTGCGACTGAAAGTCATCGTATTTTGGTGGAAGTGTATGGTGACCATGCTCTAGCTGAGCGAACGTGTCAGAAGTGGTTTGCACGGTTTAGAAGTGGTGATTTCGGCTTGGCAGACCAAGAGCGAGCTGGACAGCCAAAAAAATTTCAAGACGAAGAATTGACAGCATTGCTCGAGCAGGAAATTCGTGTCAAACGCAGGAACAACTTGCAGCAGCATTAGGCGTTGATCAAACAACAGTCTCCAAACGCTTGAAAGCCATGGGAATGATTCAAAAGATGTCACATTGGGTTCCACATGAATTGAAAGACAGAGACGTTGAAAGACGAAAAACCATTTGCGAATTGCTGCTTCAACGACAGAGGAGAAAGGGGTTTCTGCATCGAATTATTACGGGTGATGAGAAGTGGATCCATTACGAGAACCCTAAACGAAAAAAGGCCTGGGTGAAACCAGGTGAACCAGGTCCATCACAACCAAAACGAGATATTCACTGTGCAAAGGTTATGCTGTGCATATGGTGGGATATGAAAGGTGTGGTGTACTATGAGCTGCTGCAACCGGGTGAAACTATGAATGGAGAACGTTATCGACGACAATTAATGCGTTTGAAGCAAGCTCTGGCCAGAACACGACCAGAATGGGAGAACAGACATGATAAACTTATTGTTCAACATGATAACGCTCGCCCACATGTCGCAAAACCGGTCAAAACCTATTTAGAAAATGTCGGATGGGAAGTTTTACCCCACCCGCCGTATTCACCAGACGTTGCTCCTTCGGACTACTACTTGTTCGATTGCATGAACAACGATTTGATTGGATAACGGTTTACTTCTTCAGAAGATATCGAAACATGGGTCTCTGACTGGATCGCTTCCAAGGATGAGGACTTCTTTCGCCACGGAATCCGTACATTGCCTGACAGATGGGCGAAAGTGGTGGCTAGCGATGGACAATATTTTTCTTAAGGTATTTATGTATTTTGTGTTTGTACTACAGCTTCAATGTGTGCGTACCAACCGCACGAATTAATTCCTAGACGAAATACATATGCAACAAAACCTGCATTTTGAAGTACAATTAAAATTCAAAGCTAATGAGATACCTGAGCATAATGTGATTTCACTAGTGCGGCAATGTCCGGTTCAATCTTCGTGACGTATCTTATCAACTGATGCTTGTTATTCTTGTCTTTGTTTTAATGTTTACCATGGAAGGAAATCCACTTCCATGGTAAGCAAATTAATGTAGCAAATGGAATTATTACTTTTAAAGTAGCAGATAACAGACCGGGATGCTCTTCTTTCCTCTTCAGCCGGAACTCGTCTAAGTCTTCGTTACGGAGAACAAGTCGCAAGGACTTGTCACACGATAATTCTATTAGTTGGTCAAGAAGTTGTGGGCTTAGATTAGCTATTTTCATGGCCTCTTCATTGAAAGGGTTTTAATATCCGTCTTGAACCAAGTGAGATCTCCGCAATAAGTATGTTAAAAATCCCACACATGCTTATTATAAACCAGAAATTATAAGGGGGTCGCTGGCAAGAAAATGTGATAAAATGGGTGTCGTGATAGGAATTAGGTTGAGAACCACTGCTCTAGAATACATGGGAAGATTTATACATAATATCAAGTTTCTACGCCAAAAAATGTCGGGAATCTGGAGAACAGAGGGGGGAAATCATGCCTTACTCTTCCCCCTTTAGAAGTCACACTTCAATATCGTTTTATCTGCAGCCTAAGATACAAGGAGATTATTTATAGAAAATCTTAAAGTTTTAGGGCTGATAGTTCGGAGAACGACAAAAAAATTTCCAAGCTCCCTTTCGTACTGAAGGTTCATAAAACTTCATCTTATTGTCAACCAGGGGTATATGGATAGGGTTGCCATACGTCCGTATTCTGTACGAACTATTTGGGTCCGTGTCCGTATCCGTATCGTACAAAGCATGGAATAAGAAAATGTCCGTATTTGACAGTTTTTGGAGCTGCCCGAAAATTTCCGAGTCGGGAATCGCTAAAATCTCGGGCGAAGATATTTATGTTTTCATAGGGTATATAACTTATGTATATTACAATTACTATTAGCAAATTAGGTTATGTTTTTAAAAATGTCTCATTTTCCATTCCAGAGTTCTTTTGGTTAGATTTAATATACGTAATTATTCAATGGCATGATTTATTATGTTTGTGTTAATGAAAAAAAATATAAAACATGCTAGTTTGCAATTGTGTTTTAAGTATTACAGTAAACAATTGTGTGATAACCTAAAAAGGTGAATTTAGATAAGTAATTTCAAAATATTTGTTCTGTGTTTGAGCACCATATCTTTGATGGGCCGTCATTTTAAGGCTTGTCTTGGCTTTGGGATCAAAAAAGTATGGTAACCCTATATATGGGGAATATTTATACAAATTTTTAGTTTAATAGTGTCAGAGATCTGCAGAAAGAAAGAAAAAAATACAGGGCTTTTCTTTCTCTTTAGGAGTCGCAATTTCGCAACATCCTATCTTATATGCAGACTGGAGAACTAGAATATTACCTTTTTAAAAAACAAATGAATAAATAAAGTTCTATGTCTAATATTTTCGGAAATCTCATATGATAAGTGAATCAGTAAATAAGATAGTGAATTTGTGTTTGGATGGTTCTTTGACTTTGTTGAAGTTTCAGATAGATTTTATTGAAGAATAAATCTTTTTAAAATATTGGAAAAATTATTATTAATATTTTTATTTTGTGTTTCATGATTTTATAATTGCAAGTACATTTCTCAAGATATTTTGTTTACTATAACTTCAGATGACGTCCGATGCTTTTTTTCTTTCTTTTTTGCGATTACGGCATCATCTAGGAAAAAGATGACAAAGTGGTTCAAGTAAAAGTTACATATTTTGGGTCGCAGAATGCGAATCTGCAATTAGAATAGAGGTTTCCATTTGAAATTTTAAAGTTGTCGATGTTTCCTCCTTTAGGGAGCAACTTTGTTTTATGATACTGGAATAGATCTTTTAAAAATATTGGACACATATTTTGAGATTTTTCAATGGCTAGGGTATTTGTCTATTTGACCTTTTTGTTACACTGTTACATTATACATCTTATACTTTATATATACATACATACATACATATATATATATATATATATATATATATATATATATATATATATATATATATATATATATATATATATATATATGTGTGTGTGTGTGTGTGTGTGTGTGTGTATATATATTAGATTTTGATACAATATGCGCACATTCTTTGACGCTTCACAATCATTTAAAATTAATCGATAACAAGAGAGTGAACTTACGTTCACCGGGGTTAAAACCAGGGCCGTGCCGTGGGGGGGCGCGCGGGGCGTCGGACCCGGGCGCCGAAGTAAGAGGGTCGAAAAATTCGAGAGAAAAAAAGATACGAAAAAATGTTTGGAATATATGTATGGGGACGCCGTCGTATACTCTCGCCCCGGGCGCTGATTTTCCACGACACGACCCTGGTTAAAACATTTATATGTTCTACAACAACTCCCGTAAAAATTATTTGATTTTGACACATATTGTATATAATACGAGGAGTAATCAGAAAGTAAGGTTACAAAGTTTGCAGTGAAACGTGTATATAAGGTGGCCCAAAAGTAGGTATACAGTACCGTACTGATCAGCTCGTTATATTCTATACCATTTCTTATTGTTATCCATGTTTCTTCATTATTTATTGTTAATGTGTTTTTACCTACATATTAAGCTAGGAAGAACCGAAACAAATAAATCCATAAACTAGAATGTTATACTTGATCAATGCAGTCGTGTATACCTACTTTTGGGCCAATTTCATACAACCAATACAGCCAACAGATAGTTCATACATTAGGTTATTTTTCTACATAGCCTCCATATCGATTGAGGCACTTATCGCATCGTGGGATGAGTTTGCAGATCTCCTTCTGGTAAAAATTCTGTCCTAGCGTGTTCAGCCACGTTGTCACGAAGTGTTTTACCTCGTTTGAAGCGAAGCGACGGCCTTTCACAGGTGAAAGTTTCCGATTCTGCCATCAGATGTCGTAACATGATCCTCCTGTTGTCCTAAATTAGCATATCCGCACGAGCTGTGTTCAAATCTGTTGATGCCGTGCTGGGTCTGCCACTACTCTCCTCTTCGGTGACGTTTTCTCTACCAGCCGCAAACTTTTGATACCATTGTGCGACATGCTGACGAAGCATTACAAACTTCTACCAGATAGCGGTGAATTTCAGCCGCGGTTACATATTTCGCCCAGAGAAATCGAATAACTGAGCGGACTTCTTTGAAGAGACCAGTTTTCCAAACGAGTCGCCATTTGTGTTTACCTACAACTTAATGCCGTACATGACAGGTGGCTGAAACTCTGCACAGTTACCAACTCCATGTATTAAAATACCGCATACTCCTCATCCCTCTGCAACAGACGAAACTCCAGAAATATCGGTCTTGTAACCTTAGTTTCTGGTTCTTCCTCGTACTCAATGAGGCTTTCATATAATCCCTACTGCTTGGAGTTGAAAGGTCATATACTACTCACTTAACCCCACCACTACCACCATATAGAAAAAATACACACAAGATTTAAAAAGAACTTTCTTCCATTTTTTTTAAATGGCGGGGCTGGCGGGGTTTGGCTACTTTGGTATCTCTTATTCATTACTACTGTTTTAATTGTTCTTAATCATCTCTATAGCTTGAAGATGAAATGGATGGATAATGAGAGAGTGTTCTTGATTTTAAATGAAACGCTTACTTACAATGATAATTTATTGAAAACAGTTGATTTTTATAAACCATAGTTGTGTGATTTGTTGTAGATTAGAGACTTACTCCAATAGTTCGGTATTGAAATTACTGAGAGGGGAAAAAGGAAGGACACTCACTTCAAGTCAATGCACACCATAGTTATATAAGAGGAATATTAATTGAAAAATACAAATGATTTATCTTGTAATGAAACCATAATTACTTAATTGTGTACGACGCGATATTTCTAATCCTAATTGCTAATCCTTCTCTCCATTCCAGTTCCTGCAAATACACTGATAAGGAACGAACATGAACGTGTCATTCGGACATCCGAATCAAACCTAGTCCATTCGATAAATATAACAATAATAATGTTCATGCACAAAAAAAAAAAAAAAAAAAAGGTGCCATGGATAACGGAGTATGTCCCTGGGGCCCATTAACCCTGTTAGTATAAAGAAAATCGTAGACTCGCAGTGAAATAGCTATTGCATCAATACTGATCATTGGAAAGTCATGGTTTATAGTTAATTCTCTTCAGAATGAAACAAGCTTTCCAGTGGTTCTATGTATTGGGACCCGTAACATACTTGAACAGGGAAAATTGGGTGAATGTCGGGAAAATTCCCTACAGAAATCCCTTCCAGCAGCTTTGGGCCCCTCTGGAGTGGCCTCGGGTAAAAGCACACAATCCATATGTAACTCGAAAAATACTATAGGGGATAAGAAATGTGTATAACAAGTTTTGTATTGATAGACGGAATAGGTATGAGGGAAAAGCTTGTATACCAATCCGAAAATCGATTTTAAAAAACGTCTTTAGCCCTACACGAAGTTTCACTGTACGTTCATAAAAATAAATCACTTTGTCATTCATCAGAGCATTTGGAATGTTCAGTGCTCTTCTTTTTAACAAAAACGAATGATTAACTTACGATTAACGTTAAATTAAATAAGGACATCCGTATTGCGGACGCAGTAAACAATCATATACCATTATATTTGTGTCCCACTTTTCGATTGTCAGAACCTGGTCACCCTAGCCAAGATATTTCACACTATTTTGTAAGATTAATGGGGGAACCTAAGAGTGTGAGATGTAAACGCTCAGGATTTCAAGTTGGACAGTATTTGTTGTGTTTGGGTCCAAATAACGTAATTTGAGTTTTTGCTTCATTGGAATTTAATTTCCAACTGAGACACCAATTTTTATCGATTGCCGGTTGCAGTTTACCGTTAATATGATTCACTGAGGAACATAATGCTACGTACTAAGTGTCATCAGCAAATTGTAGAGAATATATTGGTGGTTGGGATTGTGGCATATCAGCGACATATAAGATGTAAAGTAGGGGTGACAAAACAGAGTCTTGTGGCACTCCTGCTAAGTGGTTGGATTGAGCTTCATTAATTTAGATAAAGGCTGAACGGTGATGAAGAAAATTGGCTATAAGTCGGATGTATGTTAACATTAGAATGCGTAGCAACTTAGAAAGAAGCCAATGATGCCAGACTGTATCGAATATGCTTTCAATATCAAATGAAATTAGTACAGAAGGCAGATGTTTATTGAAATGGTTAATAATATAGCTGGATAGTTTCGGTGATCAGTGGTACTAAATAATGTTCGAAATCTGACTTGTGTAGATTGCAGAAGAGAATAAATATTTAGATAAGAGTGGAGTCGTTTGACCAAAATTCGTTCCAATCTTTTGCTGAAGACATTTGTGAGATTGATTGGTCGGGGAGAGCCTATGTTGTTAGGATCTTTATGTGGTTTTAGAACAAAAACACTATTTTGGAGAGCTTCCATAAGGTAGGAGAAAAGCCTGTAGTAAGAATAGCCGTATAGTACAGAGCTAGGGCAGTATAAAATGCCGATGGTGTCGAATTTGGTTGAAAGTTGTAGTATCTGCTCCAAGAGCTGTATTGTGGCGATTTCGGAGACCATCGTCAACATCATTACTGATAATTGGAGCTGTGAGTGGTTCAGTAGCATCAATGTGATGTCCTAGGGCAGGTGTAAACAACCGTCGGATAGGATCCCCAAGCCTGGTAATGTGACTATGAAACGGATGTGTAAAGAGCGAAGCAGCATGAGAAGTGAAAACGCCCTCAAAATGATTTGCGAAACCTGTTGCTTTCTCTGCATCGGTAGTAGGGATAGTGTCAGCAATATGAATAGGATACTATGATTCGTGTTTCTGGTAAGTAAGGCGTTTGAATAAGTCCCAGAATTTTATTGAGTTGGTTTCATTGCGTAATCGGTTACAAGAAGTACTCCAACCTAATCGTTTCCGAGTGATGATATAATGTTTGATCATTCGCTGGAATTGTTGATGAAGCAATAGAAAGTTGTGATTTTTGGTTCTCCTATATTAGTTTAAATATTCGTGAGATCGGTGAAGAAGTGCGAGAGCATGAGGATGTAAACTAGGCCGATTTGAGTGCAAGTTACTTTTTGGAACTGTATGTTCAGTAGCGTTGACGATTAGGTTAAGTTGAGACGGCGTCTATGTCAGCCAAAGATGCAATATTAGTATTTATAGATGGAAGCTGCTCAGAAATGTAGATACGACATTTGTTCTAGTCTGTTTTTACAAAATTATATTTTGTGCTTGAAACTCACGGTTCGGTTGGATGAGTACCAGATGAAATCATTGTAAAAAGAATGGGTAAATGATCAACGCCTACCGAGCTGAGTACCGTTAGATTTAGTTAATAGATTATTACTGACTATGGCAACTACTTGCAGACCGAGTGTGGTTTGGTAGAGGGTTGCAAAAGCTGCGAGTAGTTTGCAGAAAGTTCCGGAAATGTTGTTGCTGTGCAGTAGTTCGGGAATGGTAATTAATGTCTTCTAAAACAACAAAGATTGTAAAATTAAGACCCGTGTATGTAGTAAATGATACGGCAAAGATTGATTGGAGCGAAGATCACTCAGTCGTCAACTCAATGTGCGAGTTTGAGTTTATATTCCATCAGAAAACTTTTATAGAAAAAGAGATAGTTTACAACCTATAGAAATAAAAGAAATTCTGGTATTTACTTCTAGACACTAGAATATGGAAGTGAAATAAGGGTAGACTACTACCGAGGCTTTTACTCTGCACATTTTCTATGTAAAATTTGATATTTCAATTGAAAAGCAGAGAAAATGTCACCTTGTAGAAAACTGAAATAGAGATGGACATCTACTTTTAATAACTGACATACATGAAGATATTCAAGAGAATGCATATTACTGTATATAGAGCCTAGGGTTGTTGGTAATAATATTACGTATGTAGATTGTAAGTACGTGACCTTTCATTAATACTTACCACATTTCAAAGCTAAATTTCTAAACTACATAATAGAAATATAATTAGCAATGTAGAAATAAGTGTATATTTATGTAGGCCTACATAATTGCTAAATTCTCAAATAGTATGTGAAATCAATACCAAAACAGAGTATTTAATCTAAATACTTAATTTATAGTCAAATTTGTAAAATTAAATCGTTGGGACAGTCGATGGCGTGTGAGCTAGACGAATGAAATGAAGGTTGTGACGCGATGTTACTGTGTGGTAAAAGATAGATAAGGCCTGGCAAAACCTTAGCCCTTTCATTTGCTAACACTGTTTAAGGGGAACTCAGAGCGTTGTCTTCCATTACCTAAACGCTCTTTCTTACTATAAATATACATGAATTCGTTGTAGAAATAATATTGCAGTTTATTAAATGACAGGATGACTAGAAAACAACTGAAAAATGTACAAAGATGGATCCAAACGGAACTATATGAGCTTTATCCTCATTATAGATGATGTCATTGTATATCCAAATCTACACAAAATCAAGTGATATTTATAGCATTTGGTTATGTTAGTGCTGTGTCGGGTGATAGTAAGAAGTATACATGGTTGTGTAGTACGGGTTCACGTGTATAATAATCTAGTGTTTCCCACAAGACGAGAAATTTCGTCTCGAAAAGAAGACAAGAAATATCTTCTCAAATTTGAGATGAGAAATTTCATGTGTAGATTGTGATATGAAATATATTAAAGAAACGGGTAAACTGTTGAATAAAAGAAAAAATGAAATCTTTAAGTTTTACGTCCCACAATTATGCCGGTTAGGCTAAAAGAGACGGTGATCATGAGAGATGAATCAAATGGTGGAATGAAGAAAGTGGGAGGAAACGGGAGGACCCCGAGAAAATCCACGAGCACGGTGTTTATCCACCACAAAGTCCACGCGGTGCGAGCCGGGATCGAACCAGGGACCCCAAGCACCGGAGGTGAACGCTCTACTACTGAGCCACCGCGCCCCTCTGTTGAATGAAAGAATTAAACAACATAAGAGTGATGTAAAATATAGTAGAGAAAGTAATGTTATATTCAAACATGTCAAGGGAAAAGGACATAAGATGGACTGGGAGAAAGTTATTGTGTTAGAATATAAAGAAAATATGTTGCCTAGGAAATGGAAGAGGGCATGATAGAAAAAGAAGATAAGAACTTAATGAACTGGAGTAAAGGCTTGAGTATTAATAAAGAATGGAAAACGCTTATTGACAAACACAGGGAATTATATGCTAATGCTGCTTCATGATGGTTTTCTTGTTATTTCGAGATGTTCTCTCATTGGTCGAGTCGTCATAGAGTTGGGCGTTTATGATTGGCTTAGGCTGTCTTCAACGGGCGTCGTTGATTGGCTAGTTGTTCCGACCAATGAGGGAGCAGATTGGTTTTTGGTGCAAGTATATTAGTATGGTTGCTTTGTATACAGATTTAGTGTATGTCTGATGAGGATCTTGGTTAGAAGATCGAAACGTAACATGTAAAGTATCTATTTTTTATGAATAGTACAGTCTTGTTCAGCAATTCAGTGTTTTATTTCTGTTATTTGCAAGACGTGCAGCAATGTTGTGTTGTCGGATTCCGTATATTTGTATAATATACTGCTGTCCGGATAACGATTTTTTCCCAGTGTGTTTCCAAAAAGATACCCTACATAAAATAAATATGAAGTCCATTGCGAAGTATATCCAACTGTGTATCGTGCTTTAAAAGGTATAGGATCCTGTTTTGCAGGAAACATTTAAAGGGCTGATCGAGAGAGGGGGCCAACTCACACTCCGACAAAAAATGAGATTATGGTGGAAATGCATTGCTCTATCATCTGTCTATCTGTTTCCGAAATAAGTGTGTATGTGATTTGTTCCCTGTGTCTTCAAAAATAGGAATGAAAATTTGTGAAAATTTGCGGCACAACAACTCGTGTCCTGAGAGAAGGGGTCAAACCACAATCCAGCTATAACCGCTAATCAGAAGACGTCTGCTTGTAAACAAAGATTGCGAAGCCTGGTAGCACGCTACCAAACACAACTACAACAAAAGTTCGTGAACATATGTTAAATTTCGAAACGAAATGTTGGTAAGAAAAAGCAATGAAACAGTGAACAGCAATGCAATATGAAAAATGTATACATGTGTATGTGGCTAGAAATAGTAGCATCCCGTGGTTCATCTGAAATCGGATCCTGCTTGCTGGAATTTCTACTGAATCTGGGCCATGTTCTACGAAAGATAGAACTAGGGTGGGATCCTGTTTTGGACAAAACAAGAGCATTACTATTTTCTTCTTGTATTACATTCTGGTTTATTCACACAAGTTTGAGTAAGTACGTTACCACTACCTGGTTGCAAGCCATACCTTTATGCCGTGTGATGCTGATTTTGTGGTTATCGAGAAAAAATCAGGGAAACAAGTCATATGTACATGCCTGAACGATCTTGTGGTACAATCTTGTTGGAAGATCGGATCCATTTCAGAGTGCGGGATCCATTTCATGTAATACGCAAGTCATCTGATATGAAAGATGTGCAGTCCATTTCTAAAGTGTTATTCAAAGACACAGTTAATGAAACTGGCAGCAAGGTGAAAATGTGAAAGGTGACGGCTGTCAGAGTATCGACTACTGGACCTGAGTTCATCTTGGTTAATGCACCTACTGATCAGTTGAGGTATGGAAGAAACTTCGTGTGTTCCAGAAACACCCAGGCACTGGACACAAATGTATTGTGTCCACTACGGATGATCTATGGCCTCTGTTGGACAACTTGGGTGGATGGAAAATCAACTTTCCTGATGGTAGGAAGATCAACGATCTGAAGTATAGTCATCTGATAAAGATGATGCCATTTATTCCACCCGTGTACCAACCATTCTACTGAAATCTGAAATCAGACCATAACACGGACAGTTTGGTTAGGTTAGGCTACAAATCTACTCTAACCTATTTATTTAGTTTAGAATTAAACCAACTGCCTGATATCATCTCTGCAAAATATTTCCGTTACATTAGTAATATTCGTTTAATACTCTTAATACAACACACTTTACACTATGTATTACAGGTTAAAAGTTGCACAGATGTCTGTTGAGTGGTATGCTGAAATAAAAGAACCACGTTCACAGGCTAAAATTTGCAGTTATTTGTCCTAAACTTTACCCTTCGATTTCTCGGAATTTAGTTTTTGTGGCTTGGCCCCCTCTCTCGGTCTGCCCTTCATTTGTAAAACTATCTCTGCTATACCCTTTTCACTTAGAGTCTTCTTGTAATCACAGCAGCCTCATAGCTAATACAACTGACTGTGCTGCACTGCGAAGTGAAGAAATGGTCCACTATTCACGAGTTAAATGGTTCAATCCTGCGATTAGTTTTGGCCACTAGACAAGGCGAGAAATAAGGTTTTCTAGCCACGTCTCACAAATGTTGTTAAAGTCTCCCCTCATCTCGATTCTCGAAAAATGCTTTCTCATTTCGTCTCGTTTCTACAGTATACTCGAAAAGCTTTTCTCGTCTCATTTTGTAAAAAATTAAATCCTAATTGTTTGCTTAATTTCACCTAGGTGTTATCAGAATCCTCGCGCGTCATAGCAGGTCCACGAAGAGAGAAACATAATAACATTTAAATCATATTTATTATTAAAGTATATTGGTAAATAACTTGCGTATCTTTAAATGTTGACAAGTGTCCTCTTTACCAATTTATAGATATTACTAGGGCTCAGAAGTTGAGGAAAAATCCTCTCTTTTACGAGTGCCTGAAGACGAGGCTTAACATAATATACGTTCATTTGGATCATTGTAGGACAGAAAATGGTGGATTTTGTTTGTCCTTTTTTGCCTTTTTTCGGCGCTTTTTATTGGTTTTTGTAAAGCTTTTAATAGGTCTTAACGTCTTTTTCTGCCCTTCATTTTTCGACAATAAATTTACTGGTCATTAACTCGAATCACCACCACCTCTTAAACATCTCTTCTTTAGTAAGGAAAATTCAAAAGATAAGACATTCTTCAACTACTGGACTGATAAGACCAGATCTGCAACAATCAGAAGTCAGATAAGGAGGCGTAACAATGTCATCCAGCAAGAGGAGTGAGGGTGGGGAAGTTTTCTTATTTTAGTTTGTACTTCAGTTTGTGGAAGGACAGACTGTTAACCTACCAAAAGCTTGTATTTCTTGAGCATTATATGCATTAAATATGTCGTTCTAATTAAATTGAATCTTACTTTTATGTCCTTTTTTTCCAGTTTTTAGGTCCTTTTTTAGACATTTTTAGGTATTTTTATAGGTCCTTATTAGGCAATTTTTAGGTCTTCAAATTCCGAGCCCTAGTTATTACACTATCAATCATGTAACACTAAAAGTGTGCTTGAGATCTTACACTTGAGTAAACTAGTGTTGCCCAAGAAACTCGTGAAATTTCTGACTACAGGTATTCCAATGGAGTAATAAGTAAGTTTTGGTGTTCTTAACGAATTCGAAAGAATTATTTAGGATGATGGGGAATTCTCTTTAACTTTTCACAATAAATACTATGTCTATGGTCTATAAATCCGAGAATTTATGATCGCAATAACAAGTCCACACACAAACCAAATTCTATACTGGGTTGGATTGTTCTATCTCCTCATGATAAGAGCCTCCTATTTTCTTCTTAGTCTGCACAAGATAGAATATTCTGCTGTCTTATTAGGGAAATTAATTATTTCGTGTAAACTAAGTTAAGGCTGCTTCATCCCTCCATAAAGTTTTATTTTTCACTCTATGTGTGCAATGAATTAACGGATACTCGACCTTTCACATCAAGAAGATTCTAGCTCAGTCTCCTATTTGCACATAATCTTCATTAGCAGAGGAGCTCTAGAGTATTTGGATACACACGACTAGGGCTGCCCCTTGCATTTTGCTATGTGGAAGAATTGAAAGGTTTTAAAAAAAAATCCAGATTTTGGGTTTCATCCTCATGTACCATTAAGGTTATGATTATGAAAGACGGAACAATATCTGTCAGTCAGAGATATGTTAAGATGCATTGTGGTGGTGTTATGCTTAACAATATGGCCCGGAAACAACATTTGAATAAATTCAGACGGGAAAGAATCATCGGGCAACTGGAAGAAGGACGAAGTCTAACGAGTATGGCTCAAGAGTTTCGTATTACTCTCTTTCACGTGTCTGAGGAACGTTGCGAAGCACAGGCAATGCTGTGCGAAAGAGAGTTGATGGTCAACCATGGTCAGCTACAGCAGCGGATGACCGCTACATTATGCATCAGGCAAGAAAGGACTGTCAAACAGAGGGTGCAATTGCAAATACACCTAACAGGATTGCAAGACGGCCAATCTCACGCTTTACAGTGGCACGTCGACTACCTGGGAGTGGTCTCATTGCCCGGTGGCCATTAAGTTGTATTCCGTTGTCAACTATACATCGGCGGAATCATTTGTGGTGATCCCAAGCACTGGACCGAGGAGGAGTGCGATCGCGTTCTCTTCTCACATCAAAGTAGATCCCGTCTGAATAATGATGGAAGCACACTCATTTGGCGAGAGGTAAGAACACGTAATGAATCCAGAACTATTCTCGAACATGATCGTTTTGGTGGTCCATGTGTTCTTGTCTTGGGAGGCATAATGTTTCATGAGTATATTGACCTTCAAACTTTTGAACGCGGAACACTCATCGGTCACCCTTTTTGTGACGCTAGACTCCTGCCGCACGTGCGACATTTCAGAAGTACAATCGGCTCCGACTTCATGATAAATCACGACTGCATCGACCAGCGCAGGTGGCAGAGCTCTTGGAACGAAAGAATAATCGGTAAATTAACTGGCCTGTCCATTCCCTTCAACTTGAATGCCATCGAGAACATATACGATGCTACAGAGAAACGTTTTGCAGCACGTCCAGATGCACCAAGGACCATCTGGTAGTTGTCAACAGCGCTGGTAGAGTAATGGAACTTCATGCCCAACAACTCATTAGCAACTTTGAGAGTAGCATAGGACCACATTGTAGAGCATGACACACCCTTCTAAGGACCGTTTATTCCGTTATACGCCCTTCTAAACACCGTCCTAAACTGTTTTTCCGCATTAAAAAACTCGTGTTCGGTAATTTTAGGTCTACTTTCTACCTACAAAAGTTTCATGAAAATCGGAGTGTAACACTTTGCCAAGGTTCCTTGCAAGAAAGAATTCGAGGAACAGTTATCGAGCAAAGGTTAGAAGCATTGTTCTGCCCAATTGTATCAGCTTTCCGCTTCTCGAAGCAGTCAAGTTTGTTTTGATCGCAATTAATTTATGAAACATGAAGAATAAAAAATCACATACTGGATAAAAAAAAAAGTGTTTTAAAATTGTTTTTCGAATGTTCTATTATACTTTCTTTAATTATGCTGCTTATATTACATTATTATACATATGAAAATGTTTGTTCAAACTTAAGCAGTTACATATGCATCTCCAAACAAAGGGAGCCCACCTAGTGTTAATAAGTTATTTTGTTTACTATCTTATGATATGTTACGGGTTCGATTTCATATAAGAAGATATATTGAACAAAATTTTGAATCAAAATCTACTAGCAGTTATGCGAGACATATTCTAAAGATTTAACAAGTGTTTTATGTATGGAAACACTTAAAAGTTTGTATCATAACAACCAGTTGACATAGAAACATGCGGTTTGCACACATGAGTTCACAATTCACTTTTCCAATTGTTAAAGATAGCAATTACTATAGTGCAAGTATAGTAATTGCTATCTTGTAATATAATATTTCCAGGTAGAGCGTCTGCTATTGACAACATTTGCCATAGTGCGAAAAGTCAGTATATAGTATGGCTTACTACAAATTGACAACACCGCGTAATTGCAATTGGAAAAAGCAAACAACCCGCTTAAGACCATGTAACTTATCATTTGAAAAGTGCTATAATATTCACACCTTATACATTACGAAACAAAACGGAAGAACATTGTACTTATTGTATCTTTAATCAAGCACAATATACAATCTGTATTGTAACACGGGCGTCGTTAGCAGGAGCTCGGGGGGACGCGTCCCCCAGGTTTTAGTGAAATATATTTAAAGAAACTATACTACTTTGTATATATTTATAACTTTTGTCGAAAAGAGAATTTTGATTTTGATTCATCCGACCCCTCCAGATTTAAAAAGCTAACGACGCCAGTGGTTGTAACACTGTAAATATTTACCTTCTGCAAGTGTCACTTAATATTTGGGTTAATATTATTTATTTCTATTATAGTTTAATATTATATGTTAAATGTATTTACAATTTGATATATTTATGTATTAATTGTGTAATATTATGTATCTTATTTAGCATATATCATATATTCCTAAAAACATTGTTTGCCTCTATAAAATTTCAGTTTAACTAGGTGTACGTCAGTAACGTCTTTTTTCAGAGATTCTTTTGGGAATTCCTCTTCCCATATTTTTTTAAAACTTCATTCTCACTTTTTTCTCACTCTCAGCAGTATATAATACCGAGTGAAATTGGCTCGAGAGGGGAAGTATTACGGAGATCTTGCTTGGACTTTTTAGGTTCTCCGAGTCTTAAAAAAGGGTTCCTCGGTAGAAGGCATGAGCTATATTAGGTTCTACCTTCTAGTAGGTTTTCATTTTAAAGGGACTTCTTTCTTGGACTAAAATGAGGTCCTGTGAGAAGAAGGGATATAGAAAAGTAATTCCTTTCTGCTAGGGAATTAGGCCCTGTAGGATAGGGACAGGATTTGATCCTTGAAATGCTACATTCCATATTTAGGTGGATATGGCATTTAGACTAGCAATTCCCTGATATTAAGATTTTAGAGTACGTATTCAAAACTGAAACTGTATACGGCTTTGGTCGGTTATAAAGTAATTTGTCCCTCTTGAAGGACACGGTAGGTTTTTATGAATACTCTGAACCAGTGTTTTTCCAGCCATCTTAGGAGGGGAAATCCCCCCCCCCGAAAGTTGTAAAATTCCTCCCCATCTGAGATGTTGAACACTACGCAATATATATCAGCACAAAGCAACGGCAGAAAAAAATCAATGTGTGGATCGGGTTTTAATGTGGTGTATTTGTGCTTTTTAAGGTTGAATGCTTAGAATGGTATATTTCTTTATAATAGAGTTATTTGAAGAATCGGAAATTTATGAAAGAAGCCTATGGAAGTTCTTTCATCAGTCACCGAAAAATCATACAAAGTTAAAAGCTATCATGAATGATCCCAATCTAGAGCTTGTGAGTGTAGGAGACAGTCATTGGACGTCTCACTTTCGAGTTGTCAAGGCCCTTGTTGACTGTTTGGCACCAATCGTAGTAACTCTACAAGAAGCACATACAGATAGCGGAGATTTGTCATCAGAGGCAGGGGGATTGTTGTTTGTAGTTCAGAACAAAAAGCTAACGGTCTTATTTTCGCTTTATTGGAAGTGTTGAAACCAATTAATTCCTTGACTCGAGTTTTACTCGTAGTGATTTACCGATGAAAGTGTCAGTAGCAACCTCTCGTTTGAAGGATATTATGAGTGTATCATTGACTTATTTGGAAGCATTTCACAAATATCACAAGAAAGTGATGGAAGAAAGTCTGTACGCAGTTCTGAAGGCAGATTTTGAAGACTACGATACGCTCCATAATTAAGTTGTGCGGCCATAGAAAAGTTTGATAGAAGATTTGCAGATACCGTTGGTAAAATTTCTTTATCGTCCCAAGTGTTCAACTGTGGTGGCATTACGCCTATGAATAATGCGATACAAGAACTCCAAGCTTTGTGTGATTTTCTTTTCTTTGAATTTTGAAGAGTGCATATCTGTACATAAGTGTTTTCATTCAATTTTAAAGAAGTATGTAGAGTTGACTGATATATTATGTAAAATTCAAGTGGATGATATAGGAGACGGTTTTCCTACATTACGACATCTAGCTGTAATATTAAGTGTGTGGAATGGGTATTTAGGGGGAGAGCTTCCGTGTTTAAGCCCCCCCTGAAATCTTACTTACTATAGTAAAGTATATAAAATATCTTGCAGAATTTTCACATTTTCAGGCAAAGCCCCCCGAAAACAAAATCGTAAATACGCCACTGAGTGTGTGTAATATAGGTATCTGCAAAGTTGGAAGATCATTCTCAATATGACAAATTTGTATTAAATTAAGACAAAAACTTACACCACGTCACTTAAGTTCACTTGTGTTAATATTTTTGGAAGATCCTTGTGAACTGGTACTTTTCCATATAAATATTATAAAAATCTTGTATAATGCATCCCCAAGAAGAAATGCACTGCCTTCTTTGTAAGATATGTTATTAAAAATGTGTATTTAAATATTTAGTTCATGAAAAGGTAAGAACCTTCTAGAATAGTCTTAATATTTTAATAATTGAACTAGCTGAACCTGCGCTCACTACAAAGCGCATCATTCGCATATGAGCATAAATCTCCTTCTCATCCCTCACAACATATGTACTCCCATGCGCAAAAAATATTGCGCGTATACTGTAACTCACGATTTTTCGCAATTATTCCATTTTCCTTATGTTTATGGGTAAAATTCAGTTATTAGTATGTGGAGATAATAGAAAGCAATCCATCTAAGGAGATATTTCCAAAAAATATAATAAAATAATAAAAATATAAGCAAAAAACAAAACTATGTTCGGTTTTGTGTATACTGGCAATAATGTTTTCGAGGGATTTTTTGCAGTAGCACAGCACGATTGCAGAGGGAATAACTTTAGTTGAATCAAGGAACTGAAAAGTGGACTAATATATTGCATTTATTGGCTTAAATCTAGGGTGTAAATTGTCTACCAAATATAAATTAGCTTCTGTAACCAAGATGTTATACGGAAGTATAGAAACAAACAGAAAAACTGTTGTCTTAAGTTTGGAAGTGACATGCTCTATAGCCATGAGCATTTATTTGTTAAGAAAAAGACAGGCAACAGAAGGTAGTCTGTGTGGTCAAGTGGGTAGAGTGGCGGACTAGTAATCCTTATATTGTTTTGACACCAGATCGAATCCCATGCGATCCCATCCAATTTTTTCTTTAAAAAACATTGTAGAAAGTGTATAATTTTTATGTTAATAAGAACCGACACAATATAATAATGAAATAACTTTTCGTTTTTTCTGATGACGTATTTATTTAGAATTAGTGTATTATTACTAATAGCGATTGTTTTCAGTTTATGGTATGATATGCTTAATCATTCCCTCTCCGTCAGCAGAAGTAACTTCTACTCACTGCGAGTGACTGTGAGTCAGGAACAGTAAAAAAAACAAAACATGCTCGACCTGCTGCCTTACACACAGCGTGGCGAACACAGTCACAGCGATAGCTCGTTGTCATGAAGAAAAAAAAAGCTGATGTTAAATTACTGTTCTAGTGTTTCAGTGTGTGTGTTTCTTTTTAGAGTATTGACTCTCTCTCTCTCTCCTTTTGTTTCATATCCACAAGTGCAACAAATGCAATCATAAGTCTGTGTAAGGAAATAAAGGATGCTTTCTTTAAACAAAACTAAATTAACAGCTCTATTTGTGAGGAACACGAATGCTTCCAAAAGATGCCATGGATATTAATTATAATCATACCGAATTATACAGTAGCGTGAAAAACTGATAATAAAATGATGTAACATGCATAAGCTTTTTTTTCTAGCGTGACAACACATTAAACATAACAAATTAAATTTTTGGGATTACAAATTATCACCTTACGTGTCGGTATAGGCCTATTCGTTTTCACAGTCGAGCGACGAAAGAAGAAAGTGTGGTGATAGTTATAAAAACCGAATACCAGATTTCAATGAATTCAAGCTACAATGCTCCTACATATCGAAAAAAAAAATTATTTTTCGATGTCTGTCCATCTATTCGTCTCTCGGTTCGTCACGCTTTTACATGCACTCAAATAGAGGCCATACTGTTCAACGTATCTGGACCGAATTCTAGACATAACGTTTTAATAACATACTATCTTTCGAATTTTATATCCTTCGACACCTAAAAGTAAGGGTAATTTACTGAAGGATTAAAATCTAAAATAATTCAATTTTCTCAAGAAAAAAAAGCTGTGACGATTTTATTTACTTTTTATAAATATATATTTTATTAACAAATATCCACCGTATATGAATATTTTTTCTGAGAAAATATATATGGTGTAATTTACTGTATGGTATGCGTTCTTTTTCCACAATTTTCTCAACCACATTTCATAAATAAACGTATTATTAATAACCTAACAATATGACAACTCGTTCGAAGGAGTAGTTTACTCTTAGAGTGAGCTTTCCCCCGATGGTTTTCCCATTATTGCCTCAGGCAATTTTGTTCATATTTCGTAAATAAAGGTTTCATTAATAAACTAAGATACAGCATAAATCGTTTATTCCGTTAACATACAGAAGAAGTGGTTTTCTCAAGGGTTGATTTTTTTTTTTTTTTTTGACAATTTTCTCAGTAATAACTGAGACAAATTTCTTCTAATTTCAGTAAAAATATTGTCTGTAACACTCTTACAATATGCATAACTCGCTTGTTCCGAAAAGAAAAATCCAAAAGAGAGAGTTTACTTTGACAGTGAAATTTTTCCCGACGATTTGCTTAAAAATTATTCGATATACTGTCAAAATTACAGATAGAAGAGTTTACCTTTGGGGGTAAGCTTTTCCCGATGACCTTCCTAAAAACAACTCAGGAGATGTTTGTTGTTCATATTTTATAAATACATGTTACATAAATAACCTAGCTATATGGTATAATTCCCTCATCCGGAAAATCTAGAAGTGGTATAATACTTTTGACAGTACGTTTTACCCTGCGATTTTCTCAAGAACGACTCAGGCGATTGTGTTCGTATTTCATAAATAAATGTTTTATGAAAACACTAACAATATAGCATAGCTTGTTTGTCCTGAAAAGATCCACAAAGGATAATTTATTCTTGGGGTGACTTTTTTCATGATTTTCTCAGAAATTACTCAGACGCTTTTGCTTATAGTTCGCATACAATTATATCCTTAATAATTCTAATATATGGATCAAGTTATTTCTAACCAAAATATGACCAATGGGTACTTTACTTTTGGGCCTGAAGTTTCTTCTAGCAAAGTTTTCCAAAATATTATTTGATTCGCAATTTCCCAAATAAATGTTTCAATAATAGTTGCAGCCTAACACGAGTCAGTGTAAGAAATTCAAGCGAGAAAGTACAGTGCGTTTGCTCCGTACCCTTTCTTAAATGTATTTTTAATGTTACACCTAATCACAATTTTCCGAACAAAATCGAAACCTCTTTTTAAATGTGCCTTGTTGTGGTCAAATGGTTCAAGTGCATTGGTTCTGGATTTGATTTCCAGTGAGAGCTAGTGTATTTTCGTCCAAGAGATGTTACACGTCGGTGCAAAGAAAAAAAGTGTTTAAATAAGCCTAACCAAGCTAATCAACAAAGAAATAATACAATGTTACGAAATTATCGTAGAAACATTGTTAATATTAGGTAGGTGCGACTGAAATGTCCAAACGATGATTGTCAATTCCAAAGGTAAAAAAGTGAAAAATACAATGCCAGGTTAATCAGTGGCCTCTAGGTAAAGCTATCCTAGTAACATAAGAAGTGATTGAGACGCCAAAAAATGTTGTAATCGCTGGGAGACATGTTAGGAGAATACAGAGGTGAGAGAGAGTTTAATACTGCGAATCATGGATAGTCTTCACTTTCGTTTGAGGGCGAATATTGAAGTCCGTAGGCCTACATAGGTTTGCATTGAAATGAACATTCTTTGTTTTCGGCCGGCGGGAGCTCAGGTGGTTCAGATTCCACTTTAATCAGTAGATCCACGTCTCATATAGCCTCGCTGCTGAAAGGGACGATAAACTCAAAATCACATCACACATCTTTGTTTTCGCCTTTGTTTTAGCCCATAAATGTCTCTGTTCATGAGCTCCTTAGTGGATATGCGGTTAGCGTATGCGCCTTTGGCGTGGAAGACACGGCTTCGATTCCCGGCGAGAGCTCACGTGGTTTAGAGTCCACGTTAATCAGTAGGCCGAAGTCTCATATAGCTTCGTTGCTGAACGAGACGATAAACTGAAACTCAATGTCTTTGTTCATAAATTTCTTTGTGTATGGTTTTGCATATACGTGGCATGGATATTAAATTTTGATTTCTACGCCATATGTATCTAATTACATACACACCTATAAAACGAACACAACAAACTTGGAATATCTACATTGTTTGCGTATGGAAAATCATCACGTTCTGCTGCATAGGAGAGCCGTGTGTATGGAATTCCATACACGTGGCAATCAACCTATTAAGAAATCTATAATAATAATAATAATAATAATAATAATAATAATAATAATAATAATAATAATAATAATAATAATAAACAGAAAACGATACGATCACTTACATAATTGATAAATATAAGTTAACATTTAATAAGCATATAACTGCAATGGAATTAAGTTGTTTCTCTCTCTCCCTGAACGCTACAGCCCTTATTGTCCTAAGGCGTAGAAGGGAACTTGTGGCACTCACGATTTGGGGCGGTGTATGGTCACAACTTCGGATCCCTTTGTTGTTAGTCCTAGCTTTCTAGACGGATGCAGTTATTCCCGGTAGAATATACAAGCAAATAGACTTTTGCATTATCCCTCAATGTGATACTTGTGATTGCTTAACCGTATACAGACAGCTGTCCATGGAAGAATCGTTGATAATAATAATAATAATAATAATAATAATAATAATAATAATAATAATAATAATAATAATAATAATAATAATAATAACAGAAACTCGACAAATATTCTTGCAAATAATAGGAAACAGTTTGCGTCACACTGTTCACTTTGCGAGACACACCAGTGTGCCGCGTTATACCAATTGTGCCACACTGGAATATAGGGTATGGCTTTTTAATTTTTTCCAACTATTCCAACTGCTTCAATTGAAATGGATCTATAACAATAAGAGAGTGAATTTAGTCTTCTTACCCTTCGATTTAGAAATAAGGTTCGCGAGAATTTCATAAAAGAATAATATACTCAGAATTGTATATAGTAGTTTGTTTTATTCGAAATTACATACTTCCTACAACTGTTTTTTGATTGAAATGATTTGAAATGAAACCTTTAAGTTTTACGTCCCACGTTATGCCGGCTAGGCTAAAGGAGACAGTGATGATAAGAAATGAATGAAATGGTCGAATGAAGAAAGTGGGATAAAACGGGAGAACCCCGAGAAAACTCACGCACACAGTGTCCAGCACAAGGTTCACTTGGCGCGAGCATAGATCGAACCAAGGACTCCATGCACAAGAGGAGAACGCTCTACCACTGAAACACCGTGGCCTCTAAAATTGCTTAAAGGAGAAAGGGACTACTTTATGAAAACTTGATGACAAACACATTTGTTAAAAAATACATGCTTTTCGTGAAATATTGCTTATAGACATGGGCGGATTAAGGCTTTTGGGAACCTAGAGCCGACTATTTTAAGGGGGCCCTATGTTAAGAATAGTTCCAGGGCATAAATTTTCTTTGCTGCCTTCCACAGCCTCATAGGTTTATGGAACTACCGAGAACTATGCTGTAATATTTGAATGTGCTCCAAGTTTACAATAATTAGCTTAGTTAAATCCATTATTAACAATTAAATAATTGCATTCATTATTAACAGTTAAATGCTGCTGATGGAAAGACTTAAATCTAGTGATACCGCGAGCGTAACGAGCGGAAAAAAAATAGCATCGGTCTGGAGCCTATAATATAAGTTGATTACTATATTTTACTGTTAAACAGAGGGGGATTTTAAAGTGCCCCCTGAGCTTGGGGTCCCGAAGCCTGGGCTCCATTGGCTCCGCCCTTAATCCGCTAATGCCTATAGATTATAAATTAAAGGGGACGGGCAGGGTCCGTTCTAAAAATTCCGGCCCGTGCAGACCGCTAGCCCCTGTGTATATGCTATCTTTGGAAATACAGTAGAGTTTCGTTTATCCGACATAAAACAGACAGGCAGAATGCCGGATAATATGGGTGTGTTAAGGAAAGACCTATTAAAAGTCAAACTATGATATAATTTTACATATTACTCATCTAATAATCATGTTTTGCAAGAAACAAATATAATGCATTGACTCAGGGACGTATCCAGCGTGAGGTCCTGGAAGCTGTCCCTTTCCAAACCTCAAACACTTTTTAATAAACCTACTTTTTTCCTTTTGAGGTTCTTTTATATCAGATTACTTTGAGTCAGTGTTCAAACTGTGGGCAATGCGTTGTTGTTTTAATTCTAACAAGTAACACTTCCCCAGTGTAACACTCCGATTTTGATAAAATTTGGCAGGTAGATACTACACATAAAGTAAACAAATAAGTGCTTTTTTATTTTTTGCGGAAAACGGTTTTAGGGGGCAAAAGCCCTCACCCAAAATTTTGAAAGTTGACGCCCGAAAGGCGAAAACAAGTGGACCAAAGTGAACGAGATTATGCACAGATATTGCAGACGTAAAATTAGGGAATACGTATTTTGTATTTTCCTGGAAAAAACGGTTAGGTGGGGCACAGACACCTCCAAACCTTTGATCATGAAATATCAAAAGTGCTAGTAACATGTAAGATGTGTGTAAAGGACATGAAGAATTGCAACGATACTTTGTATATGAACAATACGCAAAAAATAAACGAATACGGTTTTTGTTTATTTTCTGCGGAAAAACGGTTCTAGGGGAAAAAGCCCCCACCCAAAATTTTGAAAGTTGACACCTGAAAGGTAAGAAAAAGTGAACCGAAGTGAATGAAATTGTGCATAGATATTTTAGACGAAAAATGAGGGAATACGGGTTTCGTATTTTCCTGGAAAAAAACGGTTAGGTGGGGCACAGACTCCTCCAAACCTTTGATCATGAAATAACAAAAGTGCTAATAACAGTATGTCAGAAGTGCCCAAATTTACATGAAGAATTGGAACAAAACTTTGTGTTAGGACAATAAGCAAAAAATAAACAAATACGGCTTTTTTTATTTCCTGTGAAAAAAACGGTCTTAGGGGGCAAAAGGTCCTACCCAGAATTTTGAAATTTGACGCCCGAAAGGGAAGAAGAAATCGACCGAACTGAATGAAATTGTTCACAAATGTTGTAGAGGTAAGATGAGGGAATACGTGTTTCGTATTTTCCTGAAAAGAAAAATACTGTTGAGTGGACCGTGGTGTTGAGTGTCGGAAGGAGTGGACCGAAGCCAATGAAATTGTCTATAGATATTGGATATGATAAATAAAGCCTCTCGTGTTTCACAAGTGTCTCCATCAGATTTATTCAAATTTGGCAGATCAACAACAATCACAAACAGTATAGCGTATTTTATAGTATTTCACGAGGCAACTTTAACCCTTAGAATGATTTTCCGCATAAACAAAAACACGTGCCGATTAATTTCCTGTTTGCTGTTGATGTGCCAAAATTGATAGAGACATCTTAAAAACACGAAAGTTCTTATTTTACATACAGTCTATACAATATCTACACACAATTTCATTTGCTTCGATCCACTCCTTCCTGCACTTTTACGGTAATATTTTTTTTTTCGGAGTGTCTCTAGGCTCCAACACTGTTTTTCCGTACAAATTAAAACACATTTCATTTAGTGTTTTGCAAATTGTCCCTATACGAAGTTTCGTTGCAATTCTCCATACTCTTTAGGAACTTCTGACGTATACTTATTTGCACTTTTGATATTTCGTAATAACCAGCTAAGAAGATCCGTGCCCCACTCAACCGTTTTTTTTTTTTTTTTTTCAGGAAAATACGAAACACAATTACCTCAATTTACGTCTAGAATATGTGTGCACGATTTCATCCAATTCGGTGCACTTCTTGTTGCCTTTTTGGCCTGAAATTTCAAAATTTTGGGTGGGGAATTCTTCCCCCTAAAACCATTTTTTCGCAGAAAAAAAAACCGTATTCGTTTGTTTTTTGTGTATTGTCCCTACACAATGTGTCGTTCCAATTCTTCATGTTCTTTAAGCACTTCTGACATACTGTTATTAGCACTTTTGATATTTCACGATCAAAGTTTTGGAGGGGTCTGTGTCCCACCCAAACGTTTTTCTTTTCTTTTTTCCAGGAAAATACAAAACCCGTATTCCCTCATTTTACGTCTACAATATTTGGGCACAATTTCTTTCATTTAGATTCACTTCTTCTTGCCTTTCGGGCATCAACATTCAAAATTTTGGATGGGGGCTTTTGCCCCCAAAAGCCATTTTTTCGCCAGAAAATAAAAAAACAGGTATTCGTTTAGTTTTTGCGTATCGTATATACACAAAGTGTCGTTGGAATTCTTCGTCCTTTACACACATCTGACATATTGTTACTAGCACTTTTGATATTTCGTGATCAAAGGTTTGGAGGAGTCTGTGCCCCACCTAACCGTTTTTTCCAGGAAAATACGAAACACGTATTCCTTCATTTTACGTCTGCCATATCTGTGCACAATTTCGTTCACTTTGGTCCACTTGTTTTTGCCTATCGGGCGTCAATTTTCAAAATTTTGGGTGGGAGCTTTTGCCCCCTAAAATCGTTTTTCCGCAGAAAAAAAGAAACATGTATTCGTTTATTTTATGTGTAGTATCTACCTGCCAAATTTTATCAAAATCGGAGTGTTACTTGTAAGAATATACCGTAATGCCATTGAAACCAGGTGGAATTAAAGCACACTTTTAAATGGGATTATAATTTCGTTTCCGTTTTGTTTATAACATTACTGTATTAGAACGATACACTCATAGCCATTTGCTATTTTTTTTTTATGTGATATACGTAGCAGACAGTTTTCCTTACATGTCTCTAGAAAATATTTTTTTGATTTCGTTTGTGTTACAATGCAGTTTGACCGGTTCATAAATGAAAAGTAAGAAACGTTTAAGAGAAATACAGAACTGTTGCATTATTATTATTATTATTATTATTATTATTATTATTATTATTATTATTATTATTATTATTATTATTATTATTATTATTATTATTGATATTTTTGAAACATTAGAATTACATGCTTACGAGAATTCGTGTTGGGCCCCCTCCGAAAAGAAAAGCTGGATACGTGCCTGCACTGAATGATAGACGTATGAGTCATGGTATAGACGGGCGTGCTAGGCGATCGAGTCCGGAGCATCGAAAACAGACCACAACTTGCAGTTCTTCTTGCCAATTGATGCTGCTTTTTACCTGCTATGATATGTCGGATAATAATGTGGAATAAACGAAGGTCGAGACCATGGCGTATTGGTGTTTCATGCACCTAAACCTGTAAAATATTTGTGCCGAAAACATCTTTCACTCACTAGCTAAAATTGTGGGTATGATCGCACATCTTCCCTTATAAAGTATAGTCTTATAAAGAATATATATAGCATGCTAAAAACCCAAAGACCAAATTCAATAATTTTCTATAGTTTTCTTTTTTAACAACGGGAAACTTGTTTAATTCATCACGATTAATCACGTTTGATACTAAGATGTCTGTTTCTGTCTATATATATTTTTCATACTTTATTGGAGACAATTTTTTTTCAAGAAAAGAGGATGATAAGAGAAGCTATACAACAGCATACACTAATTCTAAATAAATACGTCATCAGAAAAAACAAAAAGTTATTTCATTATTATATTGTGTCGGTTCTTATTAACATAAAAATTATACACTTTCTACAATGTTTTTAAAGAAAAAATTGGATGGGATCGCATGGGATTCAATCTGGTGTCAAAACAATATAAGAATTACTAGTCCGCCACTCTACCCACTTGACCACACAGACTACCTTCTGTTGCCTGTCTTTTTCTTAACAAATAAATGCTCATGGCTATAGAGCATGTCACTTCCAAACTTAAGACAACAGTTTTTCTGTTTGTTTCTATACTTCCGTATAACATCTTGGTTACAGAAGCTAATTTATATTTGGTAGACAATTTACACCCTAGATTTAAGCCAATAAATGCAATATATTAGTCCACTTTTCAGTTCCTTGATTCAACTAAAGTTATTCCCTCTGCAATCGTGCTGTGCTACTGCAAAAAATCCCTCGAAAACATTATTGCCAGTATACACAAAACCGAACATAGTTTTGTTTTTTGCTTATATTTTTATTATTTTATTATATTTTTTGGAAATATCTCCTTAGATGGATTGCTTTCTATTATCTCCACATACTAATAACTGAATTTTACCCATAAACATAAGGAAAATGGAATAATTGCGAAAAATCGTGAGTTACAGTATACGCGCAATATTTTTTGCGCATGGGAGTACATGTCCCTTTACAGACACAAGTGAAAGTCGTATTGATTTTTTAAAAAAAAAATCGGCAAGGGGTATCATAAAGGGGAGATTTTTTCGATTATTTTTTCTCAATATCTCGCACCGTTTGCAAGATTTGAGCCTACTTCCGGTTGGAGTTTCTAATTCATGTATGACCAGTGTTTTCTTTCTTCTTGCATGCAATATGTAATAAGCAAATACATTGCATATACAATTAATTATAATGTCAGTTATATATGGTGTTCATTGGGCAAAACACTCAAAAAATTAAGATTTATTTTAGACTCAAGAAATGGTTATCCTTCCTTTTTCATTATTATTTGCCCATGGAACAAACGCCTGAGACATATACAACCCCAATATACAACAATGTGGTGTTGGAATGTATAACGCATAGGATATGATGCTTTAGTTTTTTTTAATTTCAACGCTTCCAGTGTACCCTAAAAACATGTAATAAAGAAATAATGGCCATGTTTTTTTAATATTCAATTAGAACTGGACAATTTAAGCAAAATTTCCAATCGATCGGTGAAAACGTCATCTTTCTAGAGCCTGTAGTTTCCGAGATCTCGTTGTCGAAAGGATTGACCACAAACATATAAACATAGTTTAAAAGAACTCGGAAGATGGAAGCACAATTCACATGCATTGATTTTAGAGAAAGCTTATTAAAATACAAAGGCTTTGAACAATAATTTTATATCATAAACTTTATGAAAAAAATATAGTTAACTAATTTAGACTATTACTCACTCAAATACTCAAAATTTTTATCTCTGTTAAACGTGAAATCACACATAACCGTAAATAAAAAATTTGAAAGCCAAAGTTATAGGTTGAAGCTCAGGCGCTTTTAATAGCAATATACGAATGCACCGAGGCCATAGATCAGTATAATCCTGATCGCCGTATCTACCACCGAAATCCACATATATATTGCTCATAACCTCCGCACATGTACCCAAGAAACATTTTAACGCAATAGCCACCTCTTACACATCCTCGTCAACATGATTTGCTATTAGTTCCTTACTTCAATCCACATTATTCTATAGCCTGAAATCATTCTCCATGTCATCTAATTCAAAAAAGTTGAAAATATCTCTGGCCACAGAGAAGGTGTTGCCTTCTACGGCCCGCCCATCCATTGGATGGGAATGAAACTCTTGTTAAAAAAAAAGCGCTTTTAATTGCTATTGTAGCATTTTAATAGGTAGATAAATATGAATCTTTATGTGACGAAAATATTATTAGTAATAATTCTTGTATATGGAGAAGCCTTATATTTCAATAGTTAAATATTAATGTGTGGCAGTGAAAAACAAAGATACAGTTCTCTGAAAGTAAATAGACGGTTTCTTTGCACACAGCATATGAAGGAATGGGTTGCATAAGGTACATGATTACTTTCCACATTTTTAATGGGCTCCCCCCCTAGAACTTGAGATTTACCCCCAAAACCGAGGGGACTGGATAAAACACAGCTCTGAACTCAGATTCATGGGTTCGATCCCTCGATGTAGACTCGTGAGAGGCTACTGATACAGTTTTTTTTTTATTTGTTATTATTTGAATCACATCTATTTCAGTGAGTAAAGTTCTTATCTAACCTTTACCTGCCAGATCTATTTAAGGATCTTTCGCTAATTTAAGGCGAACTCATTCTCCTTTCCTACCTAGTCTTATAATAAGTAATAAGTCTTATAATAAGTGCCTCTCCTATTTAAGGGAGTACACGAAATAGGGTTGCAGGCCAGGGCTTTTGATGTAATGAATCAATGCCCTTTATAATTTAAGGCAGGCAGAGGACGCGTTTAATGAGAGCTAACCCTTCTGTCTGCCACAGGCACATAATTAGAGAAACCTTAGCTTAATAGAGAATTCTAAAACTAGAGATAAATTAGAGAATTAGAGAAGAGAATACCCAGCAGATATATCTCATGTCCTTTCAAAGAAATCTAGTTCAAAGAATTTATCAACTCTTTCTAAATAAACTTTTAATAGAGGTAACTCATGTGTTATGATTTCATATGTAGAAAGATCCTGAATTATACACCTGTTTATTAAGTTAATTATCCTAGACATTACTTATTTTGTTTTAAGATACGAGCCTGTAAATAATTTATTATATTCTATATTTTTCTAAAAAGTTTGTCGAAAACTTTGTCCTAGCGACACGAATGGTCATAGCTCACAGTCTGACGGATTTCAGTATTACATACATAGAAGTCACTTATATATTTTTTTCGACAAACACTCCATACTGTAAATATATACAATATATAAAACAATAAACTCAACATTTTTAGTTTAAAATCTAGACTTTGAAACTGAAGCAGTTGTTCCAAATTTTGTACGTTGCTTGAGGTTACCATCTTACTAGATTTTTATAAAAAGTTGAATTTCGCAAAATGACTTGCATTACTCGGCAAATCTGTTTTTGACATATTGAGTATATGACACAAAAGATATTTTTATAGAAGTAAATTTTAGAATACCGATAATCATGGAGCCTCAGTGGTAAGCAAGCCTTCACTTCTGGTGCGATGGCGGACAACATTGTCTCCATGGATTTTCTCGCGGTTCATTCTCATGCCGGTTCCATGAATTATTTCATGATCGCTCACTCTCCTTAATTATCTGTCTCCGTTAACCCAAACGAGGTAAACGTGGGACGTAAACCCAAAAGTTTAATTTCATTTCGTTTACAATATCGATTATGGAAATACTGTATTAAGTTTTCTATTCTTTCGCGTTTACAGCTGGAAATTATTTGTGTTGCCTTAGGAAACCTAAACAATTATTTACAATATAGGCCTATATTCTGTATTACGTATCTTGAAGCTTAAGTACAGGGTGCGGCACGTAAAACCGGCCCGTCGTAATATTCTGGTGTATTGTGTTTTTGGCAACACTTAAATAATCTACCTTCCTACCAAGAGATGGCGTGTCGAGGTCGGGTCGACTTACGTGACCTGCAGCAGTCACGTGCAGCCGCAGCCAGTGAAACTTGTCGAAACTAGTTGAGAAAAAGGCCTCGTTGTGTTAAGCCGGGTGAGTGTCAGTGTGTGATAATGCCGTATTCGATACCCGAGCGTGTTACCATTGTTGAAGGCAGCGGCGTGCCGTCAAGGGGACTAGGGGACTAGGCTAGTCTCCTGGAATTTTAGTTAAAGTATTTGTGATAAGTATATACCAAAGAAAACCAAAACATTTCTCTATTTTTGTAAAATAACACTATTTCAATTGTTCTGACACAACTATAGTCAGCGCCCGTGTGCTGGGTGCGACAGCGAAGTTGAGATCGGAAACGCTCGGGTTTTAATCGGTTTTTCTCGGGGAAGGGAACAGGGTCCAGCCAGCTAGTCCTCATATTATGTTATCTAAGCTCTAAGCACGGGCGTTCTGTCGTAAGCGAATTTAATGCTCGTTTGCTTTTTACAGTTAATAGTTTTAACGATATTAAATTTACAGTCTTAGTCTTGACACTTTAAGAAATCTAGTGAAGTATGAACTTTTTAGATTATCAATATATTTTGAAAATGACTCAAAGAATAAAGTATGGAAGGGGACTCGTTTGAGAAACCGAGTCCCTTGCAGCAAAGCGATGGCGCAAGCAGTGATATTACTTCAATTGGTATAGGGGACAGTAGGGGTGGGGATCGGCTGTTTCAGTCTTGTATTCTGGACCATTGGATTCCTTAATTTTCAAGAAATGCAACAAATAATAACCAGTGCTAGAACAACTCCAAGCATTTTCATTTAGACAAAAATGAAAGATTATGTACTCCCATGCGCAAAAAAAATTCCGAGTATACTGTAACTGAAGATTTTTCGTATTTATTCCATTTTCCTTACGTTTATAGGTAAAATTCAGTTATTAGTATGTGGAGATAATAGAAAGCAATCCATCTAAGGAGATATTTCCAAAAAATATAATAAAATAATAAAAATATAAGCAAAAAACCAAATTATGCTCGGTTTTGTGTACACTGGCAACGATGATTTCTAGGGATTTTTTCAGTAGCAGAGCATGATTGCGGAGGGAATTCAGTAGGGGAGTCGAGGAGTTGGATTTAAGGATCAAGGATAGTGGACTAAAATGTTGCATTTATTGGTTAAAACCTAGTGTGTAGATTGCCTGCGAAATATAAATTAGCTTCTGTAACTAAGATGTCGTACGAAAATATAGAATTAAACAGAAAAACTCTTATCTTAAGGTTCGAAGCGATACGGACCATGGTTATGAAGATTATGTCTTTAAAAAAAAAGAGCCAACACCACGTAACCTCAGTGGTTAGGTGGATAGAGTGGCGGACTTGTAGTTATTTCATTACTTTGACACCACATCGAATCCCATCCCATTTTTTTTTTTTTTTTTTTTTTTTACAAAACATTATAGGAAGTGTATAATTTTGATGTTAATAAGAACCGAAACAATATAATAAGGAAATAATTTATTGATAGTATCCTTTAATCGACGTATTTATTCTGTATTAGAATACGTGTACTATTGGAAACAGTTATTGTTTTCAGTTTATAGTCTTGTATGTTACTTCCCGTTCTTGAAAAGCAGACAACTCACTTCGGGTTTGTGTGTCTGGAACAGGAAAAAGAACATACGCGACCTTGACAGCCTATCCAATCTTACCCCTTGTTACATCGACCTGATGTTAAATTATCGTTTATGTGTGTGTGTGCTTGTGTTTTTTGCTTTTTAGAGTATTGACTTTCTCTATCTCTCTTTTTTTTCATATCCACAAGTGCAAGAATGCTTTCGTTGAACGTAACTAAATTATACAGATCTATGTATGCGGAACACGAATATTTCCAAAATATAGCATGAATATGAACGATAATCATACCATATTTCTACATTATATAGTAGCGTGAAAAACTGATATTAAAATGATATAACAAACAGGCATAAGCTTTTTTTTTCTAGCATGGCAACACATTAAACGTAACTCATTAAATTTTGGGAATTACAAATTATCACCTTACGTGTCGTTGTATTCCTATTCTTTTTCACGTTCAAGCGACGAAAGAAGAAATTGTAGTAATAGTGATAAAAATCGATTGATTGATTGATTTTGAGTTTTACGTCCCGTTCAGCAGCGAGGCTATATGAGACGTGGACCTACTGATTAACGTGGAATCCGAACCACATGAGCTCCCGCCGGGGATAAAAATCGAATTCGAGATTTCAATGACTTCAAGTTTCACGTCCCCACATATCGAAAAAGTTATTTTGATGTCTGTCCATCTGTTCGTTTGTCGGTTCGTCACGCTTTTACATGCATTCAAATAGAGGCCATACTGTTCGACGTATCTGGACCGAATTCTAGACGAATTTTTTATAACACTTTATCGTTTCGAATTCTATATCCTCCGACACCTAAAAATAAGGGTAGTTTACTGATGAATGAAAATTTAAAATAATTAAATTGTTTCAAAAACAGCTGTAAAGATTTTGCTTATTTTTTTTACAAGTATAGTATGAATCATTGCTCTGAAAAAAAAAAATACATAAGGTGTAATTTACTGTATGGGATGCGTTTTTTCGAATAATTTTCTCAATCACATTTCATAAATAATTGTATCATTAATAACCTAACAATATGACACAACTCGTTCGTCCTGTAAACATTCAGAAGGAGTAGTTTACTCTTCTCCAACGATTTTCCCATTAACGCCTGACGCAATTTTGTTCATATTTCATAAATAAATGTTACATAAATAACCTAACGATATGGTATAATTCCATCATCCTAAAAAGCTAGAAGTGATATATTACTTTTCGGAGCAAGTAATTACCCTATGATTACCCTACGATTTTGTCGAGAATGACTCTGGCAATTTTGTTCGTATTTCATAAATAGCATAACTCGTTTGTCCTGAAAAGATACACAAGGGATATTTTATTCTTCGGTATGACTTTTTTGACGATTTCGCAGAAAGTACTCAGAAGATTTTGCTCATAGTTCACATACAATTATTTCCTTAATAATTCTAATATATGGCATATGTTATTTCTAACAGAAATATGACCAATGGGTACCTTACTTTTGGACATAAGTTGCTTTGAACAAAGTTTTCCAAAACACATTATTTTATTCGCATTTCCCAAATAAATGTTTCAGTAATAGCTGCAGCCTAACACGAGTCAGTTTAAGAAATTCGAGCGAGAAAAATCAGTGCGTTTCATCCGTACCCATTCTTAAATATGGGGGGCGCAGTGGCTCAGTGGTAGCCGGTGGGTGTAGCCGAACGGTCTGAGGCGTTAGGCTGATGATCGTAAGGTGAAGCCCATTGGGGGTTCGAGTCCCTCTGAAGAGCAAGGGTGGAATTTTAACTGTCCTCGGTGTTTCTGTGTTCGTGTCCCTGTCGTGTCCAGTAGTCCTGAGAAGTGGTTAAAATAGAAAAAAATAGTCACGAAGTTTAAAAAAATTTGGTAGAGTGTTCACCTCTGGTGCTTGGGGTCCCGGGTTCGATCCCAGTCCCCGCCAAGTGAACTTTGTGGTGGACAAACACCGTGCTCGTGGGTTTTCGCGGGATTCTCCCACTTTCTTCATTCCACCATTTCACTCATCTCTCATTATCACCGTCTCCTTTAGCCTAACCGGCATAACCGTGGGACGTAAAACTCAAAGATTTCTTTTCATTCTTAAATATATTTTTAAATGTTACACCTAATCACAATTTTCCTAACAAAATCGAAACTTCTATTTAAATGTGCCTTGTTGTGGCCAAATGGTTCAAGTGCATTGGTTCTGGATTTGATTCCCGGTGAGAGTTAGTGTATTTTTATACAACGTTAAGGTATAGGTAATAAGTAGGTGCAAAGAGAAAAGTGTTTAAACAAGCTTAACCAAGCTAATGAATAATACAAAGAAATAATACAATATTACGAAATTATAGAAGAAACGTTGTTAATATTAGATATTTGCGTGTGAGATATCCAAACGATGACTGTCAACTCCAAAGGTAAAAAAGTAAAACATCCAATACCAGGTTAATCAGTGGTCTCTAGGTAAAGCTATCCTACTAGGAAGTGATTGAGATACCAAAAAATGTTGTAATCGCTTAGAGACATGTTAGGAGCATACATTGGGTGAGAGACTTTAACTCATGAATAGTCTGCACCTTTTGTTGGTGTATTGAAGTGCGTAGGTGGTGTGTGTTTGGCACATCGGGTTCCTTTGTTGTTAGTCGCAGCTTTCTAGACCGGATGCAGTTATTCCCGGTAGAAAATACAAGAAAATATACATTTCTATTACTATTAAAGTAAATAATTGCACTCATTCCCTCAATGTGACACTTGTTTGTTTAACTGTATACAGACAGCTGATCCGTGGAAAAATCGTTCATAATAATAAATAAAATAAACTCGACAAATATTCTTCCAAATAATAGGTAAAAGTTTGCGTCACACTGTTCATTTTGCTGGGCACGCCAGTGTGCCCCGTTATCCGGTTGTGGCACACTGGAATATAGGGTATGGCTTTCTAATTTTTCCCAACTATTTTAACTGCTTCAATTGAAATGAATTTATAATAATAAGAGAGTGAATTTAATCTTCTTACCCTTCGATTTAGAAATAAGGTCCGCTAGAATTGTATATATAAAAAATAATAATACTCAGAATTTTATAGAGTAGTTTGTTTTATTCGAAATGACATACTTCCTGCAACTGTTTGGGTTGGAATTATTTGAAGTCAAATCTTTAAGTTTTACGACCCACGGTTATACCGGCTAGGCTAAAGGACACGGTGATGAGAAATGAATGCAATGGTGGAATGAAAAAGTTGGAGAAAACGGAAGAACCCCGAGAAAACCCATGCACATGGTATTTCTCCACCACAAAATTCACTTGGTGCGAGCTGGGGTCGAACCAAGGATCCCATGCACCAAAGGTGAACGTTTTATCACTGAGCTACCGCGGCCCCTCTGAAATTATTTATATTAGAGAGTGACTACTTTATGAAAACTTGATATCGAACACATTTGTTTAAAAATACCAGCTTTTTGAGAAATATTGCTTAATATTCAGAAAAACCTGTCAATAAAATAATAATAATAATAATAATAATAATAATAATAATAATAATAATAATAATAATAATAATAATAATAATAATAATAATAATAACTATTATTATTATTATTATTATTATTATTATTATTATTATTATTATTAATTAGCTTAAATTAAAAACTCTCTGGACCTAGTGCATTGGCACAATTCCACGAATTAAAAAGAATGTGTTTACTTCTCATGTAAGTGTAGAAGGACTTAATCCCTGTTGCTTTCAATATACGAAGAAAGTGTCCAACTTTCAAATGATATGCTACATAAAATGCCCTATGCAACATAATGTAGTATAGAGTCATCATTTCAGGTTGCCTAAAGAACACTTTCGTTTTAGCAAGAAAGGAAGAAAATAGAAAATACTGAGTTTTAACCTAATAGAAAGTTTGCAGATTTAAGGGAAAATGCACAGAGTTGTTGGATATAAAATGTAGTTCTGATTAATGGAGTAAGACACCGCACATAAGGCCGGAAAACGAAATTACGGCGCCAAAAATAGAAAAAAATATTGTGATGAAACTAATCAGAAATGCCTTCAAAATAGTCCCTATATACCAGTCCATGATGTACCGTAAGAATTTGTTTTGTGAACGCAACACAGTAGCCAGTGTATGTGCGCAAAGTCGGAGTTTATTTCGAACGGCCAACTGCAGTTAGTTGTGCCTGAGTTGCTGACGGAGAAACAGCTCGTGCTAAATTTTCCCAAAGTGACAGTAACAAGATTTCAATACGAATATGAAGAGTTAGATATATATAGTGTACATCTAAAATGACTGTGAACCTAACAAGTGAGCCTAGTGTAAATACAGTACAGGTAGTATGATGGACTAGTGCGGTGTCGAAACAAGGAAGAAATATTTACTATACAGAGAGGTATAAAAAAAGTTCCACAGAGTACCGCGACTATTCTTGGACAATTCGACAGTATATCTTATATCGAACATAGAACAGGAATACACACGTCCCCCCTTTTCCCCCTTTCCTGGTTGGAGCGTATTGTTTACACACAGTTGTGGCAACGATCTGTGAAGAACATGAAAACTAAGAGAAGAGAACTCTTTATAGTGTTATTTAAAGAGCGTTTTTACAATAGTCTTCATTAAAATGTAATGAACAATTATTACAGTATACATTAAATAAGTGTGGTATCAGTGAACTTGCTGAACAACGTGGAAATAAACTGAAAACTGTAATGAAAGTATTTGTGTCAAAGGTTTTGGCAAAATGGCGGGCATTAAATGTACGAGTGGGAAATAAGCATATGGAGTGGCTTGATCAAGACGTAACACTTCCGGTGTTACAACCATCACCGCGTCCCTCAACAACATTACGGCTTTAGGAGCAAATGAGAAGAGGAAGATCAAGAAAAGTGTTCGAAGAGAGTTTGCAACGAAGTAAGAAAAGATATGTGAAGGAAGTTGTAAAGAATACCATTTCCGAAAAGCTGTGCTTGTATGTAGAATCAAGTTTGGTGAAATCTGGCAAGAGTACTGCAGCCGAAATTGTAAAATTGGCGATCCAGTCTTCGCCTAAGAGATTGAAAAATATGAAAACGATCCATGATACATCATCTGCTACTATATGACCGTGCAACCGTGACGAAGCTTTAGGCCTTCTAGTGGATCTTAGCTTGGCAAAGGAAGATTATAAATGGATGAGACTTGGAGCAAAAGAAAAAGGATCAGATATTTATCCCTCATATCATGTGCTAGCAGAGACAAAGAAGTGTTATCCTGCAAATATTACGGTAACTGAAAACTAGGCTGTGGTCCCACTGCAAGATGAGCTCTGCATTTAGTACAAGTACAGAGTGATGTGATACTGCAGAACATTTCGGAGGACTGTGATATTATCGATATTTATTATAAATTGGGCCTAAATGGTAGCGGTGGCCAGAGCATATATAAACAAACTTTCGCGAATGATTCCTAATACATGGATTCCAACACACTTTTATGTACCATTGTACGTGTGTCAATCTAATTGTAAGAACACAACAATATTTTGGAAGAACATGACTCCATCATCGACAAGTTAGCGCCGACCAATTGCCTCTAAGATAAAAAGAAAAAAGGAAACGGTTCACAATGTGAAATCAAAGTATGACGAAGTACAAACACAAATATTGCAATTGCAGCTAATAAATCGTTCTCGGCAATAAGACAATAAAATTTAATCATATTCCGCATAAAGGCATATAGGTGTAGTCATCTCATGATCATTTCTGAGCAGGATATCCAATAAAATCAACTTTTTAATTTTTGGCGTCGTAACTCGATACTTTGGCCCTACCGTAAATAGTTTATTGTTTGAAATATACTGGGAGTGACCAAGCCATTACATATGGGAATATCGAAAGAGATACGTTAATGGTGTTAGTTGCAAACTGTTTTAGAAATGAAAAATTTAAGGAAATCTCTAAAACTCTGATATCACATATCCAAGTTGACTGACTGTTAAGTAAAACTGTTAAATCTGAGTAAAGCAAAAAAAAAAGTATTAATGACGTGTGTTACAGTTTCAGACATATCATTCTCATATCAAAACTACGATAGAAATAAATTATGAATAAAGGTGAATTCACAGTTCTGGAATACCAACAAATGATTTTGCTAGATGTAAATTTTCGGAAATTTTTTTAATAAGGCGATTTATTTTTTTGTTTGTTTATTAGCTTCCCTATGCCGTAAACGTCGCCAACTCCTAGTGGCCCACTTGCCGGTAAATGGCGATCGTCGATATAGCGACGCGTCGAAGGATTGCCGCTAGTGTGCCACTAGTGGCAGGGTTTCGTCGAGTCAAAGCAGATATCTAGAATCGGGGGTATCGGGAAGAAAATATTTGCAACCCATCGCATTGACAGCAGAGGAAGATATCGAACTAACGGACAACGAGGAAGTTGAAACAATAATTAAGAAACTAAAAACTAAAAAAGCTCCAGGATTGGATGGTATAGTAAATGAGATCTACAAAAATAAAAAGGATATTTGGACTCCATATCTAACAAAATTGTTCAACACCCTACTTAAGAAGCAGATATTTCCCTCGCTGTGGAAAGAATCGAAATTGCTAATTTTGTTAAAAAGTCAGGATAAAGATTTAACAGAAGTGAGTTCTTACCGTCCAATCTGCCTTTTGAGAAACATCTCAAAATTATTAGAAAGGATAATAGCAAATAGAATTCGACGAAAGCATAGAAATATCGAAGATGATAGTTTACAATATGGTTTCAGAAAGGGCAAATCTACGGAAGATGCCTTAAATGCATTTGTGTATCAAGTTAAGGAAAGTAGCATGGAAAGAAAATATGCACTGGCCCTGTTTTTTGACACAGAGGGAGCGTTTGATAACTTATGGACACCATCTCTCATTGAAAGGTTAAAAGAGCTAAATTTATCACAATATTTAGTAAATATAGTTAGGGATTACTTCTTGAATAGACAGATCATCATCCATGAAAACCTGGGAAATATCAAAGTTACTACACAAAAGGGATGTCCGCAAGGATCGATCTTAGGACCATTGATGTGGGATTTGGAATACCAGCCGTGTTTAGAAAGACTAAACCAATTAGAGGAAACTGAACGAGTAATTGCTTTTGTTGATGATTTGGCTGTAATAATTTCAGCAAACTCTAGAATAGAATTGGAAAGAAAATCAGCACGAATTATAAACGAATTACTTGATTGGTGTGGAAAGTCTAAGCTAAAATTCTCTGAGAGGAAAACGGAATACATGATTTTTGGAAGTAAATTATTAAGAGGACCAATAATTAAAATAGGCAACAGTAAGATCGAGAGGGTATCAGTATTTAAATATTTAGGGATTATGATAGACGATAAACTGAATTTTGGAGAGCATATTAATTATGTTACTCAAAAGGGTCATAAAGTAACTAATAAACTCATTTCATTGGCTCAAACAAATTATAGGCTACCGAGAAAATTAATTAAGACTTATCAGGAGGTAATCCTAAGCGCCTCGATGAACTATGCTTCCAGCGTATGGGCACATTGATTATTAGAGAATAACTCCTTAAAAGCAAAAATAAATCGCCCACAAAGAAACCTTTTAATTCGGCTCATTGGTGCCTTCAGCACGACACCGCACAGCGCGTTGTGTATTTTGATGGGTTTCAAACCAATGTATTTAACAGTAATCCAGAGAGCGGCAACATATTGGTATAAAAAAGGAAATTTAAATAAGACGAAAGAACTTTTAGGGACCAAAGCACAAAAACTCGATGAAATAGAAAGACAAATTCAACAAAAATGGATACAGGACTGGCAAGTAGACAAAACATCAAGAAGATTATTCACGTTTATTCCAGACGTTGGAACGCGACTCAAATGGAATTACTTCAATCCCAACAAAGAACTAATTCATTTCCTAACAGGACATGGTCCCTTTCCAACCCATCTTTATAGAATCAACAAAAAAGAACATGATAGCTGTGAATGTGGAGAACAAGGGACACCTGAACACAGTGTTCTGTGGTGCCCGTTCCTGGAGGAGTACTTGCGAATTCGTGACCAAATTAGACAGAAAGATATAAAAGCTATCTTAGAAGATGGAAAGGATTGTAGAATCCTGGCACATGTAGCAGAGGAATACTCAGAACTATGCAGAAAACATTTTACAGAGAAAACACAAACTAAATGAACATAAAATATGGAAAACAGAATGAATGAGGATTCCTCCCTCCTGGACCGAAGGAAACTTCTGGAAGCGCTGGATCTCCGCGCCCCCAGGAAGGAGGTTGAATGAAGATGTGTGAGTGCCTAGAGCATTCTCGGTCTTTGACTGGTAAGGAACTCCGGATCCTCTTGGAGCGTATGTGTGATGCGATGGTGACGGAATGAGTGTTAAATCTAGAGCCGTGGGAATAAATATACACTAATATGTAATAGAAACAATCATATAAAAATATCCCAATTTTGACATGAAGACTCGGAAATAGAGCATCATCTCGAAGCCGCTTCGCGATTCGGTTACGATAGCGTGCGACTTTCGGTCCGTGGGTACACGGCGGCGGGACACAACTGACCAGGGCCCGCACTAAGTGCTCCGAGTGTGTCCTGGGCCTCATGTCGATACTCACGGTCCGTTTCTGATGTGTAGGATGAACCGAGATCAATGAATAATACAGCTACATCAACAAATACAGCCATAATCAAAATTTTTAAAAAATCAGTGAACCAACTTTATCGATATGACACTTAAATGCATTATAGAAAAGTGGTGTGTTAGTGAAGTTATGTGTAGTGTAGTGTTTAGTGAAGTGATGTGTATATAGTGATTATTAACCACACAGGGGAAACCGTGACACAGGAGAGGAACGCACATACAGGTGAAAATCATTTAGGTGAGAAACCAAGATTAGAAAGAGTATCAGCAGTCAGCAGTAAGCAGACACCGAAGTTATCAGAGTGTGATAACAGGAATTTTTCGTGTTATTTAATAAACTCTTAAAATCAATAAGACGAAAATAGAAAATGTATGTTTTGGAAATATTAGACAATTGTCAACTTACTATATATGACAATTTAGGTAGTAGCTAGATAGCAATCAAATTTGTTACGTAATACGATAATAAAATTAGGTAGGAATTAGATAGTAATTTAATTCTTGTTTAGTTAGTTAATATTGATTAGATAGCTCAAGTCCTTTTGTTTTTCTTTTCGTTTTTAAAATTTTGTTTTGTTTTATTTGTTGTTCATTGTTGTTGGATGTTGAGTGTTGTGGTCTCGTCCTTCCCACCGTTTTCCTTGTTCCCTGTCTTCTTTCCAATTATTGCAAATAAAGGATGTTGAAAAAGGCTAAAGAAAAACAAAATGCGATGATGATAGCCCGTTTCGGTTAAAGTCTTCAGATGCCGAAACTGAAGAGGCAGATCTAAGCATTTAAAAAAAAAAAAAAAAAAAAAAAAATTCGGGGGTATTGAAGTTACCACCACGTAAGAACGAGGACTACATTTTGGTCCGCGCTCGTTTGATTTGTCACGGAAAATCGTAAAGGGGCCAACATGAACTATCACCAGTCATGTGCATGCGGTTATTATTATATATTATTTTTCGCTGACGAATTGTTATTATAAGGAGAATACTTGAACTCCGGGGGTCAAGAGTAACTCCTGCCTTTACATCATGAAGTGAAAAATCTTGAGATGGGTGCGTATAATTGTATGAATTTAGTTGGCAACTGTCGCCGATCACTAGCAAGTGAATATGGGAGAACTATGAAAAAAGTAAATAGACGCTTGCCATTTTGTTATAAAATTACATGACGAGTGCATTTGATCTGATTCCAAACAGTTATCTTCAAATATACACGGTTAAAGGAGCACTCTGATTAGAAATATTAAAAAGACTTCAACGATTTATCACTCTACAAGCGGTGTCTTCATAGTCGCTTCCGTGGCGAGTTCGGAAGATTACGCAACTAGTAACCCTAAGGTTGATGGTTCACGCCCAGCTCACGGCACTTTTGTTTTATTTTTTAAAAAATGTTTTTAGACACCTTGATGCAAAGAAATTACGCATATAGGCGATTTAACGTATTTTAGGGGAATAATTTTGTGGTTCGTTGGCGTCCCGTCGCTTCTCTGCCGGTGGTGGTATAATTTTCAAAACGGAAGTGTTACCAATTTTTGGCTGCGGGACAGCCAATTTTTGGGGACATGTCACTAGTTGCCTATCGGTGGTCCACCGACGCTTACGGCATGGGATTTTCCCCTCACGAGTGAGGCAGATTGTAATCGACCAAGAGTGTTTTGGAAAAATGGGAAACATCTTCCGACTTCGACTTCTGAATAATACGTTTAGGATCATGTCGAATCAAGGCTGCGGCACGGGAAGGTAGAACAAGTGAGGCAATCGTTCCAAGCACTACGCTCGAGAGTTTCCGTCTCATTCAAGACTTAGACTCTTCAGGAAAAGTAACAAGTTTATTACTTGTAATTCATTCTTTGAGTCAAAGTATTTTACAATAAACCATCGTTTTGTAAGATATTTTTACGATTGTATACTATTAATTTCGAAAATTGTACTCATAATATAATTTCCCATCATGGATTTGAAAAAAATCAAAGTTGGAACAAAGAAAGATCTTCGATCCACATGTCTCTTCATGTTTGATATGGAAGTCTCATCTTCATTATTGACCCTTAATTTATTTTAGTCCTAGGCAACGCGAATCGACGGGATGGCTCTAAGTGAAAACATTCATTTAGATGGTTAAGTAATCAGGAAATTCCTGCTGTTATTTCACGAAACACAACAGATCTTGAGAAAAAAAAGCAATTTTGCTTACCAGGGGGAGGGAGTAAATCATCTGCATACGTTTTTTTAACTAGGAAGAAGGCAAGGGCGCCGATCCTGGGGGGCCGGGCCCGCCCAAAGCTCATGTAGGCCACCTTTGTATTTATGAATATACAATATTTGGCATAATTTGAGTGTAATTTGTCTTAAAATCCTCATATATATGTATATATATATATAGGCATATATCTTCTGCATTTGAATGCCCCCCCCCCAAATTTACAGAGAAATTGGCGTCCTTGGAAGGTCTAGTGAAATGAATAAAAATGTGATAACGTAATACTTGAATAACTCTATCTAATGGAGGAAAGTAAATTAGTATTCAACACTTCTTTCAATTTTAAGCATTTGAAAGATTCTCGTAATTTAGTAGCGTCCCGGATTTGCATTTTTGAAGTACGGGAACTTTATCTATACCTTAACGTGGGAATCGGTTTCGGACCATGCACTTAAGCCGCTTTGCCATAGAGGCACATGGGAGTTTTTCTTTCGATTTCCTTAGGAATATTGCGAATGGTATGACTTAAAACAATGTTTAAAAAAGAATACACATCGACACAATAAGATGATAATCTGATACCTAGGAAATATATTCAATTGTTTTTAATTTGTTCTCACGCTACCAAAACAGTACTTACGCTATTTTATTCCAGCCTTTTAATATAAGCATTTCACACTATTGTCTGTTCTAGGATGATACAATTCTAGTTCATGTATATGCTAGCTTTGGAAATACAGTAGAGTTTCGCTTATCCGACATAAACAGGCAGTCAGAACGCTGGATAATATGGATGTGTTAAGAAAAGACCTATTAAAAGTAAAACTTATGATATAATTTTACATGTTACGCATCTAATAATAATGTTTTATAACAAATAACTGCACTGCACTGAATCAGGGACGTATCCAGCGTGAGAGCCTGAGGGCTGTCACTCTCCGAAACTCAAGCACTTTTTAATAAACTTTTTTTTAACCCTTTTTAGGTTCTTTTATATCAGTTTACTAGTAGTCAGTGTCCAAACTTTGGGCAATGTGCTGTTGTCTTGTTATAATTCTAAGAACATACCATAATGCCATTATACCAGGTGGAATTAAAGAACAGTTTTAAATAGGATTAACATTTCTTTTCCGTTCTGTTTTTAACTTTAATATATTAGAACGGTACACTCAATGTCTTCTTGCTATTTTTGTTATGCGATATACGTAGCAGACAGTTTTCTTTAGTTACATTTTTCTCGAAAATATGTTTCATTTTGTTTGTGCTATAATGCAGTTTACAAAATAAATGTAAAGTAAATGCTGTTTATAAATGAAAAGTAGGAAAAAGTTTAAGAGGAGTACAGAACTGTTGCATTATTATTATTATTATTATTATTATTATTATTATTATTATTATTATTATTATTATTATTATTATTATTATTATTATTGATATTTTTAAAACATTAGAATTACGTACTTACGAGGACGTAATTCTACGTAATTAGAATCATACGTGTTGGGCCCACTCCGAATAGAAAACCTGGATACGTGTCTGCACTGAATGATAGACGTATGAGTCAAGTTGTAGAGGGCGCGCTAGGCGATAGACTCCAGAGCATGAAAAATAGATTAAGACCACAACTTGCAGTTCTTCTTGCCGATTGGTGCTATTTGCAATGATATATCGGATCATACGGTATGTGGAACAAAGGATGGTCGGATAAGCGAGACCATGGTGTATTGGTGTTTCACGCACCTAAACCTGTAAAATGTTTGTATAAACAATTATCTTTCACTCCCTAGCTAAATTTGTGGGTATGATCACACACCTTGCCTCATAAAGTATAGTCTTATAAAGAAAAAATATTTTTTTTAGGTAAAACCTAAAGAAAAGCCAACTTCAATAATTTTTTTTTTTAATAATAATGGCAAACTAGTCCATTTCATCACGATAAATCACTTTTGGTACTAAGATGTCTTTTTCTGTCCGTATATATCCTTCACACTTTGTTGGAGACAAAATTGTTCTTTCCCCAAGAAAACAGGATGAGAGAAGCTACACAACAGCATGAACAGAAAACAATAGCTATTAACAATAGTTCTCTAATCCTGGATAAATACGTCATTACAGCAAAATATCAGTAAGTTGTCCTTATTATATTGCTTCGGTTCTTATTAACATGAAAATTATAATGTTTTGTAAAAAAAAAAAAAAAAAAATGGGATGGGATGGGATGGGATTCGATGTGGTGTCAAAATAATGAATTAACTACAAGTCCGCCACTCTATCCACCTAACCACTGAGGTTACGTGGTGTTGGCTCTTTTTCTTTAAAGACATAATCTTCATAACCATGGTCCGTATCGCTTCGAACCTTAAGATAAGAGTTTTTCTGTTTAATTCTATATTTTCGTACGACATCTTAGTTACAGAAGCTAATTTATATTTCGCAGGCAATCTACACACTAGGTTTTAAGCAATAAATGCAACATTTTAGTCCACTATCCTTGATCCTTGATCCAACTCCTCGACTCCCCTACTGAATTCCCTCCGCAATCATGCTCTGCTACTGAAAAAATCCCTAGAAATCATCGTTGCCAGTATACACAAAACCGAGCATAATTTTGTTTTTTGCTTATATTTTTTTAATATTATTATATTTTTTGGAAATATCTCCTTAGATGGATTGCTTTCTATTATCTCCACATACTAATAACTGAATTTTACCTATAAACGTAAGGAAAATGGAATAAATACGAAAAATCTTCAGTTACAGTATACGCGCAATTTTTTTTGCGCATGGGAGTACATAATATCAATACGGATTATTTTGCTTCTTCAAAATAGCTAACTGCATGTAAGACAAGAAACAAACTGTATTGCTGGCCTTGTATTCTGTTCCACATAGAAAAGGACGTGTGGAATAATGATGGCTTTTGTGACATGAACAATTTTCACAAACCCAAGTTCCGCCAAGAAAAATGTTATTCACATCTGTCCACAATAACTAAATTGAAAACTTTCAGGAAACCAGAATTGATTTTTAATTGAGCAAGCAATGCAGAAGTTGAATGAAACCGAGAACTAATAAACCGATTGATTTATTCCTCTTGTTTTATTGCTAAACAAGAGCTATAACAAACAGGAAGATTCTGTCAATTAGGGAAATTATATTGAAGTAATTCAGTTACTTTCTAAGTACGACACTTAATGGACTTGCAGGGGCGCCTGAAGAAAATTTTCTAGGGAGGGGCCATCTCCATGGTTGCTATGTTGCATCTGGTATTTCTGGTATTTAATATACGTGGTTTGCTATATTACGCATACATTTTCGTGAGCCAGAGGAAGGTCTGGGCCCCACCCTGCCCTCTCGTTCGGGCGCCCATGTTGACTTGTCATCTTCACAGCATGAGAGTGTTTAAAGGAACGTCAAACAGAATTCAGAATTATATTATTAAATGTGTTGGTGAGTAATTCTGGATAAAATTAAGTCAGAAATAAACAATACACTTCTTACAGCAATAATGTTGGACAAAACTACGGACATTGCAAAGATCTCTCAGCATTCAATCGGTACGTGAAAGGCGGCAATTCGTGAAAGATTTATTTGTTTTGCAGATGTTACTACTACTACTACTAAAAAAAAAAAAAAAAAAAAAAAGATTGCACTGCGACTGCTCTAAATGAGCATGCTTTCCAAATTCTCTCTCATTTTAATTGTAAGCAAAAGCTTGTAGCACTAGGCTATGGATGGAGCTGCCACATTTTCTGGACATTTGAACGGTTTACAATCTTTTGTGAAAAGGTGTTTGAGTGCACTCACCATACACTGCTATCATCACAGACTCAACCTCGTTGTTTCACAGTCTGTTAATCACATCAAGGAATGTAAAATATATTTTAGAATAAGTGGCATTCCAAATTTCTTTTCATATTCATCGAAACGCTGTAACGCGCTTGCTGAATCAGAGGTAACTAAGCGATTTCCAACGTTTGCCACTATAAGATGGAATTACAATTCCAAAATTGTGAATGCAGTAAATGAAAATCAAATATAACTCTTACGGTGTTCTGAGAACATTGTAGAAGATTCAGATAATTGCGACACCGAAGCTTTCATGACTACAAAAAAAAAAAAAAAAAAAAAAAAAAAAAGTGAGAGTTATCATTGAAGGATTTCGATTTTGCATTTCTCCGCACGGATATACTATTCAACATTCTTTACAGTAAAACCTTGGATGTGAAATATTGCATCCAAAAAGTACAAAAGATGGTATCTCAACTTAGAAATGCAAGAAACGATTTTGAAGACTTATAGAAAAGTAGAATTGGATGACAACGGGAACCTTCTAATAAAAGACGTAAAGTAGATGACGGAACAGATTCAGAAATTAAATATGTGCGTATCTTCAATGACATTATTGATACTGTGATTTCAAGATCTCAGTGAGTTACAATTTCTTGACCTGTTAGATTTAAAGAATTTTCAGTGCTTGAAATCTCGATTTCCTGATTGCTTGTTTTTGACCTTAAATCAATTTACGGGAGTTTTTTTTAAAAATTTTAACAATTTGCGGAGTGAATTAATATAGGTTTACAAACTCTTAGATTTTTCAAATAAAACTGTGACTGAAATTATCCATTTCTTGAAAGAAAGAGGCTTGGTAGAAAAAGCGTTTACAGAAACATATAAATTGTGTTATTTGGTGTCAACAATACTACTCAGGACCTCCACTCTACAGCACACATTCTCTTCGAACTTAGTCCCCTGTGAGAAAAGTCACGGCACGCCATTGGTTGAAGGGTTTATTCTCACTGGATCTTTTGTGAAAACAAAGAATTTGTTTCGGGAGAAATGTCCAGACGTTCATAATTTAGCTGTTTCCAGCTTTCTCATTGGAGGCATTGTTTACAGTGTCAAGTCCAGACTGAGAATATTACGAGCTTGTGGGCGCAAGTTCGGCAGTTCTCAGTGGCGGGCGAGAGGGTGAGAGAGACAGAGGGTTTCACTCGAGTGGAGACTGCCTTACCGTACACGCTAGTGTGCATATTTTTGGAAGCTTAGCTTCATCATCCATTTCATCTTTCATTTCATTCAACATACTGCGGTCCGATCATTGGTTTTCTATCCACCATCTTCATTGGCCACTATGGCCAGCGGACAACATCCGAGTCTTCCTGCGACTGCTCCTACACCATCCGTCTTAGCTCATAAAGTAGAGAAACGGAAGAGCTACAAGGAAGCATTTGAGTCACCAGTAACTGCTCCAAGTTCAGACGAGAATACCAGGACTAACGATGACGGCAACGTAGCATCTATTTCTACATCTCCACCTCACAAAAAACACCACGACGATAACATCAGTATTGCTATTTCCGAAGACAGCTCCCGACTCATGATAGTAGACGGTATCCAGCAACTATCCCACAAACCTCAACCGGACGTACATAATTTTCTATTACAAAATTTTGATCCAAAACTCCGCAACGCCAAACTGTTACTTCAGCAAATTCTTAAATACCGACCACGCTCAGAAATCTTACAAATTGTCCAAATACAAAACGGTTATATCATAAAGTCACCTCTACCGCATTTTGCCACATCAATCAGAGACAAGCATAGTTTCGAAATCTTCGGCAAGACTGCAAAACTTACGAAACTGCAGGACCAATGTACCAAACTACTACCACCACCAAGACGATCTCCTACGCTATCTGTGGTCATTCGCGGAGTGGATCCATCATACAGCGACGAAGAAATTGAGGAGGAATTATGTCTAGAAGGGTACGCGTTCAAGAAATGTCTTCGCATCCCTAACAACCAAGGAGCTACTTACATGATCCGGGTCTTGACCGAATCGCAAGATACTATTGATGATCTCTTGGAACACGGGGCATACATCTACAAGAAACGACACCGAGTGGAACCTTCGAAAACTCCAGCCCCTTTACCAATTCGTTGCGACCGCTGCCAGGAGTATACACATCCAACTTCAAAATGTACAAATTCTTTCAAATGCGGTTATTGTGGTGGTCCCCACCACACCCGGACCTGTCCAAACATGCAACAACCACCTGACTGTCCTACCTGTCACGAACGTCATCCTGCTTATAGTTACAAATGCAAATCGAAACCTGTTCCTTAAGAAGCCCAGCCTGAATTAGTTGTTCCTCTCCGTATGCACGATGCACAAAATCAAACCACTGAAAACTGTACTACATCCGATCAACCTATAACTATTAAGCAGCTCTTAGCTTTCATCACGCTCACGCTTCAAAACATACATCCTTTTGCACGTCCTCTAGTTTTGCAACACGTTCAATTCGCTGCACAATCTGTCTTTCACCTCCAATTCCACGCAACTTACAATGGACCAACAGCGTACTTTCATACCTTTCCATTACAACAAAGTCTCTAAATTCCATCACGTCATGAGCATCATGGGTTTAATTTTTCTCTTTCTTAATATTCGTTCAATCTTCGCTCACAAACTACTCTTTGAACAACTCCTTCTGGAAGAAAAAGCAAATGCTTTCCTATTGAACGAAACTCATCTTACTCCGAAACTGCAATGCAAAATTCCAGGCTACACTTTAATCCGTCAAGATAGTATTCTACCAGCACGACGTGCCAACGGTGGCGTAGCAATAGGTTTCTCACCTCATATTCCATACCGCATACACACAAGCCCAGTTCAGAATCTACCGGAACATCTAATAATCACACTCTATTACAAATCAGATTACATCACCATAGCAACAATCTACGTTCGACCAGGCCACCCAATTCCTCAGGCCTTCTTTCAGTACATTTCAAATTCCTTTAAGCGCTATATCATCTTAGCTGACATTAATATCCATAGTCGTTCCAACAGAGACAGAACAGATTTCTTGAACTTCATCACCACTGCTACAACGGGCACATACCATCAACTGCCAAAACCGACACGCCCAGATTCTAACACAACTCCTGACATAGCTATCACTTTAGCTACCTTAACACAGCGCACAATAATTGAAGTCTTAGACCCCTTAGGAAGTGATCATGTACCGATCAAGCTATGCATTCAAAGTCGTATTCCACGACCTGTTGACGCAACTCCACCTCGCATGATCCCAAGGTATGATAAAACAGAGTGGGAAAAGTATCGCTCATATCTTTCAAAACACCTAGAAGGCCTTGATCCATCTACTACAGAAGAAGAACTATATTGTATTTTAGATACTATTACACGCCATATGAATCACGCCTCTGCACAATATATCCCACAGTCGCAATATACACCACATAAACCTAAACTTCCGCCGCAATATCTTGCCATGGTGCAGCGATCCCGACAATTTTTTCGTGACTACATTCATACAGGAAGTCGCGAGGCACTTCGTTATCACAGAGCCCTTTAACGTACAGTAAAAAATTATGTCAAAGCGTACAAATTACGCCAATGGGTAAAAACCTGTAACTCTCTCTGGGAGACATCCCATCCTTCATGTTACTGGAAGCGCCTCAATGCACTTTCTGGCAAATTTAATAAAACTTCCTATCCACTCATTCTTAACGACACACCGTACACTCTGATCTCGATAAAGCAAATGCCTTCGCCACATATCTTCAAGATATCTTCACACCACTTACTCCTGATCGATCTGTTCATAATCATCCGGAAGATCGCTTTGATTTTTCATCCGCTCATCTTCAGCCAGACGCTAACCACCCGCTGAATATTCACAGACCATTAACAGTGACTATCACACCTGACGATATCACTTCAGCCATAAGAAGGAAACGTAACACAGCTCCAGGAATAGACTCCATCTCTTATCGCCACATCAAAGAGAGTCCATGCATAGTTCTGTACCTTCTCTCACTCATCTATACTTTCATCCTCCGTTCTGGATTTATACCATCCCACTGGAAGACGTCTAAGATCTTGATGTTCCTTAAGCCTAATAAGCCAGCCGACAGTGTCTCTTCATATCGCCCTATCCAACTGACACCTGTATTCAGTAAAATTCTCGAAAAAATCTTAGTTCAACGTCTACACGTTCATCTTACTCATTATAATCTTTTACCACGTTCACAAGCCGGATTTCGTCCAAACTACAGCATTAATGATCAATTATTACGTCTCCTCAATCACATCACCAACCATTATAATACATCACGACCATCTGTCTTACCTTATTTGATTTGGAGAAAGCATTTGATAAAGTATGGCACGCCGGACTTACGTACAAACTTTTGAACTTTCGTCTTCCTATTACCTATATCCGATTTATCTCACAGTCTATAACTTTTTGCACTGTCGCCTTGCATACGTTTCTATTAATAACACATTCTCTCATCCTATATTCCTTTACTCTGGCGTACTCCAAGGATCTTCACTCTCTCCTCTGCTTTATCTTCTATATGTAGCCGACTTACCAGCATTGACTCCTAACGTTCATGTTTACCAATATGCAGATGACACCGCATTTCTAGCACTCGGCAAAACTGTTCATCAACTTAACATTTCAATGCAGTCCGCAATAGATTCCTTCGTTAACTGTTGTGAAAAGTGGCGCCTCAAAATAAACGCTCTGAAGACCCAAACTATAGTTTTCTTGCCGCCCAAAAAGCGCACGAAGGTTCACCGAAACCCCAACCTACTTCATCTCACAGTCGATGATACCCGTCTTCAACTCAGCAAATCTGTCAAATACCTCGGCCTCACCTTAGACACACATCTCACTTGGAAACCACATTTACAGGACGTCATTGCCAAAGCTTCAAACCGTCTCAATTTGTTAAAACGCCTCACAGGTACTACTTGGGGTCTCAGTTCCACAACTGTGCTAAATACTTATAAGTTTTTTTTGCGTCCAGTTCTGACATATGCTAATCTGGCTTGGATCGCTGCACCTCCTTCCTTCTATAACAAATTGAAGATCTTGGAACGCCATGCACTTCGCATTGCATACCGGATAAAACTGCCCAGTCCGACAAACGAATTGTACGAAAGAACGCCTTTTCCACATATTTTTTTCATCTCGAATCTCTCCGTCTCAAATATATCGATAAACATAGGTATGAACGACATCCGCTCCTTATAGACACCATGAACGCCCACATAGACTTTCCGATTTCAGCTCCTATCATACATACACCGCTATCTCTTCTCTTCATGATCTACCATTACACTCTACCCCCAAACCACAAGTATCTCCCCTTAGCAGAAGAATTGAAGACCGACGACCCACAACCTCTCATCTGTCCATCATACGCACTGTAATACCTCTGTCACTAATCTGGGCTTCCTCTTGTTTTTCATCAATGCTTGGAGCAGCCCCCAAGCGAGAAGATTAACCAGCATTTGTTAACTAACATAACCCAGTGATGTATTGTCTTTTGCACTTCACAGCATTACATTTCGCCTTTTTCATCCTCATCTCATGATTGTGATCTAAAGATCACAATGTTCAACCTGACAATGTTAGAAATAAATAAATAAATAAATAACCCTCTCTATAATTGTCCTTCCGTCATTCCTTATTTTTTTTCCTTTATCCATCCTAACTAAGTATGATACTATCCCATAGACCAGCTACAACTGCTTCTATATCTCCCTATTATGCCACCACAATTCTTCCCATAGAGGGCGTAACCCTCGAGCGGGTAGCTAGCTCCGGCTAGCAAAAAAAAAAAAAAAATACCAGACGTTCTGTGCCAGCAAAAAGCACCATTCAGGAATTGATTGAAAAATGGCGGCGTACAGGATCGGTTCAAAATGCTCCCAGGAACAGACGACCATCTGTCTGCTCACCTGAATTAAAGATGCAGGTGGAGGAGATAATGACAAGAAGTCCTCGAAAGTCAACCAGGAGATTGAGTCAACAGGTTCATGCGAGTGAGAGAAGTTGCAGACGTGTTTTAAGGGGACTGAAGTTAAAACCGTACCGGATAAGTGTTGTGCAAGAACTGAAGGAGCCTGACCTGCAGAAGAGGGTGCATTTCTGTTCATGGCTGTTGAGCAATGTTGCCAGTGGTTTCTTGGATCCACTAATGCTCATCATGAGTGACGAGGCGTGGTTCCACCTGTCTGGGTACGTAAATTCCCAAAACAACCGGTATTGGTCGACAGAAAATCCACACGCAATCCACCAGGTATCCTTGCATGATGAGAAGATCGGTGTTTGGTGTGCCATTTCCGCCACACGCGTTATTGAGCCCATATTCTTTGAGACGACAGTGAACAGTGACGTGTATATGGGAATCCTGGAAGAGTTTTATACACACTTGACCGAAGAGGAGCGTCAGTTATGTTACTTTCAGCAGGACGGTGCAACATGCCACACATCAGCTGCATCATTGTCCCTTGTGCATGAGATGTTTACACCAGAGAGGACAATCAACAAAGGCTTGTAGCCTCCTCGGTCACCAGACTTGTCCACGTATGACTTTTACTTATGGGGACTGTTAAAGGGAAGAGTATACGAAACAAATCCACACACAATTGAAGAACTCAAGACCAGGATCCAGGATGTCACCAATAGCATTACAACATAAGAACTGACAATGATATATATGAATCTCCTCAATCGTGCTCACATGTGTGTTGAAGTGGGCGGAGGACACTTTCAGCATCTGCTGTGAAGGCTGCTGTGAAGGTGAGTAGTCATAATCAATACATTACATTTCATTTATGTGTTGTAGTTAATCATATTCAATACATTACATTTCATTTTATGTGTTCACTTTACGGGCCGGTTTTATGTGCCGCACCCTGTAGTAGTCTGTAACCCTCCAGAAAAAGGATATTTCACCATCCTGAAACCCCGTTTGGACTACTTTTAGAGCCTGAAAAACTGGAGACATACCGGATAAAAGAAAATATCTGGTAACACTACCATAGCTTCCTAAATCCGTTATACGGAAATCCATAAAATCGAATAATGAGTGCATTAGTTTTCTGTATTGTTGTTGGGGGCACGGTGGCTCAGTGATAGAGCTCTTACTTGTGGTGTGTGGGATCCCTGGTTCGATCCCCAGGTAAGTTCGTAGTGGACAACATCGCGTGAGTAGACTTTCCCGGGGTAGTCCCGTTTCCTCCTACTTTCTCATTCCATCAATTCTATCAGCATCATTCACTTGCCATAATCATAACCTCCCTCAACTTAAAGGGCATAATCATGGGACGTTAAAGATTAAACTGAAAGATTTCTTCTCTGTATTGATGTTTAAGTATTAGAACATAGTTCCGCAAAATTCTTTAATCGCTGTAGTAGCTTCAGAGATTCGCGGAGCACACGTTGAGAAAGATGAATCCTAAAATGTGCTAGAGTCGGCTTTATTTCCAAAAGGTAGACATATATCTTTACTTATTGGTCCAGATATACAGAAAATAAATTATTTAAAAAAGATGAAAGAGAAAAAAATCTAAAGATAGTTGAAAAGAGGTAGCGACAATGGTTAAGAGTACAAAGTTCAAGTCAGTGGCGGCTCTTGATGGAAGTCATATCCGTAAAAAAATTATATATATATATATATATATACACACAGAGGCGAATCCAAGGGGGGCTATAGGAGCTATAGCCCCCCCTTGACACTTAAATTTACACTGGATATAATGGGCTTCAATCCTGCTTTACACTGGATAAAACTGCAAAGTATGGTTTAGCCCCTCCCTTAGTCATTTCCTGGATCCGCCACTGTATATATATATATATATATATATATATATATATATATATATATAGGCACCGACTTGAAAAAAATATTGGGGGGGGCAAAGAATGAATAAATATATAATTGTATTCAATTGTTTTCTATCAACTGTTTGGTGAAGGTCCGCTTCCCTCTCCCATATCTGGGTCCACTACTCTTTGCGAAATTCACGACCTAAGTCAAATTCGGTTAAAGGCATTAAAACAAATTTAAGTTCAAAATTTGAGAACTTCACTGCAACTTTGCGCAACACATTGATCTTCACTTTTCATATCAGTGCTGCCAGAATGTTGGTTGAAGATTCAGCGCTCTATTAAAAACATCGTTTTAAAAACGGCATTTTCTTTCGAATAAGAAGACCGTTTCTAATATTGAATTAAAGGCATGACGTAATTTATGTTAGAAGTTATTGTTCCTCTTTGTTAATTCTTCCTGGACTGGATTACATTGGGGGGGGGACCCCACCTTTAAATATTGGAGAAGCCAAAAGTGTATTGCCCCCCAAAGTAGGCGCCTATATATATATATATATATATATATATATATATATATATATATATATATATATATGCTACAAAATAAGGAAAAAATGCTTATCTAATATACTAATTCTTTCTTGTATACAGCTTCCTGGAACTGTATGAAACTCTCTTCCCTCAGCTTGTAGCAATAAAACTTAACCAATCTGCCTTTCCTTTAAAGCCGCCACTGATCAAATTAGTGTTATAATGGAAAGAAATTATGGTGGAAGTTAGAAAGTGGGGAGAAGGATATTGAAATTCAATGAAGAAGATTGAGTGGAGGTCGATAATACGTAAAAACTTCTGAAGAAATTGTCTTATTATTACCGTAGGAGGTAAAAACTGGGAGGGGGGCAGCCAGAACTCAACTATGATATTTATAACATAAGTTTACTATAAACTTTCAAAAATATGTAAATAATAGGTTAAATTACTTTTGTCATTCAGAAAACTAGGGGGGCCTAGGCTCTCCAGCCCCGGGCTAGATTCGCCACTGTATTATTGATTCAGAATTAGTGTTACCCACGAGGCGAGACGAGAAGAGGTAATCTCGAAATTGTTATCACCTCGTCACGTCACTAGAGGTCCACGAAGGGTGTGATATAAAAACATTTAAAAATTATTTTTTATTAGTGGAGTCTGCGCCGTAGCTTAGATTTTTTTCTTGGGAGCAGGTATTGACATTTGGGCCCCCTAGAGAAAGTTGGACTCCCTAGAAAGAAAAAATGGCCCCTTCTTTCCATCCTTCTCTTACTCTTTGTGGGCCCTCCCACATCAAGGTCTGCGGGGCCGTTAGTTTCGCCCCTGGGCTCGTTCCATACATGACAAATTAAGGGGACAATATTGACAAATCTCAAAGCCATACGAATAAATATTATTTCTAGGGCCCCTAATAGAGACATTCTTTACTGAAATGGACCCACGACTCATTTTTGTTTTATTTATTTTTTGCGTGATTTTTTGATTATGTAATGTAGTGAAACTGTTTGATGTTTCATTTATTATTTCATGTTCGTGTCGTATACGGAGTAAGAAAATTTTGTTTTAAAGTGGACCCCCCTCGAACGGTGGGTTGTTTCCCTCCCTGGGGGACATTCCCCCCCACAAGCTATGCTCCCGAGTGGAGTGAATTGTGCAATAGCTTGCTTATCTTTATACGTCAATAAATGTTCTTCGTTGTGTACGTACAATGACTTTATCAATTTATAGATGTAATTCTACGAATCATGTAACACTGAGATCTAAGACTCGGTTGAACTAGTGTTGCCCACGAAACTCATGCAATTGCTCGTCTCGTCTCGATTCGTGTCTCGAAAGTTGAGACAAGAGCTATTGGAACTTACGCAGATTCGTTCTGACGCGTGATTAGTGCCATACTAAAGAGTTCGACTAACATATGTTTCCTGCAGTAGTCAGGCCTTTAGTACAACGCTAATCATACGTCAAAACGACTCTGCATAAGGCTGATTATGTTTTTTGTCTCGTCTCAAATTTAAAAATGTACCATCGTACAGACTCGGCCTGGCCAGGGCAGGAGGGCAGGGATCTCTGCCAGGGCCCCCTCTATTTCATATATAATAATGAATATTGAATAACATGGAAAATAAGATAAAACATGTCTGCTATGTTGGAGCATAGGTACTGTTTGTAGTTTCTGTTCCGTTCCCAGAGTTCGGTGACCCCTGCATTGAATGTTGTCTTGGGGTCCGTTATTGGGATGAAACTAACAATATTGTAAACTCCTATTTGGGGCCCTTTGTTTGTGATCTATTAAGAATATATTTCAACAATATGAAGAATGGGGCCCCAGCATCATATTGTCTAAATTTGTACTGGGGCCCCATGCAATGCCGAAATGAGACTGACTTTTATAAAGTCCTGCTATGGCCCTTTGTTAGTCGTTTGAGAAGATATTTTAACACCATAAAGAAACAGAACAGGTTCGCACCCTGGGACCCCTTCATCACGCGTAACCATAAAGTTGACAGCTTTATGAAGAAAAGCCATCCGTCCATCGCAAAGGTTTTACACGACTCTGTTAAATTCGTACTACTACTACTACTACTACTACTACTAATAATAATAATAATAATAATAATAATAATAATAATAATAATAATAATAATAATAATAATAATAATTTGGGTTTTTCCAAGTGAGGCTCCTGCCGGGGCCCTATATCCACCAGTCCAAGACTGCTATCGTATCTTTTCTTCCCTAACATTAGGGAGACTACATCTGGTGATGGTTCCATCAATTTTTGTGCAGTTTCTCGTACAATGAAATCATGTAAAGTTTGGGATACAGAGGTCACTTCCGAGCACTTTAAAAAAACAAAAAGCATGCTCAAACAAAAAGATATAATATCATCGAGATAGTATCAGTCCTACTGGTTGGAAACCATGTCTCCGGCGGCCTGTTTTGTGATCTCGTAATTGAAACTGATAAGGTTTCAAGCACATTAATTTTACATTTGCTCCTTATCTTGCATGAACAGTCCCCGTTCAATAGGCCTAATGTTTGGAATGCTCGTAAACTCCCTGCACTTATAGTCTTGTAAGAACAGACTCGATCACACAATTGGTTTAATATCCACGTTTCACTCACGTCGCAATTTCTTGCCATATGATTACATGCATACAACTACAGTTTTACCTCCCGCTTCCGCCCGTATTCCCCGCGTTTTCTACACACCTCTCTCGTGTCCAGAAATCCAACATGGCGGAAAGGTCATGTAGGCGGGGCTCCTGCCTCTGGGACCCATTTTACCCTATACTCTCCCCTTGCGCGCACTTCCTTTGCACCCTATTTGTCAATCCTGCCACTAGAGAGCTCTGGTGTACGATAGTCTATTAACTGCCGTTTTAACGCAGCCCATAAACCAATCATTCATTACAAGGACCTGTGAAAGATTTATTATTATTATTATTATTATTATTATTCGTACGGACTAAGGCGGGGGAGAGGAGGACAGAATTAGATTGAGGGAAAACTAAAAAGCGCGGGGAAAAGAACGAAAGCGAAAAAGCTCGACGAGGGAGTGAGAAATATATTCTCCTGTGGCCCACCCACGAGATACATTTTAAGCCCTCTGGAGATCTGTGGTTTCCAATACGGACAGATGTTCAAGCGAGATGAAATATAGTTTTACATTCCTATTCAACACATCACATCATTAGATATATGCACAGTTGCAGCTATCCATTAACTTCATTATTTACCGAAAAGTACGAGTTAATAATAATAATAATAATAATAATATTAATAATAATAATAATAATAATAATAATAATAATAATAATTATTATTATTATTATTATTATTATTATTATTATTATTATTATTATTATTATTATTATTATTATTATTATTACGTTTCCTTCAAAGTTCATTTTCCGTAACCGAGGCTATATGAGATGTGGACCTATAGTTTAAGGAGAAATTCGAATCATCGTAATACCTACGTTTAGAATACAATGTTCTAAACCACCAGAAATCGAATCCAGGACCAGACGCAGCAAAGGCCCAAGCACTAGCCACTATAGCCTACCAGCAGGGAGAATTCAAGAGTTTTGGTTCAAAACATATGAAGTCTTACCGGGAATTGATTCTAAGTTCTTAGGAACCAAAGACGAAATCGCCCACTATTTAGGTACGGATGTTGCTTAGTCATTAGAAAAATCTTTAAGAGGCCTCATCACTGCAAAATTAAAATACCGCTAATTTTACAGTAATTATGTGATATCTTCAAATAGATAAAAGATAATCAAAAAGTGGAACAAGATGTCTCTATACAATATTATTTTGCGTGAGATACCGTTATCACGACTCATTTATCTGCTTTCGATTTCCAGAAATTTAGAAAATCGGCATTTATTTTCGCGTTTCTAAATAACAGCAAACGAAAAGCTACTAGGTGACTCCTGATAACGGTACCTCAGGCAAAATAACATCTTCTAGGGAGGTCTTGATCCACTTTTCGATGATCTTTTATCTATTTGAAGATATCACATAATTACTGTAAAATTAGCGGTATTTTAATTTCGCAGTGATACAGACTCTTAAGTTGTACTTCTCACGGTTATGCCGGCTAGACTAAAGCAGACGGTGATGATGAGAAATGGATGAAAATGGTGACATGAATTAAGTGGGAGGAAACGGGAGAAAACCGAGAAAACCCACGAACACGCTGTTTGTTCAACACAAAGCCCACTTGGCGCGAGCTGGGATCGAACTAGGGACCCCACGCACCAGAGATGAACGCTCTACCACTGAGCCACAGTGTCCCCCGCTTAGTCATAAGAATAGGAGTTTTTCTCCCCAATTTTGTATTTCTTATTCAACAGCATAGTATTGAACTAATGAAAAATGTGAAACTGTGAAACCAGTCATAGGTAACTATAGGTAGAGAGCCTTGCTCATCAAGCAGAACCTAGAGCGACGCTACTGCGCAAGGATAGTCATAAAATCTAGTATAGCAATGTAACAAAAACACAAAACAGTAGTGAGAAGATCATATAAACATAATACTTATATTAAGTAGTAAATAAGGGAAATTTGCTTTATACTTTTTAAGAGGGTTTTCAATGCCCATAAGACAATCTGTAAATATTAATTTCAACTTCGTTCGAATAACTAACAAACTGTTGTATCCAACAACTTAAAATGTAGCACACGAATACGGTATAGCAAAGGAATTGGCTAGTTGTTTTATAAGCAACTTACATATGGCAATAATTATTTAGGAATAATTATCTGTTTGGGAATAATTATTATGAGGCACAAAGTAAACTTTCGTCCTTATTCCCCCTTCCCTCCGAGACAAGCAAATATGGCATACCCAGGAGACAATGTTTCTTCTAAGTATACTTTCGGGAGGCAAAGCCCCTCAGAGTTGGTTGTCCCTGGAGATAAGAAAAATTAAATTGTTATTTGCCAGTGCTCCAGTACATCCCCTCACATTCAGATTTTGCCTCCCCCCTTTCTGGACAAAATTTTCTGGAAGAATGCCTGACGGGAAATGTGAAGGTTGAGAAAATGATGTGGCCAGTATCGTTGTCCGACCATCTTTAATTTTCGGGTTTCCTCAGGTACTAGGCTGTTCGTTTATATCTCTTGATACTAAAATGGGACATTGGGAACCAAAGCCACTAACCACTATGACTCAAACCCACAAACTAGCAAACAAAACCATACTAAGCAAAACAGACAGCTGGTTGTATAAGACCCCTAAGTGCTACGAATATGCATTTTCTCTCTCTCTCTCTCTCTCTCTCTGAATAAATCACTGCAGATATGGATATGTAATGATGAACAATGATACTCCATGGTTATCCAATATTATAAACGGAGACAAAATGAACCTTTTTGTTAAAACGACGGAATACGACTGGAAATTATCTATACGGGAAGCTATACTAGTAACTTATACCTCATTCAGAACGTTGTAGGTCAGCCTACTATGTGCCCATTTGATGCTCTCACGCACCCAGCGGCTGAGTGAACTCTGATCATCCTGGTGAATAAATCTGGCTTTAACCAGGAATCGAACACAGGTCGTTCGGCTGGGACTCTATGACGACTGAATACATTTCCATATTAGACTTTTAATCTCTTTGGGATTTTCTTTCATTAATTACTAAGTTTAAAAATCCGAAACAATAGTAAAAATACACCTTGTAACAGTATATAATTGCATAATAATAATTACTTATAGTAGTGGTAATGATAGTAACAGTGACGGATCCATGGGGAGGGCGCAAGGGGTAATTAAGTATCATTGATATGCATCACAGATAGCTCATCAAGGTAATTTTCTTTGTATGTACTCTTTCTCATATAAAAATGATCTAGTTATATCTTTTTTTTTCCTGAAAGTATACATAGATGGAAATATTTTACAATTACTTATCGTCTTTCTGGGTGCAGAATAATACCCGTGCATAGACTGCTTGTACTATTGGAACCCCCACAAGCTTTGGATTCCTTCCAACGAAAATTTCTGGGTGAGCGCCTGCACACGAATAGATAACAAAAAACCGTTTATCGACATCTCTTACCGGTTTTGCTCTGATACATGCCGACAGACAGACTGACAGACGAATATAGACAATCTATACGACTTTTGATGCTTATACGTAGCACACTTTGAAAGTTCAATAATATTCGAACCCAAGTGAGTTCAGATTGTAAAACAGCCATCTCTACCATGAACTGGAAGATGTAAGAAATCTCTCGCTACCCTTTGCTAACCTTCGAGAGTTAAGACCCAAAAAAAAAAAAAAAAAAAAAAAAAAAAGTGTAATACGTATTTTAGCTTTCAAAGGGATAGATGTCAGAAGTGCCGAATCGTTCGCATACCTTTATGCGGTCTAGCAACTCACTTGCTGTCTGTAAACAAGATAACACACTTGTGGTCTGCAAAACAACTATAGCTTTAACAAGGTACGCTATGTTTACGAAACCTATCTGTTCACAGCTCCATCTAAAAGACAGTGAGTTATAACCCTAAGCACCCTCCGTCATTCCTAGAGTAATATTTCCTGTCTGTTTAAAAAACTATGACCCCCTTTCTTTCTCTGTGAATTTTATATTGTGACAGGGTCAGAAGTTAAAGGCCGCAACAGAGGCGTGCTTGGGAAATTTTCTTCACGGTCAAGAAGGGACAACAAGACGGGTTGAACACCTCACACTAATAGGACCAAATGGTTACTAATTATCACAGCCAAACTGGCGCTCTCTTCACACAATCAGCGTTCATATGTAGTTATATTTATATATAGCCATAAAATGCGAAAGAGGTGCAACCGAATCTTTTGGGTTGCCCTCTGGATAAGGGTCAACAGATGGATAAGAAATAGAAGTTTGGAAGGAAACCAGACGTAAAAGAATACTGTTTCAGATTTCTGTGGTCTACTATATATCCTTGTCTCATAATTTCCTCGTAATAGCCCTTCCAAAAGACAGAATCCAACTGTTCTGTGCGTATATACGAGGGGATGAGAAGGAATTGGATTGGATTGATTTGAGTTCAGCTTCTCTTTCAGCAGCGAGGCTATATGAGACGTGATGGACTTAAGTTTAATGTAGGATCCGAACCACATGGGCTCCCGCCAGGAATCGAACCCGGGTCTCCAACGTATAGCCGGATTTAGGTTTTATGAGGCCCTAAGCTATATATTGAAGGTAACCGGGCCTTTTATATGTCCAACTGTCCTATGCCAACTGACATTTTAGGGAGCAGGCTAGTGAGAGGGGCTCCAACATTTACATAATAAAAGCCACTGTTGCTATACTTTATTTTATTTTATTTATTTTTATCTTACTTTTGAAAATGTACATCCAATTTTTCTCCTTTAATTTTTTTTGGGGTTCCCAAGAGAGTGTGGCCATAAGATTATACGCAGGGGCGGATGCAGGGCGGACTTCTGGGGGGGGCAATGGGTTGGAATACTGCTACTTTTAAGAGGTCCAAACTCTGGGATTGGTTTTATTTATATAGCCCTATATAAAATAAGAAAGTTTCTTCTTCTAGGGGGGAGCGATCGTCCTGATCGCCCCCCACCCTGGACCCGTCACTGATTATACGTATATCCGGCATTGCTCTCACGCCAAAGGCACGTACGCTAAGGAATTAAATGTGCACATGCGAGGCTTAAGTATGCACTCATTCTTATAATATATTAGTCTAATTAATTAAGGCTGATTGACTCATTGTTGAAGAGAGCGATCCTCGCTCTCACTAATTTCAACATTAAACTGAGTAAATGTCTAATATCCGATAAAACATATACAATGTTCTATAAAAAATTGAGTGTGTTTAATACATTTTTAGGATAATATGTTATATAAGAATGGGAAGAACGCGCCAATTTCAACTGCAATTGGAAATGGGATTAAGAATTTAAAAAATTGAAAATTCTTAGTGAAAATTAAACTATATTCGAAAAAATTGTTTATTTTATTTTATTTTTATTTATTTAATTTATTTTTTACGAAAGTTATCAAATTTTTTTATTTAGCTAAATCTTCGGGAAAGTGAGGGAGTTCTGATATTTTATTGATTTCAACTAGCAGAATGGGAACTATGTGAAAGCATCAATACACATATAGGCCTACATCGTCATATTGTGTTAAAATTGAATAACATTTACGAAAGAGATCATAGAACATATTTTTTAAACCTTGGAGGGGGAGGACTTCGGTTCACTTTTTCGGTCTCAAATAATTTTAGATCAAAATAGTGGAAATGATTCTGTAAAGCCTCGAGAAGTTCACTCAATGTTCCATGATAATCTAATATTTTTACGAAAGACAGCCTATCCTGGATCACATTAAAAAAAAAAAAAAAAAAATCGGATGGGGGAAAGTAATCCGTATCACATTAGTGGGCTAAATTCACCGGTCATTCTTGACGGATTTTAATTCTAAGCACAGAGGATTACGCAAAAGAGTCAAAGAAAATTTACATTTTTTGTATCAAATTTTAGTGAATTTTAGAAAATTTCCTGTAGAAATGAAAAGAAATCAAAGGGGAAATATGAGCGTAAATCAATTACTTTATTCTTTATTCATTTTAACTCTCTGCAGAGAGGATGAATTGGTAGCCTCAAAGAAATTGACATTTACGACCAAATCGAACATTTTAAACGAACTTATCTTAGAAATTGGATTCATTTTTGGCAGATTTTAAGCCTATGGTGGGGATATTCTCAATATATATACAGGGTGAACGTTAAGTACGTGGACAAACTTGGACGGGTGATAGTACATCTAAGAAGAAGCAAACAGAGTCCTAGTGAACATGAGGGAAATTCCGTCCTGTTTAGGAGTGACAGAGTGTTGAATGCGTGAGAACATGAACTTCAGAGGCCAACAGCTTAAAAACAATACATCGTAGAGAGTGCGGTTAAAAACGTCACTTAGAAAGTCATACCTACTCTATTGAAAAATGCATGTTTGAAAACGCAGTTATGCGTGCGCACGGGATTCCCCAAAGAAACGGAGAGATTCCCGGACATGCTGTAAAGGAAAGAAGTGTCACTCGTTGTTAATCCCTTGCGCATACGTAGCTGCGCTTACAATCATGCATTTTTCAATAGAGTAGGTATGACTTTCTAAGTGACGTTTTTAACTGCATTGTTTACGATGTATTGTTTATAAGCTGTTGGCCTCTGAATTTCATGTTCCCACGGCTTTCGACACTCTGTCACTCCTAAACGGGACGGAATTTCCCCCATGTTCAATAGAACTTTTTTGCTTCTTTTTAGATGTACTATCACCTGTCCAAGTTTGTCCACGTAGTTACCGTTCACCCTGTACAGTACTGATCGTCGGCGGTGGAATTATAATTGAATTTGACTTGTTTAAATCAGTTCATTTGCTATGGAATTATTGGTCGTTCCATTGTTATAGGAGGAGTAGTGCTTCCATTCTTAATCTTAGGAGACCCGTTGCTCCGCTCTCGTTTCGTTTCTATAATTCTTTATTAAGGGGCGGTACTGTGGCTCAATGGTGGAACACTCACATCTGGTGCGAAGGATACCTAGTTTGATCTGAGGTTGTGTCAGTTTGTGGTGGTTGATATTGTGTCCACAGACTAGTATCTAGGGAGTGGCCAGGGGTGTTCAGCTCAGCCCGTTGCGTCCACTTTCTGCTTCCCCTAAACCTTTCAATTATTTATTATGTTAGTATATGCAAAATGAATGTAAGTGAACCCAAGTCAGTCTTCCACCACAAAAAAAAAAAAAAAAAAAAAAAAAAAACATTAGACTTAATGTTCTGACTATGTTTTATTATTATTAAGTATTCTGCCTTTTTAGCAGGTCCTGGGCCTAATGAGGTTTTCTTTTTTCCTCCAATTATAGGTTTGGGCCTGGAAAAGTTTCTTCCACGTTTCTTGATATTCAGCTTCGTTTTTTAACTTCCAATATTTTCTTCTATTTTCAGATCATCGATCAGTTGTGTTCTTCCTATTTCTTGCTTTCCTTCTATGGTGGTATGAAGAAGACAATTTCTTCACAAGATGTGTGCAATCCAATTGGCCTTTCTACGAAAGATGCTGGCTAGAAGTGTCCTCTTCTCTCCTATCCGTTTCGAAACATCTCTCTCCGTTTGTTGCTCTTTCTGTCCATACTATCTTCTCCATTTTCCTCCAACACCACATTTCGAAGGTCTCTAAAGGTCAGTTTCTTCTCTAACTTCCGTAATTCTCTAACAAGTCTCTGAACCATACAGTCCAATGCTCCATTATAGCATCTGACCAACTTTTTTCCGAAGTACAATATTGAACCTGCTAGTTAAGGGTGATCTTTTCTTGTTGAATGCTTCTTTGGTTATGGCAATTCTTGACCTGATCTCTTTGGTGCAGTAAGCGTCTTTCGTCAAAATACTTCCCAAATACTTGAAATTATCGACCTCTTCAATTTCTCTTTGTTCTACTCTGACCCATAAGGGCGCGTTTCCACAGGATATTCTAATGACTAGATTTTTCGATGTTGATTTCCATTCCATGTATTTTCCCACTGTCAACTATTCTGTCAATCATCTATATGTGCTCGTGTGTCTTCACCTTGTTCTCCCGTTTCTTCTTATATTCTCATTCTACTAATTCTTTTCCAGTCATTCAGTTTTATTAATCACCCGTTTCCTATAACTCAAAGGGCATAACCATGGGATACTAACTTAAAGATTTTATTTCACACATTCCATATACCGGCAGACTCCTACTTGTTTTATCAGATTTCACTTATTCTATTTCAGGTATGTTGGAATTTTTAATGAATATTGAACCTACAGATATAAGTATCGAATGGTAGTTTCATTTAGCTACAGACATACACATTATACATTTGAAAGACACACCTGTAAAATTTGATTTATTACGGACGAATAGCTGAAAAAGTATTCAAGGAATGTAAGCAGACACGAAAATGTGTCACACACACAAACAAACTTTAACATGTGTATATCTTTTTTCTTTCTTTTCCATGAGACACGTGGGATAGGATTGTTGAGAATGCGACACAAAGAGGTGGGGGAAAGGGAATTCTGGCTGTCTGTGGGGCGGAAAATGACCGAAAGAATTATGGGTAAGCATCCAGAACATAGGTCTTGTAGGAAGATTAGGAAAAAAACAAAAGTGGGTGGAAGGCTATATGAACCTTACACCGTCCCGTACGAAGAAGGAAAACAAAATCTTCCTGACCTCGGGTCAACTGAAAGCGATCTGCGTTCGAAACGGACCATTGAAGATGGGAAAAAACCTGAACAATGATTAACCCTGGTAGCCTATTACAGATCTTTGTTATAAATCAACTTTTTTTTTTTTCTTTCTTTCTTTACGAAATTTGGAACGATACAATCGAATCATTGTCCAATTTTGCATTTCAGCGTCACACGTGGTTTAAGATACAAGTAGAAACCCAATAATTTTCGCGTTATTACATCTAACCTAATTGTTGTCTCTTATGCACTTGATACACGTGGCTTCGTGTTCGATTCCTTGTTATATTATACAATTTACCAGAGCCGGATTAAGGTAGAGGCTTAGGGGGACTGTATAGGCCGCATCTCAGGAGGTTGCAAGTCTACGGAATTCGATCTTCGCGACCCTTCCAGCTGAGTTTCTCCACCCACTCCCGGCTGTGAAGATTTTTTTCAGGGTGGCCAGTCTTATATATACAAACACACGACTAACTCAATTTCTTGAAATGGAAGGGTCTTGGAGAAAACGAAGCAAAGGAAGGGCAGATAGTGTTAGGTGTGTGCATTGTCCATTCTCAACATGGCACTTGACACAATCTGTTTCACATTTATCACATGGCTACTGGTTCACATTTGTAAAGAATACTCTCATTTCACGATAATTTAGAACTCGTTTTAAGTCCTCCCAGTGAACTTTTTTAAGTGTGAATCCATTCGTGCTTCAAGATAAAGGATTATCTTCTCACTTATTGACATTTCATCCATAGAAAGTATCCTACAATATAGAAAAAACTAAGAATACTAACTGCAACTTTTTCGTTTCATTTGACCGAGATCCCGCCTCTATGTTGGATACCAAATGCCCAAACTCTTCCTGTTTTCCTTTTTCATATCAGACAAATACTGGGACCGACACTTAGAAAAGCTTGAACCACTTTCTTCCTCATTTTATGTCATAAAATGTAAGCAGGTATTTAGACTTGAGATAAAAGTATACGTGCAAGATGCCAACAAAGGAAACAATGTGAAGTTTAGTCTAGTGGCATTTTGATGTCCAACAATCGCAAGTTTTCTCACCTTTCTACATATGAACTTATACATAAGAATATTAATTAAGTAGATAAATGCAAAACATTTTCTAAGACACCCCCCTTCAAAAAAAAGTATGTCTTGATCCCGGTCGTGTGGTAAGAAAGTTCTTTAGATAACTCTTTTTATTGCACTTATTAGACATAGCTGTCCGTCAGATCGTTGCACGGGTTTTGCTCTATCGTAAGTTCCTCTTAGTTATTTTATACTTATCCAAGGGGGTCTAGGAGGGCCGAACCCCTAAAATGTTCACGGTAGGTTTGCAAATGAACTATAATATGTAGATGAACTATAATATGGTTGGATCGAGCCTCCGTAATTTCTACCGCCCACCCCCTACATTTTTGGTCTGGCTACCGGACTGGCCTTTCCCTTTAGTTATGATTTAGTCTAGAGTTGAAGAAGTCTTTGGTTTTATGTGAGTCGCAAACTGAAACAACATAACCTAAAAAGATGAACTCGAAAAAGTTTTCTAATTACTTTTCGTTAATCATCAACAAAGCACCACTCCATAATCGAAAAAAGTAGTGTATATTATATTTAAGATAAAGAGGCATATATTTAAGATATGATGGCTGAAATTAAAAAAAGATTTTTTTTATTGCTGCGGGTGGGGTGGTTATAATGTATGTAATTGCTTGCATTGTATTCCATTTTTAATCCTTCTTTGTTCATCCTTTAAAAAGTGAGTATTTTTTAAAAAGTACTCTTAATATATCAGAATGTTAGTAAATATATAGTTTGTACGTTAAAGGGCTTATATTTAGAGTATGAACAGAAATATAATTTGATTGTTACCTTTCTGTTTCTGCTCGAGTTTTTTAATTTCTGTTTTTCACTATAATCTTTCAGAATGTCTCATTCTGTTTATTACTAAATTCTACTGCTTGTTTGTATGCCTGATAAGTATTTCTATTAATGTGTATATAATTTTAATCAGTGTGAAATTTGTTCAGATTCCGAGTCAAATCTGATCAAGTGCCCCTAAATTTGCCCTTATTAGCCAAATGGAAATGGAAATGATCAACTGAAATGGATAATATTGGATCAAATCGCTCATGTTGGTAAATTGTTGGATAGTTGTTTCATAACCGTAATTATAAGTATCTCGATACGATATTAAAAAAGAAAGGAAGTTATATTTTGAGTAACCATTGACAATTAGTTTGAAATTTTGTTAACAAAACTAAAACTATTTTTAAAAAAAAAATGTTTGGAAAAACTTCCTTTAAAAACTGTAGGCAGCTGTTACACCGACAAGATAAACATTTGTTGACAATTTCCTGTTTTGACCAATCAAAAGCAAACATTTGCATTCATGTTTCAACTACATACTATATGTATCCCAGTAACTACCCTTCAGTTTTGTATAAAGTATCCCGATTTGCATTTCCATCATTAATGTTCGTAAGTACTGTAAGAAAGTTTTGGGAACTGTAAGAATAACAGCTAATTCCTTTAGGTAATAAACCATGATGATATTCTTCTTCAGGAAGAAAGCTACGAAATTAACAAACGGGTAATCACCAAGAAGGACAGTAATCACAGATCCTGTCAAATTTTTAAGTTTAAAACTACTTTAAACTAAAATATGAGATAATAATAATAATAATAATAATAATAATAATAATAATAATAATAATAATAATAATAATAATAATAATAATAATAATAAAGTTGTTCGAGTCGATAATGAATGCTAGCTGCAAGAAGTATAAATTCAATGGTGATGCGAGGTAAATTGATTTATAATTTTATTTTCTGACTATGGAAGTATCGAGAATGAAAAAAGTGTCGAATAATTTGTATTTATTTTTTCAAACAATCTCTCCAGACTCTCCCTGTACTCTAATAAATTAAACTAGCGAAATGAGTAGCATATTTACTCTCAAATACAATATATACCAACACTATAATTGGGCTTATGCCTGTTGTGTTGATTGCAAATAAATAAAATAAAATAAATAAATAAAATATATTCATTGATGTTTGTCAAACGCTTTTTTTTTTCTCTCCTTCATTTTAAAGACTAACAGGAAGATGGAATTTCTCTGCTCTTTAACTGCTGGCTAGCCATGTGTCAGGTGTCACTGAAGCTTGATTTACAGCATCTCCTCCCTCCAAATGATCAGAAGGGAACATTTCTTTGGATTTCTACACAAACATGGCATTCACCATATACCTGGCAACTCTGAAAAAAAGTTTGCTTTTGGAGAATAATAAACTATCGTAGAACTTTTCAGAGGGCAACAACTATACCCTCTGCTCCCCGCTTCCTCACCCCGCACTTGTATTCTCCTCTGAAGGGGACAGTATACCCGGGCCTTCAGGTGGTTGGGGGGGGGGAGCTTTACTCTGATCAAAATCTCAATTGGCTGTCTAAAAAGAGTCATACAAGATACAATCATCATAAGATAAAATATGTCCAAAAATATTAAACAAATTTCTTCGTTTGTTACATCCACCATCTTAATTAATTAGCAAAAATCAGTTTTAAAAATGATCGAATATAGTGATGAGAATTGTGATTCACATTTTCTTGTTGAAAAGAAGTGTTCTGCAGTCTCATATAATTATAGAATACCGAGTTCCAATCTAGCAAAAAAATTAAGTCATTGTGTAGATGCACAATAGGTTATGTTCCTTTTAATCAACAAGTTCCGCCTATTAATACGAAACTTTTTAGGTACTCAATTTTTATTTATTACATTTATATGATAGTATAACTTTGTGTTTTTTTATACATTTGGAAAATTCCATTAGGTATAACATCATCTAATACATAACACAATTGATATTGTAGACCAGTGGTTTATTTGTGAATTTTGTAGAAGGGGGGAATATTTATAAAGAATTGCTACTAAAACATGAAGTTGAATTATTGTACTTTAAAACAGATTATGTAGCCTATGAAAGGGGAATAATATCTTTCCAGGCTGGGAAGACTGAATTAAACTTAGAGACAGGGAAGTCAAGACTTAGAAGGGGGAAATTCCTAGGCTTCCCTGGCTACAAATAAATCCCTGTCGTAGACTACTTGTATTTCCTTAACTTTCCTATGGCACTTTCACAGAAATGTATTAGGCAAAGTCAGCAGGGTCCACATATTTTTTCTAGTCCCGGGCCTCGATGGGTTAACCCGGACCTGCAATTTATAGTATCGCACCCAAACGCCCTCTAATTCTCAAGTTGAGCGCAAGCAAGTACGAATAATTTTGCCGACAAAATCAGCAGAGACGAAAAATAAGGTTCTCTCGTCTCATACCATGAATTTTGTAGAAGCCTCGTCTCGTTTCGATTATAGAAGAATTATTATTTCTAGTCTCATTTCGATTCTCGGCGCGTTTCTTTTAGTAAAGTTATAAATCTTTGATTTTTTCCCCTTAATTTTATTTACAAGTGTTCAGAATCCTTCCGCGTCAGACGAGATACTCAAAGGTGTGATATAAAAACAATTAAATAATATTTATTATTGGAGTAAATTAAGTGATGACTTGTGTATCTTTCAACGTTGATAAATAATTCTTCATTGTGTTAGCCCAGGGTGGATTGATTTAAATCAGTCTGATTTAAATCACGATTTAAATCAAGATTTAAATCACTTGATTTTTTAAATAAAAATCGTTGATTTAAATCAAATTCCGAAATAATTTAAAGTGAAAATAAGTAAAGTCCCGTTTCTGTTCTGTTATTTCGATTATGGAAGATGATAATCATAATACAATGAGACTCAAATGTACAGTATGTACAGCATAGTACGAAAACAAGTGTCATGCAGAGAATGATTAGGGAAAATCCCGTTTTGAACGGGTAACAGATCAATCCTGTTTTCTTCTCTTCGTAACATAGGGTTTAAATTGTAAATCGTTAACTATTCCAAAGGGGAAATCACCATAGACATCACCATAGACGAAGATTCTTTTGTGTGCGCGTCTATATATTTGTTTCCAGATAATAGGGCGTATTTAGAAGTGTCCTATCCCCTCTCCGAATTTTTTTTTTATTTTATAAGTTTAGGCAAAATTTATACATTTCGTGCCGCAAGCTAGTTACAATTTCCTTAAAAATATACCTCTGCCAAATACCATAACTTTTGTGGAAAAAAAAAGTGTCACTTTGATAAGCGTTGCTGTACCTTTTCCTTAACGCTTAACCTTTTAAATTATATTACCTATTTTTAGATGATAGGATAAAATCTTCATTATTCGATTATAAAAGTACCAATAAAGCTTTTTACTTCGCATTTTCAGGACTGAAGGCATTGCAGAGCACGTTACATATGCTTTCACGCCTCCCTGTGTCGAGATATAGGATGTGATGACGTCATAAATTTTAAAAAGATATTTTTTGTTGTGCCTATTATTATTATTTTTTGGCGGGCCTAAATTTTGCATTCAGAAGCCTGAAATTCTGCACACTCATTCAGTGCACCCTTAGTATTTTTCAGATGATTTCAGATCTCTGCGTGAAAACAGGGGGGTCCAGAGGGGCAAAAATGTAAAAATAAATGGCTATTATTAACAAAAAATAGCTTTCTTCACGATTTTCCCGCCTAAGATGGAGACATATGAATGGTACCATTTGAAAGGCTGTTCTATTCTGAAGAGAATGATGTACGAACCATGATCTTAGGATAAATAGGGATGTTTCAGGAAACTGTTACCTGAGATCCTGTTTTGTACGGGAATCCGGGGTATTTGGGGATATGATTTTTCGCGTGCTTATTTTTGCATCTAGAAGTTTGAAATTTTGGACACTCATTCACTGCACCCCTTAGTATTTTTCAGATTTGTTTCAGATCTTTGCCTTTAAACAGAGGCGGTACAGAGGGGTAAAAAGTAAAAAAGGGGATATTTTTTAACAGAAAATCCCTTATTTTTTCTTGATTTTCCAGCCCCAGATAGCCTACGCGATGGAGACATTTGAATGGTACCGTTTGAAACTCTGTTTTATTCTGAAGAGAATAATGTACAAATCATGATTCTAGGATAAATAGGGGTGTCTGAGGAAATTTTTATATCACATCCGGGTCATCTGGGGTATTGTGGGGATGTTCTTAGCTCATTGTTAAATATTTTTCCCGCCCTTACTATTCAAGATAGAAGCTTGAAATTTTGTACACACATTTAGTACATTCTTAGTATTTCCCAGTTGATTTTGAGATCTGTGTGTTAACACAAGGAGACCAGAGGGGATCAATTTTTTTAAAAAAAATCCGAAAAAATCCCGACATATCTCAAAATTTTCCGCTTCAGGGACACGATAGGGAAAATGTGAATGTTACCGTTTTAAAGGCTGTTCTATTCTGTAGAGAATGAGATATGAACCATGATCCTAGGATAAATAGGGATGATGCTTGACTGAAAGTCTATAATTTACCAAAAAAAAAAAAAAAGCCATAATTTAAAATTGTTAAGAAACATTGTTTGGGATTGATATAGGTTAACGATTGGGGATTAATTCAAAATTCAACACCAATACTTTCACTTAAATGGTATAATTGGCATTTAATACTAATTCGTAATGGTTTTTCTTCAGTTCGCGACTTGTATTATACGAAGAGAAAGATTTGATTTAAATCAAAAAAATCGATTTAAATCAAAAAAATCATCAAAAATGATTTTTTTAAAAAAATCATGATTTTTTCCACCCTGGCTTAGCACAATTATTTTATCAATTTACAGTTTATTTTAATGCTAAAGCACGCAAGACGAAAATAGTGATGTCCTAGATGTGCTAGAAAATAGTGATGTCCCAATGCTCTCCACGAGATTCGAGAAATTCCTCGTCTCGTCTTGGAAACTAGATATGAATTGTTATGTTCGTCTCAAATTTGAAAATATACTTTCTGGCCTCGTGGTCAACATTACGTGTGAACACGGGCGCTACTCAGAGCCTGAGTCCGAAGGAGCACAAAATCCAAAGAGGTAATCGCGGACATAAGTGAATATGAATCTATTGAAGAGTAAGCCTGAGTTCTAGGTCAGTCCGAGTTCATTGAAGATAGTAAGTCTGAACTCTTAAGAGTCTTCATCCCGGAAAAATTAAAATACCGCTAATTTTACAGTAATTATGTGATATCTTCAAAGAGATAAAAGATAATTGAAATGTGGAACAAGAGCGCCCTAGACAATATTATTTTGCGTGAGGTACCGTTATCACAAGTCACCTAGTGGCTTTCCGTTTTCAGCTGTTTAGAAACGCGAAAATAAGTGCCGATTTACGAAATGGCTCGAAATCGAAAGCAGATAAGTGAGTCGTGATAACGGTTTCTAATGTAAAATAATATTGTCTAGGGCGCTCTTGTTCCACATTTCGATTATCTTTTATCTATTTGAAGATATCACATAATTACTGTAAAATTAGCAGTATTTTAATTTCGCCGGGATGAAGACTTTTAAGGAGTGGAGGTGACTCTGATAGATAGTGGAGGTGGCTTAGACTTTAGATAGTGACTCAGCTGCTAATGAACGCGATTCTCACAGAAGATATTGTGCCCGAGCTCTTTTGAGCGCAAGTCTCACTGAAGATAGTGAGCTTGAGCTCTTAATGAGTCCGAGTCTTATTGAAGATAATAAGTCTGAGCTTTTTTGTTAGTCCGAGTCTCACTGGAGATACAAGAGCTCGAGATCTTACTGAACACGGGTCTCATTAAAGATAGTGAGTCACAAGCCGAGAGAGATAAACAAGCGCGAGTCTTTTTGAGGATAGTGATCCCGGATTATAAAACAACCATTAGGATATTGAAATCATTGGGTAGTTGCTTCAGTTAAGATGAGTGTGAACCAATTCCAGTCACAAACACATGACAGTAAGATGAGTGTGAACGAATTCCAGTCACAAACTGATAACAGTATCAGTATTGCCAACGACTCCAGAAATTTTTCCTTTTGACTCGAAAACGAGACGAAACAAGAATCATTTTGAGTCTATTTTAGTGTTACATGATTCAGTGTATAAAAACTATAAATTGATAAAGTGATTATACATACACAATGAAGAACATTTGTCAACTGCCAAGTAACGCAAGGTATTACATAATACACTCCAATAATGAAAATAGCTTAAATGTTGTATTACGCTTTTCGTCGACCTCTCGTGACGCGGAAAAATTCTGAAACTTCTAGACGAAATTAAGAAAAAAAATCAGGGTATAAGTAAATTTTCCCATAAATTCTGAAACTTCTAGACGAAATTAAGAAAAAAAATCAGGGTATAAGTAAATTTTCCCATAAATTCTGAAACTTCTAGACGAAATTAAGAAAAAAAATCAGGGTATAAGTAAATTTTCCCATAAATTCTGAAACTTCTAGACGAAATTAAGAAAAAAATCAGGGTATAAGTAAATTTTCCCATAAATTCTGAAACTTCTAGACGAAATTAAGAAAAAAAATCAGGGTATAAGTAAATTTTCCCATAAATTTTGTAGTCTAATGTAAATTTACAAAATGAGACTGGAAAATTCCAAACGTTAAAGAAATCCAAAAGTTAAAGTCATAGTAGTCCGCAAGCTTTCACGTTGAGGATGACCTAGAATAGGGAGATACGTTGTCTCTATTACTACTTAATTTTGTTCTAGAATAGCTATAAAACAAATCAAAGATAGCAACCAAGGGCTGAATGGCATTCACCAGGTTATGCTGATTATGTCAATCTGATACAGGAAGATATGAGAATAATAGTAAGAAATACAGAGGTTTTATTAAACGCCTGCAAGAAAATGGATTATGAAATAAATGCGACGGAAATTAATTACATAAGAGTTTGCCGTCACAATAATATTGCCAATCATGGATGGATACGTTAAAATACCTAATAATATTCGTACTTCAGACAAAGTGGATGCTTTCAAATATCTGAGATCGACATTAATACACCAAAAACATATCCTCAAAAGAAATTAAATGTCGATTTAAAGCAGGGAATCCGTGTTCTTCAATTGAAAACCTTTTATCCTATCGAATTCTGTCGAAAAAATTGAAGCTAATATATAGGGTCTATATATAAAGAGATAATCATGCCTGCTGTACTGTATGGTTGCGAAACATGGTCCCTTACTTTGAAGAAAGAACGCAATTGAAAACAATTTGAAAATAATATCGTAAGATGAATATTGGGATCCAAGAGGGACCGAAATGGCAAAGTGCGAAAACTTCATAACAAAGAAACTACATAATTTATACCGTTTACCTAACATTGTGAGGGACATTAAATCTGTATGTTGCTTTACAGACTCAAAACGTATATATCAATTAAATACATTTAACACCATGTTGATTTTCCCTTATTGCCGTTAATTGGTTTGAGTATCCATCAAAATAGTTCATGTATCTAACGAAATAGGGTCATTTGCTCAACCGTCTGTTTCCTCAAGTTTCTAAACCAGAGTCATTTCCTACAGTGGTTATCTTTTTTCTTAATCTGAAGTGAGCCATACATGGACGTATTTTTCCGACGTAGCCATAAAATTTCATGCGCTAGTTTTGTTAGCAGCTGTATGGTCATCAACCGGAACGGAAGGGACACCTGCTGCATTCTTAGCAAATACCAGAAAGGAATGGGTGGTATTTCGCGGTATCGGGTTATTTCCTCAAGTGCGTTTTCCTCAAGTCCAGAAAATGTGGGACATTTCCTCAAGTGCCTTATCTTGATATTGATCATGAACTAGAAATCCAAGACAGAGATACAAATCTTGGCCAACAGCCAGAATGGGGGGATATGATTTCTATGCGTGATAAAATAAATACAATATTGCCACTGGTTAGATAAAATTTTACTATTAAATTTTAAGAATGAAGGTCTTTTATATCAAAGGACATCTGAATATTCCTAAACTATATAGACTACACAAGCTTTCAATTTAGAATTACATCATAGCAGTTTCCACGTTTTCAGTATCCCATTTGAATTACGAAGGCAAAACCCTACATCTGAACCATTCAAAACAAAAGGTTTCTTTAAATACTCAATAAATAATTACAGGCGATATTGTTTTAAATAAATTGTTCTATACGCACGATTGCCTCAGTAAATCATATTAGTTTCCTGGATTGTGTATAATTCGAATCAGCTGATTGAAGAAAACTATAGTAAATTCTCCAGTATTGAAAACAAAACAATATGGTAATACACAGTGGTCTAGGTGAGACGATATACGGTGGTATGCCGTACCGCCTCCGGTTTTTCAGTAATGAGGACATACCGTCTCTGGTTTTTCAGTGATCAAGACAATATTTAAATGACCAGAGGCGGTTTGGGACTCAACAGGTATGTTGAGTCAAAATCATAATAAAACATACCGCCTCTTTTTTTTTCCACTTCGAACACTGGTAATATAGATCTCGATAAAACTGAGTCACACTATTATTTTTAAAAAACATTTATCATTGTTTTGACCAAATAATGTACATGCATCACAAGATCTTTTGATCTAGTTGACAGAATGAGATACAGGATAGATTTCCTGTAAATAAAACCCTAGGATTGCCACCCATAAATTATTTATTATTATATGTTTAATAATAATGTTATGACCTCATAAATTTATCGTGTTATGCTTAGCACCTAAATATACCATATCAAAACTCTTACTATTCTATTTCTTAGTGCTTCCCATGTTCTAGATTAGTGCTATTTAACCGGGGGTACGTGTACCCCTGGGGATACGCGAAGATGTTTCTGGGGGTACGTAATGCTGCCTCTGGGGGTCTGCTGGAAATGTCCGTTGACAGTTCACTGCAAATGAAATTGGATAACTTGTCAATTTGTGACTTTTGTATTTATCCTCGAAAAGAGTAAAATGAAATTAGTGACAGTGCCATTTCACAACTTCTTCCATTCCATCAACATATATGTGTGAACAGTGTTTCTCTGCATTGACATCAATAAAAACGAAACACAGAAATTGCTTGAATCCAGAATCAGCTCTGATTCTCGCACTCTCAAAGATTCGACCAAGAATAGAGTAGTTGGCGTTCCGGAAACAAGCTCAGTTATCTCATTAACAGGTTAGGTCTAAAGTTATTTTTAGTTTTTGAATTTTTAACATTGTCTTCAGTGTACGAATTATCAGGGAGGATGAGGCGAAAATCCTCCTCAGTAGAACTGGATGTCCCCCATATATTTTTAAATTTCTCATGTTATTTTTTCGGATGTGCACTTGTCCCCCTTTTTAATCAACAAAACGTGTATTAAGATTAATAAGTTCATTTTGATTTAATTTCTCTTAAACAGCTTCAGGAGTACACAATTGAATGGCGAATTGTGTCTAGGGGTACCCGAGAAAAAAGGTTGAATAGCACTGTTTTCGATCACTATGTTCTATACAGCATAATAATGCCTTTTGCTTATTTTAGATTCATTTAAAAATATAGAATATCATCAATTCTACGTCGAATGGCTTTTAAAAGAAAACTGTTAATCTCATTAGAATTTGTCGTGTTTTCAAACGATGAAAATAAATTTAAATAAATAAATAGGTATTATAGAACTTTTGGGGTAAGACACAACTGTAAGTTCCCGACAGTTACAGCTTCAAATCACTGAAGACAAAAGCGATTTTAATAATAAAAATAATGTTTCTTCTAAGTGTAAGGTTTTAAGCTGTGTAGATTTTTAAATCAAAGTGAAAATTTCGCTCCTTCCCGGTCTAATCCGGGGAAAAAAGAATAAAAAAAAAATCCTAACGGTTTCCTTGAATAGAGCTACACAAGTAACAGGAAAAATATAGAGACTATTCAATAACTTGTGAATCAATCTTTGTTTTTGCGAAAATTAAACATAAAAAAATATAATTATCTTGGTTTTAATTCTTTAATGAGTTCCCTTAAATTCTTTACAATTTTTGTACAATTTTTATACAATATTTATATTCTTGTTCATATCAAATTATATTCTTCGACCTACTATCTTTTAGGCCGTCAGTTCATTTAGCCGAGCGGCCAATATCCATTCCGGAAGAGGACTCATTCGATCCCCGACCGAAGCAAACCTAGTATTATATTTGTCGCCAGCTTACTCGACTAGACGACTGTTAAAAAATGGGACCTAGTAGAAGACTCACTCGATCTTTTACAGGTTAAAAAAGAAATTACTCTTTCAGCTTTAATTCAGCTGTTCCTACTTAAAATTTCTTAAATAATAGAAAAAATCCGCAGCTATTCATCACTCAGATAGCTGGGTTAAAAAAATCAGAAATGTCCCCTCATTTAAGAGACAATCAAAAATGTTTATCTAAATGCCCCCTCATTCAAGAGACAATTAAAAAATTAAAACTCTAAATGCCTCCTCATTCCAAAGGCAATAACAACTCAGTGAATGCCCCCTCATTCAAGAGACAACCACAATATTCTAAAAAAAAATCCGCAGCCGACATCATTCAGGCGACTGGGTACTAAAAAGCAAAAAAAAGAACAGCGCCTCCTCATTCCGAAAGCGGTTCCAAAAAAAAAAAAAACCTTTATCTGGTTCGCCGTATAACGACCGCCATCACCTATTAAAAAAAAATAGCTAAATTTTATCTCTATCAAACCCTCTTCCAGGCTCACTTATCCCGAAAAAAGAGTTATCATTATTAACTTAAAATGAACAGTCTCTATCATTTAAGAGAGCTGCCCAAATAAAATTAAGCAAAATATTTTAAAAATACTACATCAAAAAATAAAAGGTAGACTCCCTTATAATAGGAATCTAACTAAAAATCCTTAATTCATCCTATCTAAAAATATCTTAATTTCCTAAGATTTAAAAAGAAATGATAGGGTATATCTCAGAGCCGACTACTCATTGTGTAAGTCCGGTTGAGTGGTAGGAAACTTCATCCCTGCGTCCCTTCACTATTGGAGGCGCAGAGGGGTAAGGATCTCTGGGAGATGTGAAGAAGTTAGTGGTTGAGAAGAGAGTCCCTCCCCCACACAACATGGACCGTATTTATACGATCAGCCTCCCAGCTCACCAAGCATCCATATGTTTATAAAAAAAAATCTTTTCCCACGGCTACTTCTTCTAAGGAGAACAGTAACTAAAGTGCAAAATACTGTATGTGAAAAATCTTAAAAAACAATTAAAAAAATTCATGACAATTAATATAATCAATATACTATAATTATTTATGTAAATTATACAAAAATTAATGTGTAGATTTTTAAATCAACACATAATAACCTTTCCTAAAAGAAAAAAGAAAAAACTTAAAAAAAAGAAAAAAAGACTGTTTTACCCTCTGAATTTCCAAAAAAGTCCTTTATGCAAAAGTTTTCATTTGTTCCTGTGTTATTAAAAAAGTCACAGTTTATAAATATTCTTATAACACTATATACACTCTGTCACTCACAAAACACTTCACTTTGAAAAGTTCACTCACTCTCCACTGAGTTTTGACTCTATTAGTTCTTCCCAGTCAATATCTCTCCCGGGGGTTGGGGGTGTCCCGATGCTCTCAGTATAGATGGATAAATAGTCATCCTCTTCTTCTATAGGAAGCTCTTGCTCCATCTTTTGCCTTTTTCCTTCTGGTTCATCCTTTTTTTCTTCTTCCCTTTCCTCTTTTCTCTTTTCTTCTTGTCCCCTTAATTTTTCAATTTGCTGAACTAGACTAAGGGGAAGGTCCCAGTCTTTTGTTTCTGCACTCGTCGATTCTGGACCTCTGGGCTGGTTTTCTTCCCTCCTCTTTCTTTTGTTTCTATTCTTTGCTCTGTCCACCTGGAACAAGAGCTCGACATCCAGACTCGGGAAGGCTTTCGGTCTGGCCGATACATATACGTTTCGGTGATTCATTGGTAGTTTAAAGGACATGTTGACAAACTAAGCGAACCAACAACAACAAAAAGAAAAAACTGCGGTCTTCTCAACTCCAGAAATTAGTACTGAATGAGGAATTTTAGAATTCTCGTTCTTATAATCACTTGGATCTGCCCAGTTCCCATAGAAAGATATTCAATAAATCCATCTTAATACTTTGTGAACTGTTTCCACTAAAAATATACGAGAGAAGCCTGTGAGTAGTCTCCAATTTCATTTTCACAGTTCACTTGTCGAAGGGTAAGAACCCACCCCTTCGTCTCTTATTTCCATGACCTCTGGTTCTGTCTTCAGAGAAGGTTTCCCTCTAAAATTTATTACGGTTCAAAGTTCTTTTTCTCTGGTCAGAAGTCTCACATTTGTTCCCTCAATTCTTCGGCTATTTCTCTGTTTCCATAATTATGATTAACTCTCTTCTATTCAGAAAATAGGGGTCACAGAGGATTTTTGGAAGGAAAGAAAAAAAAAAGTAAGAAAGTCTGTTTCAAAAAAATTACCTTAAAGTACTCTAACTTGTACATTTATACTCTTACTTGTATCGAAAATTGTACGACATTCTAGGCAAACGTTTTGGAGTAGCAATTTCTTTTTCTGTTTCCTTATTTACAAAGTCTGGTTTGTCATAATGCTTTTTAAGCTGATCACAGTTAACCTTCAACACTGTTTTTCGAACTAAGTCTTCAATTTCATAACTATTAGGAGCGATTTTGTTCTTAATAACATAAGGCCCCGTCCACTTTGCTAATAAACCTGCTGTCTCCCTCTTTGCGGCGCACGACACTCTTATAGCTTTTAACCAAACTTTATCTCCGACATTATACGGATTCTCTTTCCTTTTAACATTATATTTTCTTTCTTGTTCTTTGTGAGTCCTTTCTTGTACTTTTAACGCTAATTCTCTGGCTTCAGATATTCGTTTAGCCGTGTCTCTCACATAATTCAATACATTATTTTCGTTCTCCTTTACTCGCATCTCATTAGATACTAATTCAAAAGGATCCCTCATTTCTCTACCAAAATGTAAAAAACTCGGCGAGAATGAGGTGCTAGAACAAATCTGATTGTTTATAACGAATTCAATTTCTTTAATATTATTAGGCCACTGCGGATGTGATTTACAGTACATAGCTAAAAGCTGTTTAACTTTCTTGCAATATACTTCGCTTTTATTACCACAGGGTCTATATCTAACAGTGTGCACCTCTTTAGCTTTCAATAGCTTCAGGGTATCAGACCAAAGCTTATTTTTAAATATTGAATGATTATCAGAAACCAGAACTTCATAAAATTCGCTTTGACAAAATACTGTCATTATGCAGTCGCACACAGCTCTGGCGGAAATCTTTCTTAATGGAAATATTCTAGTAAACCTTGAGAACGCATCCGTTGCTATAAAAGCATACATAAAACCTCCTGTCCCCTTGACTATTTGACCCAGTATATCTACATATAGCGTATGACCAGGTTTGGTTACTAGAGTACTGCTCATAAACCCCGTATTCTTACTTGTAGACGATTTAAACTTCGCACATGTCTCACAAGCTAAACAATAGCGTGTTATGTCTTGACTCATTCCTATCCAACTAAACTTCGTCTGAGTTTTCAAAATGGTTCCTTTTATTCCAGGGTGTCCGGAATAAACAGAACTATGCAAAGCTTTCAATACAAGATCCCTTAATTTACTAGGAACCCATATAACAAATCTAGCATCATTGGTTACCTTATCCGTAACTATTCTCTTTAGTAGGCCATCGACATCAATAATTGATATTTCAGCTAATCTTTTAATCCGGCTATACTGCTTTCCCTCTAAAACTATTTCTTTCCCACTAAAAAGCTTTATTATTTTTCCCAGTTCGTCATCTTCTCTCTGAGCTTTCTTAAATTCTTCAACGTTAACAATTTTATCCACGGTTTTTTCTTCTCCGTGTGAATCTTCATCTTTTTCAAGGAAAGGTAATTCTTCAAATCCTCTTTTTATTTCCTCCGAACCAAAGTTATGTAAAATACATCTCGGTATACTACTAATACCTTTCTTCTTTTTTCTTTCTTCTTTCAAACTGCCGCTATTATAAAAAGCAGTTATATTGACTTCTTCTCTAGGTAACTCCTGAAAATCAATCAATTTTCCATCACTCATTTCGAGTTTCAAGAACCCGTTGTCTCCGACGTCCTCTAAGGGATAATATTCATTCATTAAATCATTTCCCTCATATTCCTCCGGGATTGTGTAATCATCCTGTATGCGACTCAAATAGTCTACATACAGGGCCTTTCCCTTTAAATGTCTCAAAACAACAGGATATTTACTAATTCTATTTATCCATCTGCAAACAACAGCAGGTACTTTGGTAGCTTTCAAAAGAGGTAATAAAGAAATGTGATCAGTATATACGAATACTGTGGGTGCATTCAGCAAATATTTCTCAAATCTCTCTATAGAGATTAATATCCCAAGAAGTTCCTTCATTGTAGTATTGTATTTCCGCTGAGAATCTGTCAGTTTCTTAGATCCATACGCGATTACTCTGAGCTTCTTTCCATCTATCTTTTGAGAAATCACAAACCCCGTCGTTATATCCGATGTATCCACGAATAGGTAAAATTCCTTATTTAAATCTGGCAAAAGCAACTTCGGATCGCTTTCAAGGATTTGTTGCAGTTTCTTAATAGCATCTTCACATTCAGTTGTCCATTTGAACTTTTCATTTCTACGCAAAAGTTGGGAAAGAGGAGCAGTAATTTTCGCCATGTTCGGTATAGCTGATCTGAAATAATTATAAAACCCCAGGACTCTTTGTAGGTCTTTGATACCCCTAGGTCTCTTTATCTGTCTGGCCATCCTAACCTTTTCTCGATCACACGATACACTCCCGTTTTCTATATGAAAACCAAGAAAATCGAAAGATTTCACAAATAACTGTACTTTGTTAAAATTGAGCGCTATATTCGCTTTTCTCAATTTCTCAAATACTATTCGCAAATCTTCTAAGTGCTGTTCTTCACTCTCACTTGCGACCACTACATCATCATAGTACACAATTGCGGTCTTAAAATAACATTCTGCAAGTACTATTTGCATCTTTCTATTCAACGTATAAGGTAATGTACATAATCCGTAACACCCACGGGCATATTGATATATCCCTTGACATGTAAGCATGCCTGTGTATTTTTGAGAATCTTCTGCTATAGGTATATGTCCATAAGCATTACAAATATCAAAAATTGAGTATATCTTCTTCCCCCCAAGGTGAGCTATAGCTTCCTGTATGTCAGGTAATTGACTCTTTTCAGTTTTCGTAACCCTATTAATATTTCTCGCATCTAATATAATTTTGAAAGATCCCGATTTCTTTTTGTGTAATAATGGGCTACTGAGATATTTAGTAGGCTTTTTAACTATGATTCCTTGAGACTCCATCTCATCTAGTAACTGGCACATAATTCTTCTTTTTTCTTCTGACAAGGGTCTTAATTTAGCTGTAATTGGCTTATCTTCCTTTAGCTCTATATGATGTTCTATAACATTAGTTACCTTAGGTTCTTCTGAGAAAACTTCTCTATTTTCTATGAGCATTTCAATAACTCTCTGTCTAAATTCTCCACCTATGTCTAATTTATCTACTATCGGTTGTAAATTTCCCTCTATTTTTCTATCAAAATCTAAAATTAAATTCTCTGGGAAATCACTATCAAATAAACAAATCGGCTGTTCTATGTCCTCGCAATACCATCCTCCTCTAGAAAGATTTATTACAATCCCCACCTTCGAAATGAAATCTCTTCCTGCCAGAATTTCTCGCAAAAGTTTTTCGAGAATGATAAATTTGTGTTTAACAGTGAAATCATAAAATTTTACTGTCGCTGTAATTTCTCCACACGCAACAGTGGTCCCATCGGCTACTCTTAGGGTCAAGGAATTTTCTTTTACTTGCCCCCCATTTTGTACCCATTTATCTGCGAGTTCTTTAGAACAAACCGAAACAGAAGCCCCAGTATCCAGTAACATTTTAGACTTTACGCCAAAGACAGTACAGTTGATATCAGGTGCTCTAGTCTTGCTAAAGACACTTTTTTTCTCCTTTCCCCGGCTACCCTCGCCGGCATCAAAAATCCGTTTTTTGGGATCACGGAATTAATGTTTCCTATTTCTCTATGTTGGGATAAGTGTCTTACTCTGTATCCCCTAAAATGTTTTCTCTCTCTCAAATTTTCTGTCATTTTTTCCTCTTGGAAATTCCTATCCGCTACGCTAATTCTATCTTCTTTTCTCTGGACTCGATCCACACTTTTTCTATCAACCGGCCGTATCATTCCGGTGAACTTCAGTGGCTTTGTTGATTTCTCAAAAGGAAATTTTCGCTTTTCGTCTTCAAATGTCCACGAATTCTGCGAAATTAATAAAATCAATTTCATTTCACTTATTAAATCTCTACCGCCGATCAAGTCATGAGCGAGGTCTCTTAAAACATGCAATTTTACACGTGCTTTCCTTCCTTTCATGTAAATGTTAACATACATGACACCTACAGTTTCTGTTTCTCCCTCCGCCAACTGTAATTTTAATTTTTCTTTCTTCATCTTTGCACCTTTCGTTATAAGTTTCTCCGCTAGGGATAAATTTATTAATGAAATTTCACTTCCGCTGTCAGCATATAATTCAATACTTTCCCCCCAAATCTTACAGAGAATAAGCGGTTCTTTTACTGGATTATTCACTTTCTGGGCTTTATTTTCAGAAGGATGTGTTTTCGTATGAACCACAGAGCTCTCCTTCTTATTTTCTTTTTTCTTTCTACAAAACTTACTAACATGCCCCCGTTTGTGACAAAAATCACAAGAAAAAGTCTTGTTTTCACAGCGAGAATTCGTCACGGTTTCCTTGCGGTCATTCTGTCCACGCTTAAAATAAGCAGGATCAAGAGCCGAGGGTAATAAATTACTTCCCCGCCCCATTTCTGCTCTTTCTAGCGCTGCAATAGGATTGCATGCCTTGGGTGCCTCTCGTTCGGGTAGATATAATAATTCACTCAAAAGAAGATGCTGGATCTTCAAACTTTCGCTTTCTAGCTGTTTCAGAGTTACAATTTCCTTGTTATATAACAGCTGTCTGAATCTTGGGTGAGAACGCTCCATAATGAAATCGACCTGAGATTTCTCATCCGGGGGATCTTCTAATCTGCTGAACATAAGCGCTACATGTCTCGTGTACGAAGCTAAAGATTCGTCAGCCTTTTGAAAACTATTTTGCAATTGCTGTTTAATCTCTTGTTCGTAATTGAAACTAAAATATTCTTTCAAGAAAGAATTTTTGAATTCCTTGTAACTAGAAAAGGGTTGTTTAAAAGCAAACCAAACTTTCCCGCTTTTCTTCAATGTTCGAGGGACAACTAATTCCAATAGCTGTTCATCGTTTAACTTCTTAGCTTGCTTAAATTCTTCTAATTCGTCTAGATACGCAAATGGATCCTCCCTAGGAATATCTCCTGTAAATTCAGGTAGGTTAAGCCTAATTTCTTCCACCCATTTACTTTGACTAATATTTGACTCCATTTCTTCATTATCTCCAGCAGAATTACTTCCTTCTTCGCGCCTGTTCTCTTCCCTTCTTAATTCCTGTATCTTAGAAATTATTTCTTCTGAGCTAACACCCTCTCTATATTCTAGCCCAAGTGCTTCGCAAATAGTTCTTTTATCTAGTCCCGTTGCCATGCTTAAAAACTTTCCCGAACGTAATTTCATAAATTGATGCTTCCCTTAAAAATTATAAACTTCCTCTCACTTAGTCTCTATACAAAAATAATTTTCACTTTGTCTCTGGTTTCGGGCGCCAATAATATGTGTCGCTTAACTATTAAACACATATATAATTAGTTCTCTATAATATATATATAGTTGATAATATATTACATATATACTTTCAAGTGAAAATTTCGCTCCTTCCCGGTCTAATCCGGGGAAAAAAGAATAAAAAAAAAATCCTAACGGTTTCCTTGAATAGAGCTACACAAGTAACAGGAAAAATATAGAGACTATTCAATAACTTGTGAATCAATCTTTGTTTTTGCGAAAATTAAACATAAAAAAATATAATTATCTTGGTTTTAATTCTTTAATGAGTTCCCTTAAATTCTTTACAATTTTTGTACAATTTTTATACAATATTTATATTCTTGTTCATATCAAATTATATTCTTCGACCTACTATCTTTTAGGCCGTCAGTTCATTTAGCCGAGCGGCCAATATCCATTCCGGAAGAGGACTCATTCGATCCCCGACCGAAGCAAACCTAGTATTATATTTGTCGCCAGCTTACTCGACTAGACGACTGTTAAAAAATGGGACCTAGTAGAAGACTCACTCGATCTTTTACAGGTTAAAAAAGAAATTACTCTTTCAGCTTTAATTCAGCTGTTCCTACTTAAAATTTCTTAAATAATAGAAAAAATCCGCAGCTATTCATCACTCAGATAGCTGGGTTAAAAAAATCAGAAATGTCCCCTCATTTAAGAGACAATCAAAAATGTTTATCTAAATGCCCCCTCATTCAAGAGACAATTAAAAAATTAAAACTCTAAATGCCTCCTCATTCCAAAGGCAATAACAACTCAGTGAATGCCCCCTCATTCAAGAGACAACCACAATATTCTAAAAAAAAATCCGCAGCCGACATCATTCAGGCGACTGGGTACTAAAAAGCAAAAAAAAGAACAGCGCCTCCTCATTCCGAAAGCGGTTCCAAAAAAAAAAAAACCTTTATCTGGTTCGCCGTATAACGACCGCCATCACCTATTAAAAAAAAATAGCTAAATTTTATCTCTATCAAACCCTCTTCCAGGCTCACTTATCCCGAAAAAAGAGTTATCATTATTAACTTAAAATGAACAGTCTCTATCATTTAAGAGAGCTGCCCAAATAAAATTAAGCAAAATATTTTAAAAATACTACATCAAAAAATAAAAGGTAGACTCCCTTATAATAGGAATCTAACTAAAAATCCTTAATTCATCCTATCTAAAAATATCTTAATTTCCTAAGATTTAAAAAGAAATGATAGGGTATATCTCAGAGCCGACTACTCATTGTGTAAGTCCGGTTGAGTGGTAGAAAACTTCATCCCTGCGTCCCTTCACTATTGGAGGCGCAGAGGGGTAAGGATCTCTGGGAGATGTGAAGAAGTTAGTGGTTGAGAAGAGAGTCCCTCCCCCACACAACATGGACCGTATTTATACGATCAGCCTCCCAGCTCACCAAGCATCCATATGTTTATAAAAAAAAATCTTTTCCCACGGCTACTTCTTCTAAGGAGAACAGTAACTAAAGTGCAAAATACTGTATGTGAAAAATCTTAAAAAACAATTAAAAAAATTCATGACAATTAATATAATCAATATACTATAATTATTTATGTAAATTATACAAAAATTAATGTGTAGATTTTTAAATCAACACAAAGCGCTCAAGGAAACTTATTTACTTTCAGTTCAAGATACAACCGGAAAGTCTTTTCACTTTGAAAGATTAAAAAGTAAAAGAAAATTTGGGAAAAAGCCAGCCAGGAAGGTATCATCGTGTTAAGACTGAGAAAATTAGCCTGCCTAATCAGGATATACAGACTTGAAATTTGAATCCAAGATCTCACGATTGAAAAGAGCAGCGCAAACTGTTTACCTCACATTCTTTTAACTTGATCTTATACCGAACTACTAGTAAGCTTACGTTTCAACAGAAAGTTTGACCAATGAACTAAAGTTTGAATTAAAATAGATAATTTCCTTCAAAAGTGATAATAATATATAATTTATTCAACAAATATTGGAGGAACATGGTTCCAACAGTGTCAATAGAAACTCGGCAATTGATTAATGTAACTTCTCATTGTCCGTGTGATTTGTTCCATATCACAATACTTTACCCAGCACTTTTAGATTTAAGGGATTTAAAGAATAAATCCGTGTAGTGATTCTGCCTTGAGATTTGTTTCTAAAGAACAGTTCAATGAATTCATTGTAAAATATACATTTCATACTCTGCAGATATACCCTATGTTCATTTTTAGTTGGATTAATATTATAAAACAAAAAAAATCTTTAAGTTTTACGTTATTATAAAACAAGTAACATTGTATGCAATTTTGTTCGATAAAGTATGATTTTATTTGACACCCTGCAACCCTAGTTATCAGCAACAGCTCAAATAGCCAGCAGCGAAGTAACACCCCTTTTCTTTCTTTTATTTGTTAAGAATTTCAGCAGTTGTCCTCCTCCTTTTGGTTAATGATCATCAGATTAAGAAGAAAGATAATCACTTGAGGAAATGACACCTTTCTGGAAAGTTGGGGAAATAGACAGTTGAGGAAATAACCCTATTTCGTATTTCGCTACACGCTATTATGAAATGTCTGCGATAGATAGGGTTGCAGAGTGTCAGATAAAATTGTGTTGTTTTTAAAAATTGGTAAACAAAGTATAGTTGAACTAGTTCAACTGAAAAAGAAGCATAAACTAAGACTTTACAATATGAAAATGTCTGTTTTACAATACATTCAATAAACTTTTCTTTAAAAAGAAATCACAACCTAAAAATACTGACTAAATTACCTCAAGAAGCCATATTGATTAAGTGTCGAGTTTCTATTGACGCCGTTATTTTATTTTTTAGCCTAAAGTCTCATGATTATGCACCGAGGCTAAAGGACAAGGATGAGGCAGATCACAATGCTGGAGTAAAAGAAGTTGGAGAAAACGGTAGGATCCGAGAAAACTCACGCACATGGTGTTCACAACAAAGCCTACTTTGCTCGGACTGGAATCGAACCAGGGACCCCACGAACCAGAGGTTTGACGCCTTTAGGACCAAGTTTCCAAATAGGCCTATACGCTGAATAAGTCGGTTTATTATTATTATTATTATTATTATTATTATTATTATTATTATTATTATTATTATTATTATTATTATTATTATTATTATTATTATTATTGATGTTGTTGTTTCGAAAGAGATGTTCAATTTTAATTTAAAGTTAGGTTCGTTGGCCAAATTTTTTGTTACTATCCTACGTACTAGACATAATTCTTACTAGTAGTTCTATCAAAATTTTCTTCAATCTTAATTAAGAAGAAAATACAATATTAAAATAGTATCTGGTACATAGTCTGCGCTGCACTTAGGGATGCGCACGAGACAAGATTTGAGGCTGTCTCGTTTCGAAAATGTGCTGTAAAAGTGATGTCTCGACTCGAAAAATGTATACTTTTCTATTGGAAGAGCTGTGTCTCGACTCGAAATTTGTCAAGAAAATTCTGTCTCGACTCGTCTCGTGCGCATCCCTAGCTGCACTTACTAATCTAAGATTCCGAGCTCAAATCCCTAGTCTGTACATCCTGGTTAGGCATCCAGGCAGGGTCGTATCGCAAAATTGCAGAAAAATTTAACCTTCGACACCCTTTTCTCAAGGCAATCCATATTGATTGGGTCCTTCCAAACAGTAGAGCTGCCAAAACGTGATGGTGTAGTGTGGTTTGTAGAAAACTCATGTGTTGGACCTGCCTTCTTTGATGAACATGTAACGGGTGAAACTTATCGAAACATACACAGAGATAAAGTGATACCTCAAATTGAATGTTTGGGTAAGAGACCTCAAGACTGGTTTTTAGCAGGATATGGCCCCTGCCCATTTTGCTGCAGCTGTTAGAGATTATTTGAATGAAAAATTTCCTCACTGGATTGGGAGAAGAGGTCATTTGGAGTGGTCACCAGATTTTTCTCCCCTTGATTTCTTTTTCTGGGTTATGATGAAGTAGTGCTCTCAAACGGGTCGGGTTACGGGTCGGGTCGGGTCAGGTCAGCTCGGGTCGGGTTGTCGGGTCAGGTCAATCAGATCGGATCACGGTTCGGGTCAGTCGGGTCGGATCAGGTCAGTCAATTCGGGTCACGGGTCGGGTCGGGTCGGTCTTCAACCCGACCCGTTGAGAGCACTATGCTGAAGATTAGAAATTTAAACCACCTGACAGAACGCATTACCAGTCAGTGTGCTGAAATCGACGACAATTCAGACCTATTCCATCGAGTTCACCTTAATTTTGCAAAGCGCATCAAATTATGCATTGAACAGCACGGAAATCATGTTGAAAATATTATTCATTAACATTAAATGGACTAAAATGTGCTTTTCCCCATGTACCCAGACTTTATGGACACCCTTTAGAAGTAAATAAGAAACAAGAATTTTAGGAATGATCAAAAATTGGATCAAATGATCGCGATCTTGGCCTATAATTAATTTTTGGAACAGGGACCACAAAATTTTTGAATGGCCCCTAAATCGAGTTTTCGCATTTTCTACGGAATAGGCAGAACTGAGTTAAGTGATATTTTGTTTTTGGTTACAATATATTTAGTTCTCCAGATATAAGGCCTACAAGAAAATTTTTAATTGAAATGTAGTGGATCTTTTGATGTAATAATGATGCAAAATGAATAATATAAATATTAAGTAATTAATATAATGATATAGTACGAGATGAATAAATAATAAATAGTACGAATAATGTGTTTGTGTTTATTATCTGATTTTTTTTTTTTTTTTTTTGTATTAGACATATAAACATATAACATTATGTAATGTCCAATACAGTATTTTAAAACTTTGCAAATTCACAGCGAAGCCTTGTAGTTATTGGTGAGTGATAACGAAGTAATGTAGGGCAAAAACAAAAATCGAGAATCCCGATAATAGATACCGCTATAATCGAGGTATATTTCGGCACCTCAGTTGAGTTTTGCGTACGTATTGGGACAAGTAGGAATGCGCACGAGACAAGATTTGTGGTCTCGTCTTGAAAATGTGCTGTAAAAGTGATGTCTCGACTTGAAAAATGTATATTTCTCTATTGGAAGAGCCGTGTCTCGACTCGAATTTTGTCAGGAAAATCCTGTCTCGACTCGTCTCGTGCGCATCCCTAGGGGCAACGGCACTTATTCCGAAGTTGGTCGTCCTCTTGGTTTTTGACAAAAAGCGTAATAACAGACACGAATTTTTTTTAAAAATCAATTTTTAGGACCGCTTTAAAAGGGTATAATAAAATAGGGTAGGGCAAGAGCTCCGATCCTGGGGGCCCGGCCCCCCCAAAGCTCGTGTGTGCCCCCGCGGATTTGGTATGATTTCAATTCAATTTATCTTAAAATCCTCATATATGCCTTCTGCAACCAAACACACATCTGAATGCCCCCCCCCCCCAAAGCTACAGAGAAATCGGCGCTCTTGGGGTAGGGTAGAATAGATTAAGGTAAGGAAGTAGGATATGGTCGGGTTGGGTTAGCTTAGGGTTAGGAAAGTTTGTACGCATTTTGTTAAAAACATCCATTTTGTTAAAAATAATAGAGTATAAGTTCTTGGCTCGGATACCAACTGGAGTAGTATCGCTGTATACCTGTAGTCATGTTCAGAATATAAATGTTCGTTCGTTACTTTCTCACAATCAGGGTTGAATTCAGGGGGTAGCCCGGGGGGAATCTCCCCCCCCCCGAAGAAAATTTATTTCCCCCCGGAGAAACTAAAAAAAATTCAGTCACAAAATGTAGAAATTACTTCACCCAATTATTTGCTTTCTTTCCGTGCACTTGCAGACGAAACCCAATCTCTCAATATACATATAAATGACGCAGACCCATTCTATATAAATATTAAACATGTAACATCTAAGATAGAATACCAAATAGTCAATAAAACTTGTATTTCTTAACCCTATTGACCGAGTTTCTCAGAACATGAAATTGTTAACTGTTGAAGAAAGATTTGTATTTTAGTAGGTACTATACCCTCGCCCTATATTATATATTAGTAGGCAGCACTAGCACAGGTTGAGATAGGAAAGGAAAGATAGGGAAGATCTTTCGATCATTCCATATGATCTGTGATGTCAACAGACTTCAGTTCTTGAAGATGTACAGTTCTTGCATTATTTGAAATAGGGCGCCTAAATCCCATTTCTCGCATCGGAAGTAACAGACGTAAATGTGTTTTACGATTGTTAAAGTAAACACACCTTTTTTTTAATTAAAAATACTTCAGTTAAAGGGTGAGATTCAGAGGGCATCATTTAGAGGGATCAGGGAGGAACAGTTATCCCTCCTGGATTAGAGACTTATATAGAATTTATCAATATGATAGTAGTATATAAGTGAAAGATCGCTATTGAAGGTGATGAAGATCCTGCTCAGTGCCGTGCCACGGGGGAGGGGCAAGCGGGGAGACGGCCCCAAGTAAGGGGTTCAAAATTCGGAAGGGAAAAAGAAAAGAAAAGAAAGAAAGAAAAACAGAGGAATGAAACACATGTGCACATATATAAAATGAAAGGAAAAAAGTAATAATAAAAAGTGCTCAAAATCAAGGAAAAGCAGGGTTTACTTTTTAAAATTTTCTCACCTTTCGCGGCTGGTCTGTCGACCTCACTCATATATACGGGGGTGCTGTCGTATACTCTCGCGCCAAGCGCTGATTTTCCACGACACGGCACTAATCCTACTGAAGATTTCGTAAACTAAACTATTGATGTGTATGCAGTGAAGAAACCAAGGCTAATATGCTTGATTTAGAATCAGAAGTGTGAGAAAAAATGATTACTTTTTGTTAAGATATTCCTATGTATGTTTGTTTTAGGACAAAGATATTTGAGTTAATTTAAATCTTTTTAAAAACTTCTACATTAGTAACAAACAGTAACTACTGAATATAGGAAATAATAACAAAAATAGCTACTGTACATAGCAGTTAAAGTTTAATGTAAAATATTTTTGCCAGTCTTTATTTAATATTTTAGATGAAATCAAACGATTGTTTTTTTTTTAATTATAGTCTCACATTGAATATTTATCAGCAATTGGTCTCAATATTAGATAAGATGTGTATGCGAATGGAATTGTTAAATATGCTACTTTCTTTCAAAAATACAGAAAAACAACCCTCCCCCCGAGGAGTTGACATTCCCCCCCGGGTGAAAATGTCTAAATTCAACACTGCTCACAATACAACTATGCGGTAACCTTGCTCAAAGTAGTTCCCTCGCTTGCCAAATAGTTCTATGTTTATAATCTCTTATAAAGAAAAAATAAACATAACTTAAGCTCTCTTTACATATTATCAAGCATACAAACGAGTAAATTATCAATTTCTTCCTGGAAAATTTTCAAATTTTTGCTAGAAACGGACAACCAACTTTGGAACTTAACCCGGGGCGAGAATATAATTTAAATGAAGCAGATAGTTTAATGTTCCTTATTATAAATATTATTATTATTTATAATATTTATAATTGCCTTTCCTATTACAAATTTCTCTCAAAATATCACTGGTTCTTAATTATGTAAAATTAGAGAATGTACAAATTGATAATTAAAGCAATACCAATAAGTTATCTGTAGGAACATTATATATGGAAGGATCTAAAGGTTAGTTCATATCCAATGTCGTTATGTCCTTGTCTTATATCATATGTTAAAAGAAGAGACTACGTAAAATGCACTTAATGCATTAATACTTAATAAAACACATTATCGTATTCTTTTTTTGTTATACATTATACATTTCATTTTATTTTGTTGCTGTGGTGTGGTGTGGTAACTTGGAAAGATTACAGTGTCAGCATTTGTACAAAAGGATGTTGAAATCTCCAATAATTGTCACATTTAATTTGATGTCAGCCCCAAAAGGTCATCAGCTAATCAACACATAACTCTTCTACGGGTCAATGATTGTTGTTCAACAGGTCAAACTCATTTGGGACAGATTATTAAAGATCGCAACGCGTTTTAGTGATGAGATTAAAAATAAATAATAATAATAAAAAAAAAAACGGATAATAGTACATGCTATTTAAAACTCACATACGATATATATATCCCAACATACTCGCGACTTCCTTTCACATTTCCTTTTGATAGCTATATATGAAACTTCAATAAGCTCGGTGAAGACAATAAAAAGGATCACACGAAAACATTTATGAATTAATCCATGGTGGTACGTCAGTATTATATACAGTCTCACATCCCATGAATGAGGTTTTAATCTCATTAATGTTTCTTTGAGCTTTAATAAAAAAAATATCTTATATTTGAGGTTAATCTGATGCCAAACATCAACAATACTGTAGACCAGTGGTTCTCAAACTTTCTGATAACACGGACCTCCTGTTCATTCGAAAAGTGATTTGCGGACCCTTGCAATGCTATCTGAAATTTCACATGGTATTAAAGAATATACTAATTAGAATTACCACTGAGAAGAAAAAGCTGAAGCAAAATAATGCAATAAGTAGCATATTCTAAAGATATATGATTGTTTCCTAGTGAACGAAATTTCAGTTGAAAATACAGTAACTTTCAAGACTGAAAATCAATTTTTTTTTTTTTAAAAAAAAAGGAAAAATCCACTTGATAAACAATGTTCTCAAATGTGGGGTCATTAATGTAAGGAATGAAATTCTTTGTGTTTTCCCATAATTGCATTGAAATCTGTAGTAAGCTTTGTCACTATCAATCTTAGGTCCAAATCCACATTAAGACGATTCGCTTTAAGGTTTTAATACTGCAAAGAACAGAAAAGGTCTGCTCACATAAGTAGGTGGTAATAAAGGCATCATATGTTGTAACTCTTCTTACATGGCATGTTTTTAGACAACTCTTCATACTCACAGCGCACACACAACCAAAAGCTACAAAGTTCATTTTCTTTGAAAACTTTTTTTCCATGAAGTATTGCAGGATAGTTCCAACAGTTGTTCTTGTTCGGTGTTAGAGAGATTCATACTTTGTATGTCGTGGATTTCTACAATGGTGAAAGGACTTTCAATCCAATCAATAGCAGGTTGTGTGACAGGGAAATACTCTCTAAAATTGGCAGCTAATGCTCTCAAGTGTCCTACAAGTGTTTTATGCATTTCAGGACAGTTTTTCTCGTGAAGAACCAATAAAATCCTTGAGCACTGGAAATGATGAATAGTTAGGTCTCTTTCACATTATCCGGCGATTTGCCGGATCCGGTTTCGGCCCCTTTCATATTATCCGGCGTTTTGCCGTGGATGAAAAATACGCGAGCAGGGTTGCTGTGCAACTGAAGAAACAAAACTCAGTGACTCTTGTCGTGTTGTGGTGGTTGTAGTGGACAGACGCAAAATGTGTTTTCTACTCGCCTTGATAAGACACAGGGAGAAAAAAAAACGTCAGATGAGAGAACATGCCACATACAGAAAAGATGTGCACTTTTTATTAGAGAAGCGGTATTTTGGAAGACATTTTTCTATACTGTTTCCACAATTGATAAACTTGGGCAAAATAGCGGCCCGGTTCTGGATATTTAAAATACCGTTCCGGTATTCAACTAATGTGACTGAGAAAATCAGGCTAAAGTCCTCTCGGGGTAGTCAACCGTTGAGGTCTATCCGAGAATCTCAAGCCAACATTCAGCCACTGATTCCAAGACTGGTCTGTAGGCATTATTATTGTTATTACTAGCTGTTATGCCCGTTCTTTGCACGGGTCAGATAAAATATCAATGTAAACAAACTGAACAATGAGAGAAGAATTAAGAAACATTTCTAAAATTAGATACATTTTGTGTGAATATACATCCAACAACGTACGTGTTTTCATTGGGAAGGCCGATGGGGGCTGAATTTGAACGTAAACACTATCGGGAGTATCAATATACATCTGAGCGACCTCGATAAATATGAATTCGACACAAATATTGGTCATTTTCTACTACTTTTATATGTCCCGGTAAACGCCCCCTGAGACCCCTCCCTGGTTCGAATTGTGAAAAAATCGCCTCTGGTCTTCAGCCGATACCGCAAAAATTATGAATGTGACACTAACATATGTCATTTTCTACTACTTTTACATAGAAAGTAAACGCCTCTGTGATCCTCTGGTTCCAATTTTGAAAAAAAACAACGCCTCTGGCTCCCAGTCGACGGGGGCTGTATTTGCAAGTGAACGCCTTGGGAGAATCACCATTCATCTCAGCGACAGCGAAAACTATTGATTTGACACTAATATTGGTCATTTTCGATTATTTTTACATGTCTCGCAATTCTCCAGCCCGGTGACTCAAGGCCCGCATACAATGGTGGCTGAATTTGTAAATCATCGCTAATGAAAGTATCACCATTTATCTCAGAAAGCGAAAACTGTGAATTTCACACTAATATCGGTCATTGTGGATTATTTTTTACATGTCTCGGTTATCTCCTGGTCCAAGTTCCTTAGCTGATGGGGACTAAATGTGAAAGTAAACGCTATCTTGAATTTCACCATTGAGCTCAGTGACCCCGAAGGCTATGGATTTACATTAATATCGGTCATTTTCGATTATTTTTACATGTCTCGAAATTCCTCCCCCCCCCCCTCTGGTGATCCCTGGCCCGCATACAAATGGTGGCTGAAGTCATCGCTAATGGTAATGTTACCATTGATCTCAGCAACCGCGAAAACTACGGATTTGACACTAATATCGGTCATTTTCTACTACTTTTACATGTCCTGATAAACGCCCCCCTGAGACCTCCTGGTTCGAATTTTGAAAAAAAAACGCATCGGTTTGATCTGGAGCCTGGACCAAGGTACTCGTGACCAAATTTTGGTAACTTTCGGTCCACTCGTATGGTCCCTAGGCCGCACAAAGACAGACAGACACATAAACTGTTTATTTTATTTATATTAGATTATTATTATTATTATTATTATTATTATTATTATTATTATTATTATTATTATTATTATTATTATTATTATACTATTTCGGGTTTATTCTTTTGTTTTAAGCGTTCCGACTATTGACTCAAGTCTCTTTAAAGCACTGCTCTAGTCTCTGAATTCAGAGGACTATTCAAGAAATTACAGCCAGATAATTATAAAATATATAAAGTACGGTATATTTATCAAATATCACATCATGAATTCTCTCTTGCTTTGCGTAGCAAAATAGTACATAAATATATAGCAAAAGACTGTATTGCTGAAATATTTGATAGTGTATATTTCAATTTTGGGTCACCACAAATTTATAGAAGGTCATTTGTCCAGTGCTACACGGACATCTCCTAATCTTCTATTACATAGAAAAATAATAATTTATATTGATTTCGACACTTGGGTAGTATTGGTCGTTTTCAATTAATTTTACATGTCATCTTTCCCCATATATTGTATATACAGGATTGGTTAATTACTCCAGATGTACTGGGCTAGAACATAACCAGATACACAAACACACCCCACATAACACACAAAACCACACGCTCCCATATTATAGCAGCCACTTTCTGCTCTTTCCTGGCAACACTTGCTTCCTCCCCCAACACCCATCCGGTAGTTTGCCGCGTATATGCGAAGAGCGTCATTGCTTGTAATGTCCCGCTTGGCTATACACGGCGATTTGCCGCGCCGGATTCTAGCAGGGAGATCAGGCTGTTTTTGCTCGCCGGATGAATGTTCGGCGACCGCCGCACATATGTGAAGAGCTTCATTGCTTGCAATGTCTTTCTACCTCGTCCGGCAATTCGCCGGAACCGGATCCGGCAAATCGCCGGATAATGTGAAAGGGACATTATTGTTTTGTAGTCGACTGCCCACACCTGCAGTTTATTAATCTTAAAACTCCTTTAGCCTAACCGGCATAACCGTGGGACGTAAAACTTAAAGATTAATCTTAAAAGTACTTCTTACGTAACCACTGTGAGTTCCATTTTACTACAACACATTTCAATTTTTAGACGTCGGTGACCCCCTGGCTAGGTCCCGCGGACCTGCAGGAGTCCGTTGACCCCACTTTGAGAACCACTGCGTAGGCTTTATGTAGTCTATCATATCCTCGTATGTGAGCTTTAACCTCACCATTTTTTTTTCTTTTTTTTTTTGAGCTTTAACGAAAACACTTTATATTTGAGGTTAATCTGGTGCTAAACCAGAACAAACAATACTACAGGCTTCATATACTCTTTCATACCCCGGTATGTGAGGTTTTAACCTCACCAATATTTTTTGACATTTAACCAAAAAAAAACTGATAACCACTTTTAAGTCAATATTAGAATTACTGGGGTATCTGAGGAAAATTCCCTCCGTAAAGAAACAAAAGTATCACTGGGAGATGTGTTTATGTAGGTTAGTATTGCAAAATATACTGTTTTTTTTTTTTTTAATCAATATATGCACTTCCTGTTAAAATAACTTAATTGCCATATTGACTGTTCTAAGAGTAAATTTAAATCATCGAATGCTCTCTAGGATCACCAACAGAAGATAATTTCTTGTGGACAGAGTACAGATAAAAGAATAACTTCAAGTGCAGATTGCATAGGATATGTTTCTGTCTGGTGAAATGTTCACCAGATCATTTCACTTACAGACTTTTGAGGAAAAGTAATTTTCTGTTTACTGCAGATAAAAATTTCCAGCTCTCTGACAGCAGGATACGCTTCGTAGTTAATATCCAAAACAATCCTGACTAGTGCTGTGAAGACCTGAGAAGAAACGGAAATTTTGGGCAAAAAAAAAAAGTTTTTTACGTTTTTTCCCCGAGCATGGAAAAAAGCGGAAAATTTGCGAAAAACTTAAATTTTCGAATATGTTAGTATATTATGCTTTTAAAATGAAAACTATTTTATATTTACTGTTTAGAATTATAATTATTGAGTACTTATGTTTCTTGTATTAGAATAAGGACATTTTATGGCAATAAATATATGTGCATGTGCACCACTCATCCAGACACTTTAAAACTAGCAGTTATGGCTACAAAGGAAATTAAAATATAATCCTATATGAAATGAAATAAAATGAAATCTTTGAGTTTTACGTCCCACGATTATGCCGGTTAGATTAAAGGAGACGGTAATGATGAGTAATGAATGAAATGGTGGAATGAAGAAAGTGGGAGGAAACGGGAGAACACCGAGAAAACTCACGCACATGGTGTTTGTCCACCACAAAGTTCACTTGGCGGGGCTGTGATCGAAGCCGGGACCCCAAGCACCAGAGGTGAACGCTCTACCACTGAGCCACCGCGGCCCTAAATTATAATCCTAGTTAGCTTAACTAACATAGACGCATTTAAATTATCTTAGGCAATCTTATGAAGTTCCCGCTTGATGGCAGGAAAGTGTTAAAATAATGGGGCCGAATCATTTTAATTAATATGTTAAATCAAACATATATTCTATAGAGATATCTTCCTTGTGCTATGTAAAATTTCTGGAAATTTTGAACCCATTAGAAAAAGCAATTGTTTGGAAAGATTGCAAACACCGGAAAATATAATTTGAAAACTATTTCTTCGCCTGATGCTAGAAGCTTTTCTATTTCAAGTGTGCCTCTGCTGACGCTGTTGTCGTTAAATGTTTTCCCTTACCTCCCTCCTCTTTCGATGGAGGCCGAGATCCTTCAATAGTTGGATGCAGATTTGGTTCTCTCCCCAACGCAAAGGGAAGGTTTCCTAGTACGAGGTCGGCGAGGTCGTGATACCGAAGAATGTTTCACATTTTTTTTCCGACATCACATTTGAAATAGAAAGTATCTAATCTTACTTGTTGTAACCTGTATGCAGCATATATACAATACATTTCTGTAACAGCAAAAATACTTAAAGCAATAAGTTTTAATTTTACTTTTTAGTTTTCTGATTTCTGGTAAAATCCCTCTTTATTATTTGTGTTTTTCGAATAACTCAAAAAGAAATATGATCATATTTACACCTACATATATACACCGCACAAGTGAGTAAATTTGAGCAGCGAGAAATATATTGAAGGGTTGAATATGTGAAACTTCCGTTCGTTATTATTACAGACTAACAGGATACTCGTTCTTCGCACGAGGAGAATACGTTTCATTTTGGACATAAAGAGAATCAACTTAAGGATCCCCAAAGCTATGTATTCCACACTAATACTGGTCATTTTCAATTACCTTTATATACATGTCACTATCCCCTTAGAAATACTACTGAGGATGAATTTGGATTTAAACGAACGGAAGTGTCACTGTTCATCTCAGCGACCCGAAAACTATTGATTCAACACTAATATCAGTCACATTCAATATATATATATCCCTTCTCCTGCAAGTTACGGGGCTGAATTTCGATTTAAACGGCATCAGAAAATCTCAGGAAAATTATAGATTCGACACTAATATAAGTCATTTTCGATATATCTCCTCCTCTTCTTCCCTTAAGTTGCTCCTTCAAAAATGATAAAAATCATTCCGAATCTCATCTAAGTTGAAAATTTTATTGAGCTCGGTCGGGTAGTTCAAGAGTTATTAAGTTACAAACATAGTCATTTTCATTCTGGTATATGGGATATTTATAGATTATTTGTCGCACTAAGGTATTTGCTTACATACAGGATTTTGTACATAAAGTTTATATAAAGTCTATATTAGAATATTAAATAATAGTAATTATATGTTTTAGTGGATGAGTATTAGAGAAATCTGCCTATTGCTCTCTCTTTTAAGAAGTAATTTGGTTAAAATTACAACGACAATCTTGCGGCGAAGACCACCAAATTATATAACGACCAATTTATGTAAGACGACGAAATCCCAGTTCATATATTTACGTAACTACAAGGCTACTGTTTCATCAAAAAAACATTTTACACACTGCATATCTGATATTACCTTTTATTGTAGTATGTGACACATTAAACATTTACACTCTTTAAAAATTGTACATGCAGTGTACACAAGATGGATCCTTTATTATATATATTTATTTTTCGTTGCTATGAAAACTAGAAAAGAAATTACATCTATATCTTTTTATTTTTTCATAATCTCCTTCCTTTCTAGAGCAGCTTGTGCATAATTTAAAAGTACTTCTGCCCACAAAAAATACAAATAAAGATATAATAAAGAGTAATGAAATACAAGTATTGTTATAAAATTAACAGAACTTCACCACATCAAAGAGCATATTAAGAACTTAGTTTCATTCAGGAGACCTATTTGTTGCAACAGAAACGCTTCATGATGGTAGGCTTGCATGTAACTGTAAAAGTTCTGTAACTAATGCACATCCACGAATAAACTACTAAAAAGCACATAACTTAAATGAGTGCAGATTATAAATTTTCAAGAATAATTGCAACAGTTTTATTTTCGAGTGTTTTCTTTCCTTATATATATATATATATATATATATATATATATATATATATATATATATATATATATATATATATATATATATATATATATATATATATTCGCAATATTGAAATTTCTGAACTTACATTTTTCACGCGTTCCAAAAGTACTGTTTCACTATTAGTAAAATTAACCAAATATAAAGATTTTTATTTTTTTTTCCATTTTTTCCGGAAAGAAACCGGAAATAAACTTTTTTTTTTACCAACAAATTCAACATCTCCGGAAATTTTACAACACTAATCCTGACATTGGTCGCCTACAGACGGAGAACATCAGTAGATATCTATTACTTTTCCACTGCGAATATAATCTGATTATTTCATTTTAATGATCAACGAACATTCGAGGAATAGTACTACACTGACTGGAATTACCAAAAAGAATTACCAGAGAACCTGTTTGAATTAAACCATTTCAAAATATAATTTAATGTGGCTTGGATTTCTGATTCCTTGAACAGAACCAATAGTAAAAATGTATTTCGGTTCTGTTTCCAGAACAGAACCAAGCTTTCATTTAGGTTCTGGTACCGGAACCCAAAACGCTGAGGTTTTCGTTTCCTGGAACAGACCCGATATGTCGAAATGTAGCTATTTCGGTTCTCTTCCCAGAACAGAACCGAATTAAAGATTTTATTTAGATTCTGGTACCGCAGAATATATTTAGGTTCTGTTCCCATAGATACTGTGTTGTCTATAGGAATCCTGTGTTGTCCAAGTATGTCCCAGATGTATGTACAAAATGTGCAAAATGTATATCATCACTTTGCTTTCGAACTGTTTGCCTAGAAGAAGTGTTTTAAATATGTCCTACTAGATACTGTTCTTTTAGAATGAACGCTTTTGGACACGCGAAGCACACTTTATAAACACACACTTGATATATTTCACCCTCAACAACCTTCCTAACTATATATAAAATTACATAAGCTGACATAAATTATTGAGCACTTCCTGTAGGGGTACAATGATTAAATGTGATATGATTGTAGCTTTTCCGGACAAACCGACAGGAAAATTGCCAAAAGTGAATATTCTTAATTTTTCGGGGGTCTAAAGAGGGGATGAAAAAATTCCCTATGTTATTTAAATGGGCCTTTTTTGGGACCTATAATCTCATACTTGAAACTCGGTATGTTTGTACGTTTTCGTTAGAACTACCTAAGTAAATCAGCAAAAATAAAAAAAAATCCAACTTTTGAGTGTTTTTTATAGGAAATTGAAAAATCTTTCCCATGTTATTTATAGGGGACGTCTTCTACACCCCAAAATGTTTAGGCACTTCAGGCAGGATTAGAATGATGAAATTTTGCATGATTGTAGCCTTCCAGGACTAACCTACGGGAAAATTGCCAAAAGTGATTATTTTTAATTTTTCGGGGGTCTAAAGAGGGGATGAAAAATTTCCCTATGTTATTTAAATGTACCTATTTTTGGACCTATAATCTCATGTTTTAGGTACTTAGAATTGGGATAAAAACTTGAAATTCGATATGATTGTACGTTTTCATTAGCGTTACCCAAGTGAATCATCAGAAATAAAAATTTCCAACCGTAGACTGGCTTTATGGGAAACTGAAAAATCTTTCCCATGTTATTTATATGGGACGTCTTCTACATCCCAAAATGTTTAGGCACTTCCGGCAGGATTAGGATGATGAAATTTGGCATGATTGTAGTCTACTAGGACTAACCGACAGGAAAATTGCCAAAAGTGATTATTTTTTAATCTTTTAATGGTCTAAAGGGGGATGAAGAAATTCCCATGCTATTTAAATGGGCGTTTTCTTGGGATACAAAATCTTACCTTTTAGACAGTTGAAATAGGAAAAGAAACGATAGAATTGTGGGTTCAAGACGTGCGAGGCGGTAGGCCGAGCAAAGACAGTGTGTGGGGACGAAGCCCTCGGATAAGCAAATTCACGAAATTCTCTGTTGATGCAAAGGCGTATAGATAAGAAATGCGAAGTCGTAGACCGAGCAAACTCGGGAGTCTGGGGGCAGAGCCCCCAGCTAGCCAAAGACTAGTCTGCACTAAAAGTGTTTAAGTGCTTTTCGGGCCCTTATGCTCCAAACGTAATAAAATGAGCACGTGAAAATACTCTAGTGAGAGGGTCGGTGGGCTTTCATTACTTTCGTGCATACTCAGAGCCGGCTCTACCATATATGCAACATATGCACTGCACGGAGTGACAACTTTCGGGATGCGGCAAAATTTGTCATAATTATATTATTTAAAAATAAATATTTCCTGTTGGAAACGTATTTCATGATGATAGCAATTAAATTTACGAAGCTGATTTTCTATTTGAATACTACATTCATAAAAATCATGTTTAGGTCGCATTACTTTACAGTCACATGGACAGTGGTAAAGCAAAATGGTCAAACAAATCCCAGCATAAATGGCTCCATTGTTGTCAAATACAAGAACTCAGTTCTCGAACAGTAGCGAACAAGTGTTCCATTTAGTTAGTTATCATAGTTCTGATATGATAACTAGCCTTGTCTTTGTGACAAAGAAGTTAATTATCATCGAAGGTGGAAACAAGTTTTTTTATTTTTTATTATCAAATGTAGAAGGATAATCAAGAAATAAAGATAAAAGAGCTAGTTGCACTGGAATTGCAAACTGGAATGTCGAGATTGAAGCTCGATATTGAATTCTGTAAAAACGATTACCGTCTTTCCTCTGCAGGTATGTTTGCTTTCATTAACACAATAGAGCATTATGTAAAGAAAAAAAACACACTACGATATTGTACTTATAGTGTTTACGCCTTTCTGAGTGCGAGTGACTTTTCCCTCCTCTTCATTGATCATGATGGGGTATCATACTTAATATCGTGACTTTTAAGATTTGGAGAAATGTTGAGATACAAATGATGCCATTACACGAGGAGGCAAATTGCCTAAGACTGGCCCTGTGCACACCCATATGAAAAGTGCTGGCTACACTTGTGATCTAATTAGTACTTATTTAGTAAAAATATCCTACTTAATAGTAACATTTAAATGTTTAATATTATGTTAAAGTCCACAGTTTGAACACTTGTTATTTCAGCGAGATTGTTTCAGAAATATAATTCAGGCCATCTTTAAAGTTGACCCTCGCATAAATAACTCAACTCTGTTACTTTTTTATACTTTTGTTTATATTTTGTTCATTATACTTTTAAGTTTTTTTCTTTCTTTTTTTGTTAAAAACAGGAAAATAACAAAGAAAAAGATGAAACATACATCCGATATCGGATTATTAGGGTTAACCCATAATTTTACGTTATCTGACAGCCGTTGCAATATATTATTATCATAAATGTCAGGGAAATGTACAGTTCCAATTATTTAGTGAACTACCAAACATTTTCAGACAGCGATAAGATTAACATAAAAGAAGACACAATTTAGTTTACAAAATAGTTTTTTATTCTCCTCTTTAAATATGTAATGAATATTAAAAAAAAAAAAAAAAAAGAGTCAAGTCTGTTGCTTAGATCATCTTATTTCAAGGTCTATCGTCAAAACTAATTATGTGTTTGATCACTAGCAAACAACCTCTTTTCTTTTTTTTTAATTGTTGTTAGCGCGAAACGAAAAATAAAATAAAATAAGGAAACAGCTATCCAATTAACAGACGTTTAGTAATTCTGTAACATGTTAAGTTGAGCACATTATCACCATATTTGATAGCATGACAGGTCATGATAAAGTGTCGAACTAAACAAAAAAAAAATCTCATTTATGATTCATGTTGAATCTAATAACAGAGCCATCTGTTGGCAAGATTGCCAATTGACAACTTCTGTTCCTAAGTATGTGTTTTCTTCAAAATTTTCTAATACAACGAATTTAATCTAGTACTACATAAGGATCTAATAACAATTTATAACCAACGGTACAGAATAATCGACACGAGAAAGATATTTTACACTTTCTTCACTAGGTGGAGTTACGATGTCTAATCAAGGCTTATAAAAATACGGAAATTGCTTATATGATTTTTTAAAAAAATATTTTCAATAAAGTATTTATAGCCAAATGTAGAAATGATTTTCTCTTCGTAGCTAAATGTAACATTTCTTTTCTCTTGTTCACTATACTTACTAAACGGCGTGACAAACATCTTGGCATTTGAAGGCGGCGCTCCAAGTTCCCTTTAAATGCTGCTAGCAAATGAGAGGCCAACGGTATTGCCACGTTTATTTTGTACACATTCACTTCCAAGGATCTTATAAAATACAGGATCTGCCCATACTACAAAATCTTGAAGCCATACGTCACAGTTTTGCCACCCCTACTCTGCCCACTCCGCCCAATAGGATCGCAATGTTTTGAGCCAACAATTATGGCGGAAACGAAAGTATCCAATCAGACGATGGCAGAAACGAGAGTAGCCAATCAGACGTGCAGATGCTCGGTTGTTTTTTGGCTTCATCGATTTAATAGAATGAAGATACATATGAACAGATCCTCTATTTATAACATCCTTGTTCACTTCAGTCTATTCCCTGCCACCTGATCGCGCTGTAGTTCGTCTGCTTAGCCAATTCATAGTCGCACCCCCTTTACCACTTGGCAACGTCGCGTCAGAGTTTGCGTTTTTATTCGTTTAGCTGAAATGTCAAGTTGTTTGTCACAGGCTTTAGTTTTATGTATTAAGTAGCTTATGTAAAATTTCATCAAGGAAGGGAAGAGAAGAGATTCAAGCTCCCAGGTTCAAATAATTTCATGATCTTTCTCAGTGGCGGAGCTAGCCAGGTGCTGGGGAGGCCTAGGCTCCCCCAGTTTTTTAAGTGACAAAAATAATTGAAGCTATATTGTTTTTATATTTTTGAAAGCTTATAGTAAGCGTTGTCTTTTATTCTTTATTGGAAAAGTTTTGATATATTAGATATAATTTCAGTTGTAATTTTCCTGTTATGTAACGTGTAAAACAGTACTTGAGGTCTAAAATGTTAACGTCCAACCTAGCTATAATATCCATCGGGAGAGAGTTAAGTTAGAAACTTATGCAAACACAGGCAATCGACGAATTAGTTCTTGAATGAACCACGATTATGTATTGTGTCACTGTATGCTAGTAGTAAAATATAAGAAAATAATACAGAAAGCAACAAAGGTGTGTATTTTCTCTTATTTCAAACGAGAACTAAAGATTTTTGTCATTTAAAACGCAATGTCTTGTGACTAATCTGTTCAGCTTCAGTACCTGTAAATGTCTACAATTTATTAATTGCTAATTCGTACTTTATTCATGTCTAACTGTAACTAGTGAAATGAATGATTCGTGTTTTATTCCTAGTTCCTGTTAGCGAAGTACATAAACAGATTTTAATTTAAAATGATTTGTGTGAACTCATTATATACTACCTACCACAGTCTGAGTTCTGACTGACCCACCCCCAGTTTCTACCTTCTAGATCCGCCACTGATTTTTGTGTACACATTTTCATACGAAAAAATTATATTTTTTCACAATATCTTGTTAAAAGGGAAGGTTAAAATTCAGAACAACTTCCTTTGTGTATGTATCTCTTGATCGCTTGCTAGGCTTCGATTCGCGAAATTTGTATCTATAGTAGCAGGCGTACGCAAAGGGAAGTTTCGGACTTTAATCCCCTCACCATATTAAGGTATGTATACAAAAATCTTGAAATGATATGAACTTGGAATCTTAAACGCTCCTCAACTCTTAAGGAAATTCTGCGTACGCTACCGTGTAGTAATAATATGGAACGCGATAAGTGCTACTTTAAAGAGCCAACCAGAATATAAATTATATAGATTTCCGCAAACAACAGGCTAGGCAAGTTGTCTTGAAATTTGTCTAACACATTCTGAATTTCAAATGTTAGAATCTTTAAATAATAATAATAATAATAATAACCATTTTTCTATAACTTACCGAAATAATTTATGGAAACGGGTATTTCATTTCTTTTTAAATGTAATATAATTTATTTCTTTATACAAGAGGAACTTTTCTAGATTAGAAAAGTAATTTGGTTGCAGCTTGCAATCCAGAATTCATTTTGTAACAGGTATACGAAAACGAATGGTACTATTTCAAAAAACTTAATTTTCTTCCCCTTTCCCCTCCCCAAAAATGTTACCATACATATATCGCCAGCAGCCGCAACTGTCCAAGTTTTTCACATACAGATATTATAATTGTAAACGTAACCAGAATCACATGAAACACATCTACTCTGTAATCGAATTCGTTTCAGACTCCGTGTAGTAGTCTGAATGTGCAATTTTTTTATTATTATTATTATCGCATCTTATTAATAATTGATACCAAAATTCCAATTATTGCGTTTCAAACGTGAATTATCATACTCCACATCATATGCAACAGTAACTACAGTAATTTTGAGCTTAATATTGTAATATGACGCACATGACAGTTTACAAACAATCAACACACGTTTTTATTTATAAACGATACCATCTGTATCCTACTACAAACTACTACAGTGGTAGACGACAGGAACATCAGTTACACCACTGGTCATGTGACGACGCCACCGCCACACTAGAGTAGCTATAAAACCAAAAGGGCCTCCATATCTGGTATCAGTCTACGGCTGGTTTCCTTCTCTCCCTTAGCTTGCTTTGGAGCTATAGGATTCCTATCCTGCCTACATAGTTTCCTTGGAACTTTGTGGGAGTCCTAACCTCAGCCATCCAGCTTGCATGGAGCTTTGTGGCCTTCTTACCCCTCCCCCCTATTGCTTACGTGTAGCACTGAAAAACCTGAATCAACTTGGTGCATCCCCCTCTAAGTAGCACTCTCGCAGCGCATTTATTTTTATCCGATGGCTCCTGCCCACCACTCACCAATATCTGTTCGGCTTTGACTGCAGTGCACCTTCCAGGCCTGTTACCTGAGTGCACCATCCAGGTTACCGAAGCTTAAGGTAAATTGAATGGCAATTACATGTCACTCTTACAAAAACACATCCTTCAGCAAATAGTGTTTCAGAGCAGTCCCCTTATATTTTGATTTAGCTTTATCAGCCTGGAAAAAAAATCTTCTGGAAGGCAAACTGTTAGACTGAAGTACATGTGGATATTTTTATTTCTCCTTTATAATTCTTATAGAAAGGTGTAGAACAAATGCAAAACCTAGCCCTTCCCTCCTTAACAAACAACCTCCTGGTCCAATCATACTATCTTTATCTGCTATATGATTATTGAAGTTCTTTAATACTTTCAGCAAGTGAAGAATGTTTATAATACAATGTGAAATAAAAATACTTTTTAAAAATAAATAAAGCGTGTTCGTACATTGAAATTAATCATCCACTTTGTACTCTCATATTCCTAACTGGATGCTCATAGTTGTGAATTTATACCATACTATTTATAACAATGTCTGTATTTGCTTTTATATTTTCTGATATATATATATAAATCTTAACCATACACATATATCCGCAATCAAATTCACTTCCACAAACAGTGTTCATTTCGTATCTGCAATTTTAACATCATGCACTGTCAAGAGTGTTCAAAAAGGTAACATATTTGAATAATAATAATAATAATAATAATAATAATAATAATAATAATAATAATAATAATAATAATAATAATAATAATAATAATAATAATAATAATAATAATAATAATAATAATAATAATAATAATAATAATAATAATAATAGTAATATGTATGTTTGTAATTAAGTATGAAGGTGAGTTATTAATGCTCTCATAGCTTATAGTATGTATAAACCCAGTCTCTTCTGAAAAAGTCATTCCCCAGCATAGAATAACTTGCTGGTTACACGCCTGTCCTTATATATAATTTAATTTAAGATTTTATAATAATCTAACTTTGTTCAATGAATCTTAATCTTTTTTTACTAAAACATTTTACACATTTCTGTTTTCTTTTATTTCTAATCTCATATATGAAATTTACTTAGCATATTTGAAAAATCACGCATTATTTTATCCTCATTATTACGACCCTCCCTACTGGACTAGTGCTAGCACATGGATCTTTGGTGCTAGAGCTCCGGTTCCATTCCGAGTGATGCAAATTTGAACGTATCACGGTATTCTGGATTCCACCTTAAGCTGTAGATCCACTATCGTGGATTTGAGTATTGCGTTTTTTTTTTGGGGGGGGGGCGGACGTTCGACTCGGATTCCACCTTAAAGTGTAGGTCAACCTCTCATATAGCCGCGGTGCTGAAATGGACAAACTCCAACCAACATTTGAGAACAGACCAACAACTAAAAACGTCTATCTGAATGTTTTCGATGTTTACATTTCAAATATGATGTGCGCAATCTTAAGGGTGTAAAGAAGAATCATTTTTATTTAATACTCAACAACTAAACGATATTAATGGCTCATAATACTCTAATGACTAGGCAATAATTAACATGAGAAACAACGGAAAATAAAAAAAAGACGAAACAGTTGTTTGAAGATACTCCATAACCATCAACAGATGTCTGAGTATATTCAAGAATATTGATGTTAAAGCAAACGTTTTGTTGCTCTAAGGCAGAGTAACAAGAAGATTTGATGAGAAATAAACTCGAAAAAAACAAAACTTGTTTTCGAGAAGATGGGATAAAAGAAAGAAGGGGGAAAAAAGTAACGTTAAAGTAAGCAAAGAAGTTGCACAAACGGATCAATTTGCAGACATTAACGCCTCTGCATAGTCAACAAATTGACGGCGAAACTGCTAGGTAATAGCAGAGTATGAGCTTGTTGTCTTCTCTTATTCTGACAATAGAACCTTTGTTTGTTCTTCGAGGTGATTTGTTGCCGCTTAAAACAAGGGTTCAGCTCACTCTTCCTCACTATTAGATGCGTTTTTATTGCCAAAAAACACTTTTCAAAGAAAGTAAAAAGAGAGAAAAAAAATTGGCCAACAATACTTGTAAGATAATAAGGGGCAAGGGTAATAATGTATCTGGGTAACATGTGTTCACATACATATATTAACGTTTGAAAAAAACAAATAATAAAAGGCGAAAATAACGAGAGTGAAATTACAAATATGGGGAATTCATTACAGGCGGTATGGAAAGGCATTTGCTTTTTCTCTGTTCTCTAAGGCTAAAAAGCATGGATAACGACGCCTCCTATTCTTGCGTTTCAATTTCAGTTCCTCTTTACAGATTATTTTTATTTCTTCTCTTTTCTTTTTATTATCTTCCTTCTATTCATACCACTATTATCATCACCCTTATTTACATTTAATATTCTCTCGTTACCAGTTTTGGTTTTCTTCCATAGTACAATCTCTTCTTCTTTTCCTTTCTGCTATAAGCAGCTTTTATAATTCCCACCTACATCAGATGCTACAAATTGTGTTTTCCTTCTGTCCGTGCAAAATGAATGGACCTGTATGCCATACCAGTCTTTTGTCCTATATTTCAATACTATCGCCGATAGTAATTTGTCTCGACTAATTTTAGGTTTTACGGAATGACTCTTTTCTTTTATTATAGTTTGTTTTCACCTTACGGTCATGCCTTCTGTTTAAATACGTATTACTGATACACTGTTCTTTTTCTCCCGTTAGTATCATCTTGAATTTTTATACGCACATGCATACAGAAACACACACTCACAAAGCATTTTAGTTGTTCAATTACATCTTCTACATACATTGTTATTCTCAAGTAATGTAAAATAAAGTTTGTTTGTAGAATGCAAGCGTTATTTAAAGTATTGAATATTCGAATATTATAATATACTTGTGTAATATATACGTGCATATCTGAATCATAGGCACAGCATGAACATAAAATCCCGGGGCATATAGGCGGTATCGTTTACTGATTACAGGAGAACTATTGTAAAGAGAAATTTCTGAGCAGAAACAATTCTTCTTTCTAAACACGAGGGTTGAAGGCAGAGGGAGGTAGCAAATGAATCCAATAGTAAATATCTGGGAAGTTCTAGAAGTAATAATGTAATTGGATAACCGCTAATTAAAAGGTACGGCACACCGTGCTTCCTCGCTTCCATTTTCCCATTGTGAACATATTCGTTTTAAGTATTTGTTTATGAAACATGAACATGTCTTTCTGAACAAAATTCATCCCTATTGATAAATTATCCTATCTGAATTTTCTTTGGAGACAGAAGTGTATTATAGCTGAAGTGCATCTTCTTCGCACGGAAGAATGTTTATAGAAAAATATTTGAACCTCTTCCTTGTTAGAATATTCGTCTCAAAATGTAATGATAAAAATCAGAAATAATGGGTATGGTATGAAAACTATAATTACCCATCTTTAATATGCGTATGTTCACACATAACTTCGACATAGGTGCACCGATTTTGATGATTCTCCGTGCACCGATTTCTTTTCTTGTGGCAATATGTAAACTTCATAAGGATCTAACAATAGGCTTCGGAACTAGACCATAAAACTTCTCAATGGCTGACAGCGTTCATTATTATTATTATTATTATTATTATTATTATTATTATTATTATTATTATTATTATTATTATTATTATTATTATTATTTTAGTCAGAGGTGCACCGATTTTTATTGTTCTTTTTCTTTTTAAAAGAGTATTTCCTCCTTGAAATTACTCTATTTCTTGTAATTCTCAAACGTTTATCGTCTGATAAACCTTGTAGTTATCTTCAGTGCAATATTTTGACACACACAAACGCACAAACAAGCAAGAAAGAAAATTAAAGATTTAGTGAAAAGGCACACACACACACACAGATGAGGGAATAGTGTTTACTAGAATCACGTCAGCAGCCTCATGTACACTCATGTCCAAAATGATGGTCGCATATCTAAGTAAGTGTCTTCTTGTACGAATATAATTTGATAACGATTTTGCAGGGTACTTTTAATACTGATACTATGTGTATAATCGGGAAATGTATATTTGTGGTAAATTTCATAGGAAAAGAATTGCAAATACGAAAATTAGAATTAATAAAACAAAATGTTGCTAAATAGGCAACAAAGTTTTATTTTCGTTTTATTGTTCTTATTTACTGCTCTTTTGACATGAAATTTGCCACATACTTGTCTTTGCCGATTATACACATACTAACATTATAAGAAATACCTGGCGAATTCGTTATCAAATTATATTCCTACAACAACATATTTATAGACATGCGACAAAAATTTTGGACATGAGTGTACGTGTGAGCCACTTCATCACTGTTGTGTACACACTTTAATGTACATTCGTGGTATTGCGACACACTTGCTTGATATTTTAATTAGCAATAATAATAATAATAATAATAATAATAATAATAATAATAATAATAATAATAATAATATAACCATATGTTTTTACAATGTAATGACTCTACCTAGTACTGAGCATTATTGCTGCCACTGGAGGCGTTGACTGGAACAGTCAATCTCAAAGTTTATTTTAACTAATTATTATTATTAAATTCTTCACGATTTTTTAAATTCTAAAATTTCGCGACACTCCCTAGGGGACTGCGTGACACCATAAACCAATGTGTCGCGACACAATGGTTGAGAACCACTGGCCTAGAAAAAACAATATTTTAGTATTATTCGCTAACGTTTTTTCTTGCCATCTGCAATTGATAAAAATAAAATAAAGGGCTTGAATAAAGGTACTGTACAGGCGCCTATTGAGCGAAATAACCAAATTAACATCCCGAAAACATTTTGTTATGCACACAATAATTTTTTTTTCAATTTATTGCTATGCTCAATAATCGACAGAAGGACAACAATAAAATGAATGAATAAGATAATAATGATGACATTTATCACAGAAGGCACGAGGCAAGTGTTACAAGATGGAAGTAGTGGTGGTAGTGGGAGAGATTGATGAATTCGTAATTCATTTGTTTTTTTACTGTCATCCGGCCGTCTGGAGGGAAACATTATCGACTCATCCTTCTTCTCCCCCCTTATCTCGGCTCTTTTGTTCTTGATAGTGTATCCTAATAGCAGACAACCAACGAAACCCCTCCTCTACCATCAGACGGATACAGTAATTGATGGAGTTTCATCGTATCATTGCCAGAAGAATATCAACGCCTCAATTGGCCTTCAATTACGGAATCCCATCAACTCTATTTCCCCTTCATTCAAAATCCCTCCCGGTTCGTAACAAGTAAAGTCAACTTTGCGTGTCAGGGTGGGTTGGACAAGAAATGATACTGAGGATTACGGGAGGGAGAGGAACAGCGAACAGGGGGCTAATTGGATTACGTCATAACTCGACAAAAATATCTCTTTCATTGCCATGTTTTTGTAGCACACAACGAGAAAATGACTAACTACTCGTCCTCCCCTGTAGATTCCTGTTCCAGAGCCAGATTCCTGTTCTATACAGCAGCAGCATCCCCATTTTTTCCTTCCCCATCCTCACATCCAGTCCCCAAACTTGAAGCCGCCACTTGTCTCTATTATCGAAATTGAGCGTTTCATTGTAATCCTATTAGGCTGTTGTTAGCTCTGATAACCATGACGCGACTAAATTGCACATTTACCTCGCGAAAATATTGCGCTCAAACAAGCCCTCGATCATCAAAAACTTTTCACGGGTAGCGAGGGGAAGGGGAGGAGGAGAGGGACACATGGGGAACGGGTAGAAGACCAATCTCATGCTATTTTATTACTACTACAACTAGTAGTGCTGCTTACTACTCTACTGCTGCTGCGACTACAGTAAGACTCACATACAAATACACGCAGCAACATAAAGGATCAGAAAGGGAAAAAGCCAATGTTGCCAGTTTCACTGTACTTAACGCCGAAAAGTTACTCAAATTATTTGAATATTAATAATTTCAAAAAATGTTATTCTGCCGTTTTCACATATTCATATTAAGAATAATATAGAGCTTCCTCGTAGATAAGCGGTTAACGTATATGGCTTTGACGTAGGAGACCTGGGTTCGATTCCTGGCGGGAGTTCAAGTGATTCAGATACCACTTTAAGCTGGGTCGCGGTGACTCCATTGTAAAGCGTTCACCACTGGTGCATGGGGTCCTCGGTTCGATCCCAGCTCGAGTCAAGTGAGTTTTGTGGTGGACAAACACCGTGTGCGTGGGTTTTTCTCGGAGTTCTCTCATTTCCTCCTACTTTCTTCATTCCACCATTTCATTCATTCCTCATCATCATCGTCTCCTTTAGCCTAGCCGGCATAACCGTGGGACGTAAAACTTTTGCAATTTAAGCTGTAGGTCCACTCTGATATAGTCTTGCTGCTGAAAGCGATGCTAAACTTAAAATCAAACCATTCAACGAAAAATGTATTTGTTTATGTAATTTTAGAACAATTTTTTGATGTCTTAAATATTCCCAACAATTCATTATTCGAGAAATTATTCGAATAAGGTACTGGCACTCTGATATAGTCTTGCTGCTGAAAGCGATGCTAAACTTAAAATCAAACCATTCAACGAAAAATGTATTTGTTTATGTAATTTTAGAACAATTTTTTGATGTCTTAAATATTCCCAACAATTCATTATTCGAGAAATTATTCGAATAAGGTACTGGCACTCTGATATAGTCTTGCTGCTGAAAGCGATGCTAAACTTAAAATCAAACCATTCAACGAAAAATGTATTTGTTTATGTAATTTTAGAACAATTTTTTGATGTCTTAAATATTCCCAACAATTCATTATTCGAAAAATTATTCGAATAAGGTACTGGCACTCTGATATAGTCTTGCTGCTGAAAGCGATGCTAAACTTAAAATCAAACCATTCAACGAAAAATGTATTTGTTTATGTAATTTTAGAACAATTGTTTGATGTCTTAAATATTCCCAACAATTCATTATTCGAGAAATTATTCGAATAAGGTACTGGCACTCTGATATAGTCTTGCTGCTGAAAGCGATGCTAAACTTAAAATCAAACCATTCAACGAAAAATGTATTTGTTTATGTAATTTTAGAACAATTTTTTGATGTCTTAAATATTCCCAACAATTCATTATTCGAGAAATTATTCGAATAAGGTACTGGCACTCTGATATAGTCTTGCTGCTGAAAGCGATGCTAAACTTAAAATCAAACCATTCAACGAAAAATGTATTTGTTTATGTAATTTTAGAACAATTGTTTGATGTCTTAAATATTCCCAACAATTCATTATTCGAGAAATTATTCGAATAAGGTACTGGCACTCTGATATAGTCTTGCTGCTGAAAGCGATGCTAAACTTAAAATCAAACCATTCAACGAAAAATGTATTTGTTTATGTAATTTTAGAACAATTGTTTGATGTCTTAAATATTCCCAACAATTCATTATTCGAGAAATTATTCGAATAAGGTACTGGTTCATTATTCTGACAATTACTCGTTGTTTCGAATAATTGGCCGAACGCTCATTCGAATCAAAATTGAAGTATTCTAGTCTAAGGTCAAGCAAAGTAACTGGGATATCCAGAAAGTTAGACGCAGGCGCAGTGCGTTTACAAACAGGGTCAAAGTGCACCACCGACTACCATCTCTACTAGCATCTCGATCACTTCTTGGGGGGAAGGGGGAAGACCTCCTCTAATCATTGTTCGGTGCGACGTACAGTTGAGGACTTCTTCGCATCGCGGACTCCACAGTTTTTCCGCTACGGAATCCAATCGTTGACTGAGCAATAGAAAAAAAAAAGTATGTGGTTACTGACGGCAACTATACTGATTAACCAAGTATATTTTTCTTTCGTTTCTATCTTGCCTTGAAAATGATGAAGTTAGGGTTGACATCCCATTCACGCCAATGTAATATTAAGAGTTGAACAATACTATGAACTACTTTTTTTCTTTTAGAAAACGCAATATACTGCTGTAATTTAACACGGACGAAATTACAACTGTTTGACAGTCTTTCGTTGTAATTTTAATTAAAATCTTACAGTAAAACTTCAACTTAAGAAAATCCAAAAATTCATTGTCGAAAAAGAAAAAAACAATAAATCTTACACTAGGTTAAGTTAATCAAGAAACTTATTTTCTTGAAATTCAACTTTAATTTTCCTTCCACTTTTCTTCGGCTACTTAAAGATACCTTAGAGTAACATCTTATACATATATATATATTTCGATAGCCAGAAAGTATTGATTAAAATTTAGAACATGCACATTAGATAAGCAAGCAGAACCAAAATCACGTACGCTCGTTAAAAGTAATACAATAAAGCTTTGTAATAACAAGTTTATATACATTTATATATTAATAACTGAAATGCCAGTACTCCGCACAGGGAGGATAAGGTTTACGCAAAATATTTAAAAGTAGGCCCTAAATAAATAAATAAATAAATAAATAAATAAATAAATAAATAAATAAATAAATAAATATCTTTATCATATTCTCTTATGTAAATATGCATAACAAATATGTATTGTTGGTTGCATACAAGACAGGCGTTCTAAGAAACATGCCTAAATTTAGAGCCTTCCTCTCGCAAGTCTTCCATCGAGCCGAAAATAGAGAAAATAGCTCAGTAAGAGATTAGATCTGGCGAAGATTTATCTTTGTAAATATACCTGTGTAATTTATCTGTATAATATCTATGTAATGAAAAAAGGGGTTACATATGCTTATGTTGTATTATTTTAAATAAAAAATGGAAATTCTAAATTCCATGTCTATAACCTTAATGGATACCGAGATATTGGCGTCCTTTTATAATAATTGTTATTATATTAACCCTTTCACGTCGAATTTCCTAAAAAAAAAAATCTTCGTTACTAGTCAAGGGGTGAAAGTGAATCTGAAAAGGTAGGAGGACTGTAGATAGTGGTATGATATCACTCCGCACAGTGGTCGGAATGACGAGAAAATGCGGCAAAACTATTTGTGAGCGTATTGAAACCGCGGTTTTGTGTATACGGTATTTTTGAAGGCAAATTAGGTTATTTTCGATTGTTCTGCCGTAATATAAATAATAATTTACCGTTTATGGTCAGTAATGCGGTTGCCTATGTAGGTGGCGAAAAAAGTCGACATTTTCAAAATCAGGTTTACAAATACCATTTTGGGTTCTTATGAAGTAAAAATTAGAACTTGTGGTATCGTTATTCTTATTAAAATTTCAGAGTAAAGATCTCATTATAAACAAAATAAACACATTTTTGGACAGCAACGAAAAATAACGTATAAACATGAATAATGAATCTAACCAAAAAGCAGTCAGTATAAGAAATGTTTACAGAAAGGAAACTATCTCACAACATGCGTATTTGAAAACAAAGCAGTTGGAGTTGTCCAATGAAGTACAATAAAAATCAGAAAATTTCACTGAAAAATTAATAATTTTCAAAAATCTCTGGTGCCCATACATGAGATTGGCATAGCTATTTAAAAGTTGTAGCACTTCGTTCGACATATTGTTATGATTTGGGACATACTGGGTCTGAACGATGAAATTATCGGGTCAGACGGTGAAAAAAAAAATGTGTACCAACCAAGTCTAGGTTTTTTATCTTTCCTAGAGATTTTCCGGAACCATTTCTCGCGATAGCTGCGGAAGTGTGTTTCGAGAATTCTGAGTTTCCTCACTTAGCATCTCTACTGGAAGTGAGGAGCTATGGGTATTGTAAATTCTTCAGCGATTTACCATGTGTCCGAAAACTTGTCTAGGTGGCAAGACGACACGACACAACAGGACTAGCAGTCAGTCTCTGTGAGCATTAAGCGCGCGCCCAGACTCATTCAAGCTCGCTTCGTTTGCCAGGTAGCAGGCAGTACCAATTATTTCTAGCAAAAATCATTAATTGAGAGATCACAGAAAATATTAGAATAAAAATGAAACCTTGGACTTGCTAGGAAAATTTCAAAAGTCTACAAATATATAGCAAAGCATTCATTTTGAATTTAACTCGTAAAAATCTCCCCAATGCGCATACGAAGTGCCTCAGAGGCCTGTTATTGACTTTAAAGGGTTGCTATTGTTCTGATCAACAATACCAATAACATTTCATAACTATCAACATACTTTAGAGTAACAGGCCCGTCATACTACCATACAAGAAAAGCATTTTTACAAGGACGGCCAATTATCCACATTGGACAGGTGTTTTCTCATGAACGAGTGATGCCAGGATGAAAAGCAGATCTCTCTTATATAGAGTAGTAGACATTCCCCTACTAAAAGACTATAGACGCTCGTTCCAGTGATAGAGTTCATTTTTGGGTTTTTGTCCAACTTTTTTGTTATTTCGACCACTGTGCATCGTCTCCCTGCCATTGACTATTTTTTAGGAACTGGGAAAGACGCCGTTATTATTTCTTGAGGTACGGCAACGGCGTCCCATCGCGTTCCCCCTCATTTTTACCCTTGCTTCCATCACAAACTATATGCGCTGTCCAAATTTCAAGTTTTTAGCTTGAGCAGTTTATTCTACGGCGTTGTTTACTCAATCAGTCAGTCAGGACTTCTTCATACTCGTACACACAGATAATTACAGTACCATAAAAAGGAGTCAAATACATTTACAGTGTCAGTCGTTACGTGTTTGAATCACAAAATTAAACAGAGTATCAATTGGTTGTTGGGTAATTATTTTCTATTTATTCCCACAGAGTGTAGCACTTACCTGTAGATAAGACAACTACGAGTATTATACGCAACGGAGAGACTGTATTTGTGGATTTAATAAAATTTCAAAATAGAGAAATCGTATGTGAAGGCGAAGAGATTAGCAGAAAATCTTGAAGCATGCAAGCAAGTGACCTACCAATAATGGCAGAATACCTATGATGATGATGATGATGATGATGTATTATCCTCTCTTTTTGAAAATTTGAAACAACCATTAGTACGTACAATAGAGGGGATACTTTGATATTTAAAGTATATTAGGGGCGGCGGTGGCCCACTGGTAGAGCGTTCACCTCTGGTGCTTGGGGTCCCGGGTTCGATCCCAGCCCCCACCAACTGAACTTTGTGGTGGACAAACACCGTGTGCGTAAGTTTCCTCGGGGTTCTCCCGTTTCCTCCCACTTTCTTCATTCCACCATTTCATTCATTATTCATCATCACCATCTCCTTTAACGTAACCGGCATAAGCGTGGGACGTAAAACTCAAAGATTTCATTTTTTAAAAAAGTATATTAAAATTTAAAAATGATAATGAGGTTGGTAAGATCACTAGTGTACCCATGTCCAGATTTGATAGATCAGATCGCACTGAACAAAATGAAATGCTTAACAGTAAATTCTCATGCGTAGTGAACGAGAAAATGGAGAGAAAAGAATTTTTATGGTTTTGAAAACAGGGGCGTCATTTCAGACTTCGCTTGAGGGGGGCAAGAGCACCACCGACAAAAGACGTTCACGTTTTGTACTAGTATATTAGTAGACAATTGATTAAAGTATATGTATTCCTCAAACTCTTGGGGGGGGCAATTTGCCCCCTCCTGCCCCCATAAATGACGCCCCTGTTTAAAAAAACATGTAGTCTCTAACAGTAATAATTAATTGTTTTTATTCTGGTGGAACAGACGGAGGCAAGATGGCTCAATGGTGGAGCGCTTACCTCTGATCGGGGGGTCCCTGCTTCGATCTCCGGCGAAGTAAGTTTAAGGTAGACAACATCGTGTCCGTGGGTTTTCTAGGAGTACTGCCGTTTCCTCCCACATAATCATTCTAACAATTATTCCATCATCACTCTCTTACCTTAATCATCGTCTCCATTAGCCTAAAAGGCATAATTGTGTAATGTTAAACCGAAATATTTAATTTTATTTCATTTCTGATAGAACAGACCGTTTTTAAGTAGCAGAGTATGTCTATTGTTTTATTTATCTATTCCTAAGGATGACACACATACTTGTAACATTGATAGACATACTCTTAACAGTGAAGCTTACGATACTTGCAATTAAAAGTATGTAAGTGGCGTTTTATTTTATTTTATTTTATAACCATAAAATCAGTGTTCGAAGTGGGAAAAAAAACACGGTATGTTTTATTACGATTTTGACCCGACATACCGGCTACCTATATGTTGAAATGCAGTGAGGGAATGTTGCCTAAAATATTACATTTCTATTTACATAATGACTGAAAACCGTTGGAGAGCTTCTCTATAGTAACGTGGGGGGAAAGGAGCATGGAGATATTTTGATTCCCTCCAACTTTCTGAAAATTTAAAAAAAAAATCCCTTTATGTTGTATTAAAGAGAATTATACACGAAAATGCTGAAAAACCGAATGACAATATTAATAATTTTCTGCGGGAAAACTCCCGGTCTCCCACTCGACTGTAGGGTATTCGAAACACCAGCAAGGTCCACTCCCACAGAAGACAACTCCTAAACCTGCCCATGTTCAAAACACGACAACATTTATATGCATTAAGGCAAGAAGACACATACATAACAAAGAAAAAATTCAATATGACACATCGAAATAAAAAATAGGTGACTTCTTTGCAGACACCTCATTTTAAAAACAAAAGGTAGGGAAAAGGTAAGAAAAATATCGGTGTTGTCTACTCTTTTACATAAGAACTAAAACTTTTTTACGTGCAAAGCTATTCGTAAATTATTGTGTATAAAAATGGATTCATTAAAGGTATTTAGCATCTATTGTCCAGTGACGGTATGTTTTAATCATCGAGAAACTAGAAACGGTATGCCTTCATCACTCAAAAACCAGAGGCGGTATGGCATACCACCGTATACCGTCTCACTTCGACCACTGCATAAAACTGCTAAATTTACAGCATTGGGTACATATAACAATAAGTGAAGCAAGTACTACTAAAATGATACCGTGTACTGTGCTTCCGAAATTGGTTACTACACAGCTCTATATATATTATCCTAAATGAGCGTTAAGATTCATAAACTAAAGTGCGTTAGAGTCTTGTGCAGTGCATTTTGTGTTAGGGGTAGATGAAGAGCTAGCACTCAATCAGCATATTGTTTGTAAAAGATGAAATTTAATACAAAAGTTAAAACTAATAATACTCATCAGGGGTAAATGTGCAGGGGAACGAAGGGAGACGCCGTCCCCCCACCTCCAAAGAATATGTATGACGTTGCCCCCAGTTCCTAAGAAATTGCAATGGGCAAAGATAGGCAGGGGGGGCGTGACTTCATGCCGATACCTACCGTCCCCCTACCTTTTTAGATCCACTTTTACCCCTGATACTCATGAAAGGTTTACTCCCAAAAGATAGGCAGGCATAATTAAATTTCATAGAATACAAAAATCAAAATACTTTTTTCTTTTTTCTTTTCTTCTTCTTGTTTTTTACGAAGCTCTTATTTACGAGATTCAGAGGCACTCCCCCAAAACTTTCTAACTTAACATACTTTCGTACACTCTCAATAAAACTTTACTTGTTGAACAGGGAAGCGATTGATGTACAGTAAAACCTCTCTAAAGAGGACAGCCGTGAGGAATCAATGAAGAACAAGAAATAAGGAACCCCGAAGAAATTTTTCAAATAGTCAGTTTCTTTGTTATTCTGGATTGTGTTACAGTCAATCTTAAATGCCGTTATAAGGCAATACATGATCTAAACACGAAATTCGATTTCTTGTGGAAGTATCCAACGTTGAGCAATAATGAACTTGAGGGAAAAGTAAGAACGTTGTTAGAACTATACAGCGATGATGTATCAGATGATATCATTAATGAAATAGTTCATCTACAAGCCATTCAATCTGCCAACTTCAATGCTGCTCTGATACCATTTCAGTTGCTCAATACAATTCTTGACGAATAGCTAGTCAAGAATTGTTACTATGCTCTTCGTATTTTTTGTACTCCACCAGTGTCTTTGACTGAGGCTGAAAGATCATTTAGCACACTTGCAAGAGTAAAGAATGTCCTTCGGTCATCGATGATTCAACAGAGATTATCCGACTTGCGAACTCTTCTAATGGAGTCTACTTTGGCCTGTCAGCTAAACTTTAGTGATATCATAGATACATTTGCTAACAGGAAAGCAAGAAAGCTGTTTTGTAAATTACGAAGTGTAACTCTGGTAATGTTATTTTGTCAGTTTTTATACTGGGCCCGATGATAACTCAATCCCGGGGCCCGAAGTAGTTCTCGACGGGCCTGGGTCCAGGCACAAGTTGGGAATAAGTTGTTATATTTATAGTTCTCTACACTTTACACTTATCACTACTTACTAAGTTTTCAGTATGTCACTTTAATTTGTGGGTTAATTGCAGTTCCAAAGTGTCTTTTTGGAAACAACATGCGTACCAGCGGGCAAAAAATATCAAATTTGTCTTCTGCTTGATTAGAGATTCCAGCGAGACAGTAAAATAGCGTGTCATCCCAAACTTCAGGCAACTGTCAATCACTTTTGTGTTTAAAACAAGTTGGGTGGGAGTGGAATGCAAGCAAAGGACATGAAAGTGTTATTGAACAGACACACTTCGTCTGGGTTGCTGAGCAGATAGTTGAGGAGGCAAAATATTTTCACAATGATTCCTTAGTGACACATGTATGAATTACTAAAAAATTATTTTTACTGTACTTTTCAACATGTGTTTATAGAGAAAGTGTTCGTAATATATTAAAGGAGCTGTCGTGCCATTGTTTATTAAAATTTTACTATCAAGTAATACTATAAATCCTATTCTAAAAATACACTAACACACCTATTTTCTGTTAGTTGGCCACCTGTTTAAGTTGGCCACTTTTCAAGGGAACCAATGCTGGCCAACATAGACAGGTTTCACTGTATCTGAGTCGCTGCAACAATTTTATGCCGTATCTTCAAAACGAAACTAGAATATGTAGGAACACTATCAGTGGCAACCCTGGCTGCCTAAGAGATGAGGGATTTCCAGTGCATCTTCCGTACGCGTAGAAGTAAAAGGCTTTTGCGTTGACAGAAAAAGCGTGCAGAAAATAGTGGGGATGCGCTGATGAGGAGAACCCAACCACATTCTATATAGATACGATGCAGGAACAAACCATGGTTGATGTTCTCATGGTTGGAAATCGACGCTACTAGAGAGGATCAGGGAAGCTGGTTACAGGGGAGGGAGAAGATACCAGCAGTGGATATATATATATATATGTGTGTGTAGTAGTAGGGGACGGTACAACTGGAGAGGGGGTGAGGGGTTAATGATGAGGTCGTCTTCTAGCTGAAAGGGTATCTTCCGCTTTTGATGGAGTTGTGTGGTGGAGGAAGATGCTCTTTTTTTCTACCGATCGATAATGTCTCCTTGCTTTGCTCGAGTTAAGTGGTGGATGGAGAAGGAAGGGTAAAGGAGGAGGTAAAATGAAGCCACTTTAGTTTTGGCACTGAACTGAGGACAACCAACCATGAGAGCAGAGCAGAAGGGTAAAAAGAAGAAGAGGAGGAGGGAATCCAAACGACTCTGCTTGCACTTTATCCCGTACGTGCATGCGAACAAGCAAGCAGATGTGTGGTTTAAGACGACATGTCAGCAAATCGTTATCCTCTCTCTCTCTCTCTCTCTCTCTCCCTCTCTCTCTGTCTAGCTACATACAGGGTGTTCTGCGACGCATTTAAAACCCCAACTTGTAGAGAAATTCCTGATGTAGAAATTATAATAGCATTTATCGTGCAATTAGCTTACTCTTTTACTTGTGGTGTTGAAAGAACCTTAGAACAGAACTAATACTACTACTAATAGTAATACAAACTCAGTGACCTTACAGGTCACAAAAGGGGTACGGTCGCCAGTAATTTTTAGGTAAAACATGGTAGGTATTTTTGACTTTCTATACCGAAGTTAGTACCTCTGAATTCAAGTAGACTCGATCGACACCAAGAATTCTGAAAATCGTATATTTAGTATATTAAAAGTTGTATTTATTTATTTATTTATTGTAAACGTTATAATAAATTGTGGTCTGACTTCATGATCATTTAACCTATTACTTACTTACTTACTTATTCCTCAGCTAAGCTTTGGCCTCCTGCACGAGCAGCCTCCACATTTTCTTGTGGCACGCCAGTTGTTTCCATCTCTTCACTTTCATGCGCTTTAGGTCCTCCATCACATCGTCTATCCATCTCTTCTTTGGTCTTCCCACTTACCGTTTGTAATATAGCATTCCCCTTAACATTCTTTTTGGCATTGAAGCATCATACTTGCACTCGGCGTGACCTAACCATCTAATCCGTTGGCTTTTGATGAAGTGTACGATGTTCTCTCCTTGGATTATAGCTTCCAGTTCTTCATTATAGAGCTCTCTCCATATATATCGATCCGTCACCAGTCCATAAATTTCCCGCAGTATTCTTCGTTCCGTTCTCTTTAAAGCCTCCTCACCTGCTGCGGAGAGCGTCCATGTTTCTGATGCATACGTAATAACCGGTCTCACTAATGTCCTGTATACCTGTAGTTTTGTACTTCTGGAAATTGATCTACTATTGAATATTTGGAGATTTGCAAAGTATGCCCTGTTTCCCGCTTGCATTCTGTCTTGTATACATGTGATCTTTTTGTTTCCGTTGTCTATGATGTTTCCTAAGTAACTGAATTTATCTACTCCCTCAAATTCCTTATGCTCTACTTTCAAATTACGTGTTTTTCTTCTTGTTTCAGATACCGACAATATCATACATTTGGTTTTGTTTTGTTTCACTATTAGTCCCGTTTTTAGTGTTTCTTTTTCCAGCTGTTCAAACACTTCTATTAATCTCCGTTCTGATCTTGCCACTAGTCAGGTATGTATATACACATATCTGACTATTTTGTAAATATTGTGCCCCGTTGGTCTATTGTGACTACTGCATGGTGTAATGCTAATATGAATAGGGTCGTTGAAAGTCTATCTCCTTATCTGATTGGAAAGCTATTTGTAAGCTGGTTACCGATTTTAACTTTCGCTTTTCAGTTTCTCATAGTCATTTCGATCAATGAGATTAATTTCTTTGGTATTTCCATTCTGATCATTGCTGTGAGTAGCATTTTTCTGTCTATGCTGTCAAATGCTTGGTTGTAATCCACAAACAGCATGTACAGATCTGTGTCATGCTCTATGTATTTTTCTATCATCTGTGTCATCACAAAAATTTGGCCTGTAGTATTCCTGTATAGACGAATCCACATTGGTATTCTCCCACTATTTTCTCTGTGTATACCTTCATTCTTTCCTGTATTATTCCAATCAGTATTTTCTATGCTGTGTATAGCAGTGTTATTCCTTTGTAATTTTCACATGCTCTTTTATCTTCTTTCTTAAAGATTGGGCAAATAATTCCAGTTGTCCATTTTCCAGGCATTCTTTCACCTGTCCACATTTTTACTATCAGTCTGTGGATCGCGTTGATTATGGTGTATCCTCCATATTTGATTAGTTCTCCCATTACTTCGTCTTCTCCTGGAGCTTTATTATTCTTGAGTTTACCTATGCAGTACTACTTCTTCTCTAGTTGGTGGGAGTACTACCTCTTGATTCCCCTCGTTCTTTATCCTGTTCTTCTTCGTTTGTTGTTGGTTCTTTTACATTTAGTAGTTCTTCAAAGTACTGGCCCATCTTTTCAGGATTTCCTTGTCTTGTTTTAGTAGTGTGCATTCTTTATTCTTGCATCCTATCATTCTTGGTTGGAATCCTTTCTTCAGTCTATCCATCACCTTATCGAATTTCTTTCTTTCGTTTTGTTCGTTGAGTTTTTTTTTCAATTCTTTCATCTGGCTATTTATACTTTCTTTCTTTTTCTTTCTACATATTCTGTTAGCTTGCTTTCTTAATTCCTGGTATCAATCACAGTTTTGCCTTGTTTATTTATCCATTATTTTCATCCTAGCATTGTTTTCCTCTTGTATGATATTTTCACAATCTTCATCGAATCAATCCTCATTCCTTACATTTTTTCTTTTTCCTATTGTTTCTTCTGCTACATCCTTCAATACATTTTCTATTTTCTCCCAGTTCTTATTCATGTCATTTTCATTGACTTCTTGTAGTTTCACTGATAATTTTTCCTGATACTCGTGTTTAGCTGTGTTATCTTTGAGTTTGTCAGTATTCCACTTTTTTCTCTTTGTCGTCTCAACGCTTTGTACTCTTGCTATTCTCTCTCTGATTACTGCTTTAACTAGATAATGCAGGGCCGTGGCGTGGAAAATCAGCGCCCGGGGCGAGAGTATATGACGGCGCCCCAATACATATATTCCAAGCATTTTTTCCTATCTTTTTCCTTTTTTCTCCCGAATTTTTCGCCCCTTACTTCGGCGCCCGGGGCCGTCACCCCCCTCTCCCTCCACCACGGCACGGCCCTGAGATAATGGTGTGAATCGCAATTTGGTCCTCGGCAACTTCTGACATCTATTACTGATAATTCATGTCTTGCTGATGTTAGCACATGATCTATTTGATTAACTTCTCCCGTGCCTGGTATTTTCCACGTCCCTTTATGGATTTTCTTGTGTGGGAACCATGTACTTTTAATTAACATTTTGTTCCTTGCCATAAATTCTCCTAGAATTTTATCGTTTTCATTGCTGACCTCATGTAATGTGTCATTTCCGGCCACAACTGAGGAAATCTTCTTTTCCTATCTTGGCGTTAAAATCTCCCATTACTAACAGGTGATCGTACTTTGGGATTTTGTTGCACACTTTCTCAAAACTTGTGTAAAATTCTTCTTTATGCTGTTGTCCTTTTTCCCTCAGTCGGAGCGTGGACCGATATTACTGTGATGTTCCTAAACCGTCCTTTAAGTCTAATTCTGCATAGGCTATCGTTAATCGCCTCAAATGCTAGTAAGCTATTCCTAATTATTTTATTAATAATGAAACCTATACCGCTTTAACCTGTTCTTGTACTAGGTCCGCTATATAATACTGTATAATTATGTTTATTTATTTCTCCTGAATCCTTCCGTCTTATTTCTTGGAGTGCTATCAGATCAATTCTGTTATTAGCCATTTCATCAGCAATTTCTCTCATTTCTCCCGGTTCCAACATTGATCTTACTTTCCATGTAGCCATTTTCAAGTCATTACCCTTTATTTAACCTATTATTCCTTTGCAAATATATACGTAGATAGCCCTACACAAAATACACATTACGAACTACAGTAGGCAACATGTTGTTTGGACAACTTTTTATTAAATAGTAACTTGTAGATGTCTAACAACAGATCTATAGAATATATAAGTATATACATCCAAATATAAGTAATTTCAATGATAACAGTATATATAAAACTTCATCCAATATCTTTCTGAAAACAACAGACTATAACCTTCATGTTAACAGGTTACTCTTCTCCCAGAGCACTTTTAACCCTAACCTATTACAACTCTCAACATAATCCATTGAGAAACTAACTCAAAGCCATGCCCACTAAAGGTGCAAGAGGAAATTATTACTATTAATAGTAGTAATAATAGTAATAGTATAGTAGTAGTAGTAGTGTTGCCCACGAGACATGAAATTATCGTAACGATCCAAGACAAGAATACGTTTAAAATTCGAGACGAGACAAGAGACAGACAATTATTTCCTTGTTTTCGAGACGAGGAACTTCATGAGTATCGTAGGCATCATTAGTTTACCCAAGTCTTGGTTAGGATTAGGATTAGGAATTAGATTTCTAAGCTTTCGACATTTATCGCCATGTTAGCCCATCACCAGGGTCTTCAGATGGATAGGGGCCTTTACTCTGATCAAAATCTCAATTGGCTATCTAAAAAGAATCATAAAGATACAATCATCATCACAAAATAAAATATGACAAAAATATTCAACGTATTTCCTTGACTTTCCTACTGTACTTTTACAGAAAAGTATTAGGTAAGGTGAGTAGGGGCCACACCTTTTTTTCTAGCCCTGGGCCTCTCCTGTCCTGCCCATCACGTATGAGGGATGACGTTCTTCGGCGATCATACTACCCGGGGAACTGGGGAAGAAACAAATTGACCTGGGTTCTTTATGTTAGATACCATCCCGACATTTGCCTGCTGTGAATGAGGCAAGCCCAGGAAATATACTTAAGGTAGCTGATCTGAAAAGGCTTTTACACTTTTTCAATCGAGTATTCCCACCGAGAATCGAAACGGGGACAGCTCGTATCAAAGGCGAGATCGTTAGCGACTACGCTAGGCGGGACCACTCAAGTCTTAGTTTGTAAACACTGTTTTTGTGCTATACAATGCATAGTATAAAAGTACAAATTAAGAAAGTGATTGTGTGAAGAGCATTTATCAACGTTTAACGACACGCAAGCCATTACACATTTTATTCTAATAATAAACAAACATCTTGTTATGCCACACCCTTCGTAGATCTCTCGTGACGCGAAAGGATTCTGTTAACTTCTAAATGTAATTTTTAAAAAATGGGGATAAACTCAAGAAACGAGATGGAACGTTCTTTTTCTTTAATCGAGACGGACTAGAAAGAATTCTTCGAGGATCGAAGAGACTTTTACAAAATTTACAAGATGAGACGAGAAAAACTAACCGACATTTCTCATCTCGTGAGCAACACTAAATAGTAGTAATAGTAGTACTAGTAGTTGTTGTTAGTAGTAGTTGTAGTAAAAACCATCTACAGTTACTGGGATCTCTCTTTTTTTTTTTTTTTTTTTTTTTTTGACAAGTTGAGGAGCTTCTCTGGCTAGGGTTCCAAACTAATCTCATCTCTCCAGCACAAGAATTACTGATTTCTTTTAGAATACCTCTCGTACTTATAACATTTATATTTGCCATATATCCATAGTTCTTTGATATTCGTTTGTTCATTAATAAAGTCTCACTTACAGATATGAAGACAGTTTGCATGTAAAACAATTGAAAATGAACAAGAAGAAATTTTGAAGGAAAATCACCAGGACTACCTTTGGTACAACTCTATCATTTGCTGGTGAGACTGAGGAAGACCTTTGTAAGAACATTAGTCATAATGATTAACCACGTGATATGAACCCAGAACGCAACTTCTTCATCGCTTAGGTCTACGCACGGGCAGAGGTCTTTGAGAACTAAATTTCTTCTTAACATATAATTTTCGCCGTTTGACTTTTCCTAACTTTTTTTTATCATATCTAACATTATATAACAACCTCAACTTTATTATCATTCCATAATTTTTTTTCGAAGTATTCCGTGCCCACTACTTGAAACCTCCTATAATGGAAGTCTTTTAAGAAAAATATTAATATTTCTGGCCTGTATAGTGTTACTCTCTAAATAATTATTAAATTATTCCACCGTATAGAACTACTTTTAAATACATAAAGTACATACTGAAAAAGTTCACTTTAATGTATTACTTTGTTACGAAGAAGTATCGCCGAATTGCAGCATGTATAAAATAAAGATTTCTACGCACCAATGTGACTGTCTGAAAATTTTTTACTGGGTTTAGTGATTGTTTAATATTATACTTTTCTTTTGAATAATAATAACATATTAAGGGATGTCTGGATAGAAATTATAATTAAATAAATAATATATTAAATAGATCCAGAGCGGACATGAGGAATTAGAAAAAATACAGGCATTTTTTTAAAATTTCTAACGTACAAAGAAACTCACATTTATCCTATTTACGACAGCTATAAAACCATCCTTGAGAACTTTCGTCTTCCAACACTAGAACAAAGACGTCATATGATTGATTTATTATTCATTCAGAAAGTAACTCAAAATATTTTGGGCTGTCCTGACTTGGTTTCTTCATTGAAATTTCATGTTTCGTCATTAGAAACACGTGAAAAGCACTGGCCTCTATTACTGTAAAAATTCAGGAACTAATATAATGATAAAATCACCAATCTTTGTATAATATAATGTGTGTAAATAACAATGAATTGGATATATGTGATATGTCATCTAAGAAATTTAGAAGTGCCGTAATCAAGAGTTACGAATATGTAATTATGTAATCTTCAACACTGTAATTGGGCTATAGTCTGAATAAAAAATACAACAAGGAATACTAAAAACAGATCATTACATGAAGATTTTAATACTATATGATGACCATACACTATATGATACTGTTGCTCACGTATAATTTAGCATCAAATTGTATTTGTACCCCCCCCCCCCCCGAAACGCTTTATACCCTTCCCGAAATAAATTCCTGTGTACGTCCCTGGTGTAATAAAACCATGAACTAAGAATTAAAAAATCATCATTTTTATTAATAAAAATGGCGATTTGGTAAGTGAAAATAAAACGAAGTTTTTTGTAATATCTTGACTTTGGATACGTGCATAATATTATTTTTAAAAATCACGAGGACAGTATTTGTAAGCAAAAAAATCGTTGGAAGCATAAGCAAAATAGTCAAGAATCACCCGTAGTCAAATAACAATATTTTTCAATAATAATTAACATTTGAATAAAATCACAAAAAAAAAGACAAAGGCAAACCTCAAGGTAAATTAAAGTTCAAAAATACTTATTTTTACATCATTAAATAACAACAATATTTTGTCAGAAAATGTAATTAGGACTCGACTCCTAAGATTTTGTAAACTTTTATATTGGCTTTTGGCAAAGTAAAAAGGAAAAATAATTAAGACAAACAAGAACAATAGTCCATATGAAATAACCAAGTTTGCAACTAAAAAAAAAAAAATCTTCATTCTGCATCCAGCATCAAAATGGAAAGATCCATACAAAATTACAAATACCGCAAGAGAGACCATTGTTTGGTCAAAATCAAGCGAAATATACACTAAGGTAAAGTATGTCTACAGACAACTTTAGCTGTCTATTTTGCATGTAACATGATATTAGGAGGTCTCTGAAAGTGACAGGCAAATATCTAAATGTTTAAGTACTCAGCTTATTTCTATTATAATTTTTAGATTCATTAAGTGAATCTAAAAATTAATTGTTATACAGTTAAGCTAACCTACTATGTCTGCTTTTGAACTCAATACTCTTGGTTGTTCACAGTCAATATACTACCATTGTAAATCAATTGTTTCATTAATAAAATATTGTCACTTTTAACAATAAGAAATTGCAACCATTCGTTTAATTTCACTCTCTAATTTGATTTAAAAATTCACTATTCCTTTATTTCTAAATATGATACTATTTTAATTTTAATCTTTATTTTCTTTAATATTTTTTTGACTTATGGTACACTGGGCATGATATTTTTTTTTTTTTTTTTTTTTTTTTGGCAGCAGTTCTTTTTGAACGGACAGCAGCTGGTAATTACTTACTGAATGTCGGATGACCAGTTTATATTCTTAATGGTTGTTTGAAACTTTTCATTCACATGTTACGCCATACATGATCAATTGGTTATCAAATATGTTTGCAGTAAAAAAAAAAAAAATGTATTTTATCAGACAAAGTTAGTTTGGAGTATAAATTTCTAATTATATGCTTATTTGCATTTATTTCAGTCTAATTTTACATGATCCAAGTGTCACTGATTATTCTAGTGATTTTAAACCGAGAAATCTTACAAGTATTTGTATTGGAATTAAAAAAAAAATACAATATAGGCAATAAACACCAATTTTAACACCAAAGCATTAAATTTGAAATTTACATGTGTAAGAAATATTACTTTTTTAATAATTTCATCATATTTGCATGTTTAAAAAATAAATTAAAACATCTGATACCGAGTTTCGAACCCCTCGATCTTCAAATTTCCAAGTTCTTTACGAAGTCTCACTGCCTTACTACCCTCGGCTATCGTCAGCACATGTACCTTTTTTTTTCTTTCTTTAACAAGAGTTTCATTCCATCCGAGGATTGGCGGGCCGTAAAGGCAATACCTTCTCTGTGCCCAGAGATAGTTACATGTAGTCCATATTAGAACTCATTAATTTAAGGCACTTCAATCCGATTTACCAATTAGGAAGGAGTTGAAGAGAAACATTTTGTAACGCACACTCCATTATCGGGTTCTAATAGCTGAAACCGTAAACCGTTTCAGATTTACTGGTTGCTGTAAGTGTGTGCTCACTACATACTGTCAATTCTATTACATATTTATTTATTCTCATACTTTTTCAGATACAAACCTCTATATCTCCAGTTAGTCCCCTTCTAGGACACTCCGGGGACCCTGGAGCAAAACTTTTTAATTCGATACGTTCTATTTTGAAATGATGACAAAGTATTTTCCTGTTTTGATATCTGTTTCACCGTTTTAGATTTCTAGAGGGTCACACCATCTTGAACGTTTGCTATTTAAAGGATGTATTAGCATCTACAACGCGAGTCTTTAGCATAGAGATTCGAGACCCGTCTTCTTTCTTTTAGCAATACTTTTAAATGGTATATCACTTGATTCCCCTTGCTATTTGCAAATTTTGAGTTTGACGTCGCCTGGGACCCTCCGGAGGATCCTGGGACAAATACTTCTTCTTCTTCTTCTTCTTTTTTTTTTTTTTTTTTTTTTTTTTTTTAATCTCGATACGTGGTACTTTTGAAATGATGAAACACGTGTTTTCCGGTTTTGAAATCTGTTTCACCGTTTCAGACTTTTAGAGGTGCCAACGGACTTCATAGATACCATGCTTCTTTATTCTCTCTTTTTTTTTTTTTTTTTCAGATACAAACCCGTCTATCTCGAGTTCTATTAGGTAGTACCGTAAACCGTTTCAAAGTTATTGCTTTGTGGTAGAGTACTATGTTTCTCAATGTTATTTTTATTTCAGATTGTATTCTTACATGGGCGTCTTTTTATTGATTTGTTTCCTCTCATGTATATTATTTTCATTTTTGTTTTGAAGTATTTAACTATTTTTTTTACTTAAGTAGCATATTCTTTTTTGTGTGGTTGAAATACTTTTCTTTTGTAATTGTTAATATTTTCTATGTATTGGTGCCTTTATTTATTTATTTTTATTTTTTTAAATGCAATATATGCACGTGCTTAAGTGCTCGAAGAAGGCTGCAGAGCCTTAACTTCGCCACGTAAAAGAAGTCATAAATAAATAAATACTATCTATGTGCAAAATTTGAGCAAAATTGCAGACTGACACCTTCGGATACTCCCCTCTTTAGTTTCTGAAAGGGTAACTAGGTTTTTATGAACAGAAATGTACAAAGATAATCATAAAAGATCAACCCTCAGAGTATAGACTGTTTTCGCCTTTAATGCAACCGGATTACATAAACACACCACTGACACCGGAATGGTTAAAAAAAAAAAAAAAAAAAAAAAAAAAAAAAAGCAGATACTGTACTTGGTTGGATAAAACAGACAGTGAAGGAGGAATTGTTGGAAATACTACCTATGTAGCAGAACTTTGAAGAAGAATAAGGGTCTATTGAATATTATCAAAATAGGACAAAAGCTGAGCACTTTAAAGCACTGATAAAAGCACTTTAACCATTTGTTGAGGAGAAATTTTATTCTGATGGGCGTTGTAGAAAGGAAGATGGAAAATAAACGAACGAAGAAAAATACGTTTGACGGACGATATTAATATGGATAACTCCTACCGTCAACACGATGCCAGATTGGTTTGTTAGTTGGCCGGAAGTTTAGCATCCCGTTCAGCACCGAGGCTATAGGCCTATGATACACGAATTTGCACCTTAAGAGCCTGACATACTAAAAAAATAATTTTAAAATCCCTTTTTTCTTTGATTCTTTTTCATAAGTGAAAGGAGATAATGAAATGCAACTTACCACAATCATAGATAATGTTATTCTACAACAGAAAATGTCAACACGAAGAATTTTTCAGTGTCGCCATCCCAGAAATTGCAGTATTGCCAGAATAATATTTTCCCCAAAATCTACGTTAAGGCAGCGACTTAAGGAACGAACTCAAATCCATTTGATTACGTATCACGTTGTTTTGGTATCCTGTAAACTACTTTTTAAATAATAATTATAATTAGTTTGTAATAAACAAAATAGTTTTAACATACAATTAATAAAATTAAATAATAACGTTATCTAAAAAGTAGTTCACAAGATACCAAAACAACATGATACGTAATCAAATACAGTTGAGTCGTTCCTCTAGTCGCTGCCTTAACTTAGATTTTGAGAGAAATGTTATTCTGGCAACACTGTAATTTCTATGGATGGCAACACAGAAAATCCTTCAGGTTCATATTTTCTGTGTAGAATAACATTATCTATGCTTGTGATAAGTTGCATTTCATTATCTCCTTTCACTTATGAAAAACAAGTAAAAGAAAAATTATAAATTTTGTATTATTTTTAGTAAGTCAGACTCTTTAAGACGGAATCCGAACCACCTTGAAGCGTTTAAATTTCAAGGCTCTTTCACGGGGAATCGAACCCGAGCTCCCGTGTACTCAATATGCGCGTGATAGCCAGTAGATCAAGCAAGAGCTTCAAATGATAGCAGAGTTGGCAAACTACCGATAATAATTATGACGTAAGTTTTGTGTACAATTCTGTGATTCCAGTCACGTGAAGACAATATGAAAACTATACAGTAAAAGTAATACAGTACATTTCCAACTACAAATCTTCATGAATTCATGACATTTTCACCTGCTTTTTTTGTTAGTAATGTAATTTTCTTGAGAGATTCATGATAATGTGCCATAAATACAGTTGCCATTCCGAAAACCATTATATTTAATACGAAATCTTTTACACGTGTTTTGAAGTAGAATTGATTATGCATACCTTCTTCTGAATAACACACAATGTGCATTATGTATATAAACACATTCCCTTCCACATAGATATTCCTAATGGGCGTTTCTGTGAGAATCAAATTTGTGATTTGTACTCGGTGTAGGTGCTGCTCGCTGTCTTACAAGGCAATTAAACTTCCTTGAAAGTTATAGATTTCCTTTGCTTTTACGATGGCTGCCTTCGCTTAACACTGTCCAAAGGGACTATAGACTTAACACGGAGCTCATAAAGCTTCCATATTACCCATTGTTTTCCATCGCCTTTAAAAACGTGTCCTGACTCGAACAAAACTCGTTCCCGCCATTTTGGTCTCAACGTAGTGATTTTCTACAGAACAGGGTTACCAAGCTCTATACAACAAATTTACTTAATAATAATAATAATAATAATAATAATAATAATAATAATAATAATAATAATAATAATAATAATAATAATAATAATATTATTATTATTATTATTATTATTATTATTATTATTATTATTATTATTATTATTATTATTATTATTATTATTATTTTGTTACTTTCGGCAGGGGTGCTCACACACATGTTTTAGTGCATATCTATGTTGTGCCCATAAGGTAATTTGGGGGACTTTCTTTATTTAAAATGTTACCACCAAACTGGAAAATGGTAAATTTGGGAGGCAGAAGAGTAATTTCGGGTTAATGATACATTTGAGGTAAAGAATGGTAAATTTCTGGGAGATGGGCACCCCTTACCTTCGAGCAACCATAAGCAAATTAAATAAAAGTGATCTTTCTTACGTTATAAGTTACAAAGGACTCTGATTAGTCATACGACTGTCATTTGGTCAATTTTTTTATCATCACTTTTTAAAATCCAATACTAAAGTTGTAGAGGCGAGAATCAGTGATGAAAATTTTCCGATTCATAAAAACATACTCCACTTATTCCTACATCGTTGTGTAGCCGTGGTGTGAGGTGGAAAATTTTCTTCTATACTTTTCCGGAAAATTTTCCGTTCTTAACTAATATCAGTGATCAAGTAACAATTCCTCAGAATTCATAAATTGATTAAATTCATGTATAGAAATGTTAAAAAGTGAAAGATTGTTTAAAGAATCTGAAAATTTTCATGGCTCAGACAATTTTCAGTACTATGTAGGAACAAGTGAAACAATTTTTCATGAATCGAAGAATTGTCTGTCCTGTACACTGATGAAAATTTTCCGGAAAATTACGAAACGGAAAATTTTCCAATTCATAAAAACATACTCCACTTATTCCTACATTATTGTTTAGCCGTGATGTGAGGTGGAAAATTTTCTTCTATATTTTTCCGGATAATTTTCCGTTCTTAACAAATATCAGTGATCAAGTAACAGTTCCTCAGTATTCATAAAATTGATTGAAATCATGTATAGAAATGTTAAAAAGTGAAAAATCGTTTAAAGAATCTGAAAATTTCCATGAATCGAAGAATTGTCTCTTTTGTACAGTGATGAAACTTTTCCGGAAAATTTTGAAACGGAAAATTTTCCGATACATAAAAACATACACCCCATATTCCTACATCGTTGTTCCGCCGCGATGTGAGGTGGAAAATTTTTTTCTATATTTTTCAGAAAAAATTTCCGTTCTTAAATATCAGTGATCAAGTAACAGTTCCTCAGTATTCATAAAATTGATTGAATTTGTGTATAGAAATGTTAAAAATTGTAAGATTGTTTAAAGAATCTGAAAATTTTCATGGCTCAGACAATTTTCAGTACTATGCAGGAACAAGTGAAACAATTTTTCATGAATTGAAGAATTGTCTGTCCTGTACAGCGATGAAAATTTTCCGGAAAATTTTGAAACGGAAAATTTTCCGATTTATAAAAACATACTCCACTTATTCCTATATACCCTATCATTGTTTAGCCGTGATGTGAGGTGGAAAATTTTCTTCTATATTTTTCCGGAAAATTTTCCGTTCTTAACAAAAATCAGTGATCAAGTAACAGTTCCTAAGTATTCATAAAATTGATTGAAACCATGTATAGAAATGTTAGAAAGTGAAAGATCGTTTAAAGAATCTGAAAATTTTCATGAATCGAAGAATTGTCTCTTTTGTACAGTGATGAAACTTTTCCGGAAAATTTTGAAACGGAAAATTTTCCGATACATAAAAACATACTCCACTTATTCCTACATCGTTGTTCAGCTGAGATGTGAGGTGGAAAATTTTCTTCTATATTGTTCCGGAAAATTTTCCGTTCTTAACAAATATCAGTGATCAAGTATCAGTTCCTAAGTATTCACAAAATTGATTGAATTCATGTATAGAAATGTTAAAAAGTGAAAGATCGTTTAAGGAATCTGAAAATTTTAATGGCTCAGACAATTTTCAGTACTATGTAGGAACAAGTGAAACAATGTTTCATAAATCGAAATATATTGTGTCTTATATGGAAAAATTGAAAAACTTTTATGAGTCGGAAAATTTTCATCATTTTGAAGCAAAAAATAAAACAAGTTTTTGTGAATCGGAAAGTTTTATTGCTCTCTAGAAACAAATGTAAGGAATTTTCATGAATCGGAAAATTTTCATCACGTTGTAGAAACAAGTGAAAACACTTTTCATAATCCGGACAGTTTTGGATATTTTTTGTAGTGATGCTAGATAGAAAATTTTGCACTATATTTAACTGCGCATTAAGATATACAATTCTGTAGAGGAAAATTAGACAGCAACAAATTATAATTTTCCAATTAGATTTCGGGAACCAGAAAATTTTCTAATATTTCAAGTTGTGAAGTAAAAATTTATATAGAGTCTCTCTCTCTCTCTCTCTTGCTCTCGCTCTCTCTCTCTCTCTCTATTATATCTACTTATTTATAAATGTTGCAGAATATAAATCTATAAAAGTAGTAAAGCTATGAGAAAACCGTCTTATGCGTATTAAACTGACGAAATCTAATATTGTAAGATCAAAGGTGGATTCTGAGGGAAGAACGCATTGAAGTTTTTGAAACATTCTTGAAATGAATGGTTAGATTTTCACTTCATGAAACTTTGTAAGACAATACTTATTACCAATAAATTCTACGGCTAAACAACGATGTAGGAATAAGTGTAGTATGTTTTTATGAATCGGAAAACATTCATGACTTGAAATTTTAAATAATAGAATTGGATATTTGTACTCTACGACCTCATGTTCTCTGCACTTTGCATACACACACACACACACACACACACAGAGAGAGAGAGAGAGAGAGAGAGAGAGAGAGAGAGAGAGAGAAAGGAGTTGAATTGAGTTGATTTTGAGTTTAACGTTTCTTTCAGCAGCGAGACTATGTAAGACGGGACCAACTGATTAACGTGAAATCCGAACTACATGAGCTCCCACTGGAAATCGAAGCCAGGTCTTCCATGCCAAAGGCGCGTATGCTAACTGTTTAGCAACGAAGAAGCACGCAGATGAAGAGAGAGAGAGAAACACTGTGTAAAAGTTTTCTTCCCAACTTGAAACATTAGAAAATTTTCCGGTTCCCGAAAGCTAATTGGAAAATTATAATTTGTTGTTAACTAACTCTCCTCTACAGAAATTCAATTTTGTAGCTGAATGTGCAGTTAAATATAGTGGAAAATTTTTCACTTAACATCACTATACATAATATCCAAAATTGTCCAGTTCATGAAAAGTTTTTTCCACTTCACACTTCATCACTTTTCCACATAGTGATGAAAATTTTCCGATCTATGAAAATTCCTTTCACTTGTTTCTACAGAGCAATAAACCTTTCCGATTCACAAAAAGTTGTTTTACTTTTTGCTTCTAAATGATGAAAATTTTTCGACTCATAAAAAGTTCTTCAAATTTTCCATATAAGACAGAAAATATTTCGATTCATGAAAAATTGTTTAACTTGTTTCACATACTACTGAAAATTGTCTGAGCCATGAAAATTTTCAGATTCTTTAAACGATCTTTCACTTTTTTACATTTCTGTACATGAATTCAAATAATTTTATGATTGCTGAGGAATTGTTACTTGATTACTGACATTTTTTAGAACGAAAATTTTCCGGAAAAATATAGCGGAAAATTTTCCACCTCACATCACTAGCGAGAATCTACTATTTACGTGTGCTAAGAACGACGTCTAGGATTTGAATCCAGTGTAATTGGTGAATGCGTAAACTATCACGTCTAAGATCAACCTTCAGAAGGCAACTAGTTTCCCAACACACTAATTCATCTTCAAAAGAGCAGATTATAAGGTAACGCAATGGTTCCGGCTATTTGGGTATTGTAATGTGTAGTCAGCACATCAGCCCACAACATGGTCAATAATAATAATAATAATAATAATAATAATAATAATAATAATAATAATAATAATAATAATAAGAAGAAGAAGAAGAAGAAGAAGAAGAAGAAGAAGAAGAATTGACATTTATGGGCCAGAAGTCGCATAATTTGTTTGTATATTCACTCGTCTTACGATACTGGGTCAACATAAGGAATCAACCCAAAACTACGTGCGCCAAAAAGACATACTGTACGTAAATCTTCAAATTCATGTTTCTTCTATTTTCTTTTCTAATTATTAAATTTAACCGGAATTATGTGTATTTTTTGATAATTTGTCACTAGACAACAGTTGAAAACATCAACTATAGGTAGTACGAATAGCACTAGCAGATACTTCCACTTCCTCTGCTCCACAAATTTAAAACTGAAGCCACTGATTGGCGCTGTTTGTAAGTCGTCATTTCACGGAGTATAAAGATCTTGGAGCAATATTTTGCCCCATCGAGGGGTGGATCCAGGACGGACTTTCAAGGGAGAGCGTGGGTTGTAATACTGCTACTTAGAGCTACTTTTCAAGAGCTCCAAACTCTAGGATAGGTTTTATTTATATATAAAATAAGAAAGATTGCTCTTCTGGAGGGAGCGATAGCCCCGATCGCCCCACCACAAGTCGTGCCCCTAATAATTAGATTCCAAACCACAAACCAAAGATATCATATGAACTTCAATCTATCACATGAAACCGTACAGACGTGTATGGAAGGACAACTATATATTTTAAAATCAGATAAGAGTTGTCCACGGGCCAAGAATTGAGGCTATCTTGTATCGAAATGGTTCTGTGAAAGTGATATTTGTTTGTTGATGTTTAACGTCCCTTTTGAGCGCCGAGACTATATGAGACTTGGACCTAAGTTTTAGGTGAAATCCGAATCATCGTGATTCGTTCATTTTTTAATGATCTCCCACCATGAATCGAGTTAGGGGTCACAAGCACAAAAGGCGCATGCACTATCCACTATTTTAAAACTCACCAAAACCATTATAGTAGTGTCCACGCACTGAGAAAAAAACTTGTAGGTGGCGTACTTAAAAAGATAGGTCACATGCGTAATTCCTGTAGTTTTTGGACAACGTACAGCAGACGTATAACTGGAAACGCATGGTTTATAATACTTTCTGTATGTGTTTCTTCTATACGTACTTTCTGTATGAAACAATGTAGGCGGTTAGGATCTCACATACAAATGGACGTATATAGCATATAGCTGACGAAGGTAACATAAGTATATGTATGTGATATACGGAAAACTGTTAGATATCAGACATCCTGCAACGGCATGATGTAACATCTAAGGGCTCCGTACTGGTTTCTATAGTAGCAAGAGGATACTGTATATTTGTGCAATATACCGCTGTCCGGAGAACGGATTTTTCTCAGTGCGATATTCTCTTAACTTAATCCAATGCAACAGTGACACGAATACAGAAACATCTATGACAATTGAAAATTCATTCATGCGCTACACGCTCATGAGACGAGACATCTTCCGCCTTGTCTCGATTTATATCTCAAATCGAGGAGAGAAATTTATTCGAGACGAGACAAGGAACATGAGTATTTTCATCTTGTTTTCGAGCCAAAAATCAAAACGAGAGGAGATATTTCACGAGTCTAATACACAACTGTAGCACCGATGTCTTAGATCTCAAACACTGTTTTTACTATTGTATGATTCATGAAATAAAATCTATAGCTAAACTGATAAAGTGATTGTATGAACACAATGAAGAGCACTTTTCAACGTTTAAAGATACATAAGCCATTATACAAAATCTACTCCAATACGGTTTAAATGTTGTTATGTCATACGGTCACACTCTTGGTATACTTCTCCTCACACGGGAGGATTTTGATAACCTAGATTGTATCACAAAAAACTCAGTTCATAAAGAGTGTGGCCAACAAAGCATTAGACTTTAGCCCCAATTTCACCTCCTCATAAATTTGCCCCAACGTGATTGCAATCGATAGCTTCCGATGCGTAGAACACGCCTGTGAAGGAACCAGAGTGGTCAGATGCACCGTTCCTGCGTTATCGAGTTCCGAAGTGTGGGGTGCCACGAGAGGACGCCAATATCGAGGCACAGCTGCGAGATCGTCTCTCAACGCCTCGAGGGTATTTGTATAAATTGTGAAGCTATCAAGTTATAGTGGTTACAGATATAACTCCGTATCGTGTTATGCTCGTTGATTAAGTTCGTTTTTTGCGAGTCTGGAACACGTACAGTTGTAGGATGTTGTTCACACATGGCCACCATTATTTGATACTTCTCTTACGGCCACAACTGAATTTGTTGTGCCCGGTCATCGTTAGTCCAACGTTTCTCTCCGAATTGAAAATGCTTCCAATGATGAGGATATTTCTGATTGAGTTTCATAAACTAGAGTGCCATGTCGATCTCAACCTAGATGCTGGCGTCATCTTTTAGAACGCACTTTTGGAACGCGATATCTCAGGAACGGTGCATCTGACCACTCTGGTTCTTCACAGTCGTGTTCTACGCATGGGAAGTTATCGATTGCAATCATGTTTGGGTAAATTAATGGGGAGACGAAATTGAGGCAAAATCTGGACGCACTCTTTGTACCTAGGTATATATATGTATTTACAAAACAAGACGAGAAAAACTTTTCGAGAATTGAGGCGAGCCTTTTACAAAATTTACGAAGCGAGAAAATCTTATTTCTCGTCTCGTAAATTACACTAGTACTACAGAGCAATGTTCGGCAAAATCAATTAAAATCAATTGCAATTGATCAATGAATTGAAAGTAATTGCTCTGAAAATTAATTCTAATTGAGTTAATTGCCAATTATATTCAATTGCAACTGAATAACTGAATTTAATTGCAATTATTTGCTACAGCAATTACTTTCAATTGATTGTTTAACTGTAATTGATTTTCCTTTATTAATAGCCAACTGCAATTAACAATTGACCATTCATTACTTCAATTGTTTGTAACCAACTAATAATTAAATTTACAGATTAGTTGTTAATTGTTAATTCAATTGAAATTTGCCCAACACTGCTACAAAGGTACTCAAACTCCAATTGGTTTCACCTACTGTTCCAGATTGCTCGAATACATCTACCGGCTTAGGAACTAGACCAAGAGTCCCTGAAAATGTCTCGTCTCGGAAATTGTATCTGCTTTGCTATTTAAAGTGCTTTGTATCATTTCGTGTCTAGTCCAGAGATGGAGTGGGTCAAGTGGGTCAAGTTTTCTGAGTGGGTCAGTGGGTCGTGGGTCAACGGCATGTGACCCACTGTGACCCACCACCCACCATGACTCACTGCGACCCACCGACTCAATATGATCTACCGATCCTCTCTGCTCACTGCATTGTAGACAGTATCTTCTGAAGACTGGTAAATTTGTCTTCGTTTTACTTCCAAGACCTTCATTTCCCTTCCTTTTCCACTTGTTTCTGCCTACTTACCTTAGGTGAGTATATCTAACCAAGTGAAAAAAGAACTTCAGGCGCTTTTGGATATTGATATTTTTAATTGTAATAATAACAATAAGACTTATACGACTACTTGGCTTTTGAGATCTGTGAGTTTTTAGAGGAGCTAACTACTGGAAAAAATACATTTTTGAATCACTGTAATATATAAATTATTATATAAAAAATTGAATGTAACTATGTGTGCCTGATCATCACGACCGAATTGCAAGGTCAAATGAAATTACTTTTGTTACGTAGTTAGGCCTTAATCCAAATTGGGATGTTGTATTGCTTTCATTATAATAGCTACATATCCTAAGGAGGGTGAGGATCCGAATTTTTGCGGGAAAAAAATTAGTATCTCGCAAGCCGTTATACTTACTGAGCTGAAATTCAGTGTATTAGCTCTTTATTGAAAATAAACAGAATGTGTCCTAGCATATTTTTAAATTCTCCTTTATGGAGGGGGGGGGACTTTCTATATATGGAAAATTAGTAGTGAGTTGGTTTGTAAAAATGATCGAAAACGATCGATGTTATTTAAGAAAACAAAATCAGAAACAAAAAATTACAATGCTTGGTTTCACATATCCATTGCTTTCTACTATAATAATTGCTGAAGCTTATGTTTATTATATGTAGCGCTTACAGCACAGGGCAATCAACCCAAAAACTTGTGACTAAAATAGGCATAAAATTTGTACTATAAGCTTAATTACACGGAAATTTTAAGTTTGGATTGTACGCATAATTATATGGAAAATTTTACATTTTTTTCCCTTTACGTTGGTCTACTTACCTTGATTTGGAACTTTCAAATTTCATCCTTTTTTCCACTGAAAAGTATTGATAATTCAACAAGGAAATAATTATACTATGATAATTTAATTGAAATTCATCGTAATTTGGCACATGGCAAACAGCAGTGTGATAATTGAAAGGGAAGAAGGAGAGAAATTTCCATTCACCTCTGAACACTTTCCAGGAACCACGTTCTCTTTCGCTTTCTAGACGAGAGATGGAACTTCGTAATGACATCAAACCTTCATGTGTAATTAAAAATTAAATTTATAAACAAATAAGAAATCTTCAGTTTATCAGGCTTTAATTGATAATTTATTCACAAGATTCCCTATCGAAGGCGTGGTAGATGAAGTTTCTGTTCTCCATGAAAAAAAAATGAAAAAATGAAATCTTTAAGTTTTACGTCCCACGGTTATGCCGGTTAGGCTAAAGGAGACGGTGAAGATGAGAAATGAATGAAATGGTGGAATGAAGAAAGTAGGAGGAAACGGGAGAACCCCGAGAAAACCCACGAGCACGATGTTTGTCCACCACAAAGTCCACACAGCGCGAGCTGGGATCGAACCAGGGACCCCAAGCACCGGAGGTGAACGCTCTACCACTTTTTTAAAAGAAAATTTATTGTACTAAAGAATCAATTACATTGAAGTGGTTATGCTTTTGTCACAAGATAACAAAACGTGTTTTTCTTAATGGAAGTTACGAGAACAATGAGTTGGCTATAAAATTTGCAAATTGCTTATTACGTACATCCTTTGCTAATTTGGAGTATTCATTTTGTAAATACTGTACATAGAAGGCTCCCCCTGCTTCTAAGTTGGAATTAAAAAGATATTTGACGGTCGTTCCTATATACCAATTGACACTACGTTGTTTACTAACGGGATAAAAACGATAATCTGGCCTTAAAACTATGCTAATGTTTATATTGTGTTCCGAGCTACGAGTAAGAATGGCTAAAAAGTGACGTAACTGAGACCAGATTTTTGTGGATTCCAGACATGTCGTGATTCTATGAATCAACGTATCTATATTGTTACACGTATTGCAAATAGCAGCAGGACTAAAACCATATTTGTTTCTCTTTTCTTTAATATCAATAACGTCATGGACAATCATAAACCAGATAGATTTGCTGGCAACACTCAAGGTCGAGTCATTAATATTGACACAAATATTGGACCAATTACACAAGCAATCATCTAACACAATTTTAGGTGGGACATATAATCTATTCATTTTAAAAACATACAGCTTTTTACTACTTAAAGTTTTAAAATCAAAAAGCTGAGACAGATATATATAATCACACAAAACAGTTTCCAAGTACTTACAGCTTTGAGGGAGGTCAGCCAGACACAGGGGTAGACTCCTGTCTGTTCGTGCTAATACGTAAGTGAGCAGTTGTTGTGTTACACTATTAGCTTCGTCTGTGTACAAGGTCATTGAGCGAGTAACATACAAACTGGCAGCTTTTTCTTTCACATTGAACAGACTGATGCCACCTTGTGAATGTAAACAACACATTACATCATATTTAACACGAAAGACCTGATGTTTCCAGAGAAACCAACCACATAAACTTTGAATTTGTTTGCCTATGAGTTGAGGCAGAGGTAATACATTTGCCAAATACCAGATTTTGCTTAATAGATAAACATTTATAAATTTAGCTCTAGAATATAAACATAGATTTCTGGATTGATTAACATAACCTGAATGACGCAGTGTGTTTACAATATTCTTATAGTTATGATCAATAGTGTGCATTATGTTTGAATAAAAGGTAATTCCTAAAATTTTGATACTGTTGGCCTGAGGGACGGTATCTATATCATTAAAATCAATACTATCGTTTATGTTTAACATATGTGATTTACAAACATTTAATCTAGCTCCAGATGCTACCTCATATTCACGAACACATTCCATCATGAGAGAATAATCTAGTTTAGAAGAGACAAAAACTTACATCATCTGCATAACTAGCCACCTTTAGAGCAGGGGTAAGAATATTTAGACCAGTTAGGCGGTCATCCATAGCATATAACAGGGGAGCAAGGCTAATAGCAAAATTCAACATTGAAAGGGGATCACCCTGTCTTATTGAACGTTTGATGGGAATGTTGTTGGATAGGTGACCCTTAACATTTAACTTCGTATGAGCGTCTTTATAAAAATATTTCATCCATGTAACAAATTGTTCATTAAAACCGAATTTTCGGAAAACAGACCATAAGTACGAGTGTTCAATATTATCAAAGGCATTTTTAAAATCTAAATTTATCAGAGCCACTTTAAGAGCGCAATCATTACAAATAGTAATACTATCTCTAATAGTTAATAAAAGGTGATAGATGGTTTTCTTTTTAACAGCCACATATTGCAAATTTTGTAATAACTTATCCATGTTTTCCAGTAGTCGGTTTTTAATACATCTACTAAAAATTTTGATATCTGTATTAAGAAGGGATATAGGTCTATAATGGCTAACATGAGATGGTTGAGCAGTTTTAGGGATAAAGAACGTGACGGCTGTATTAGGGCGCTTGATAGTCCCTGAAGCAAAGAACCATTCATTTACAATCAATGTTGGTGTATCGCCCATTATATCCCAAAATTTAACATATAAACGGCCAGAGATAGAGTCGGGGCCAGGAGATTTTCCTTTTTTTGCAGCATTCACAGCTCTTTGTACTTCATTTTTAGTAAACGGAGCACATAAAATTTGATTGTCTTCATCATTTAGCACTGCAGGCACACTGTCAAGTAATTTATTGTCGCAGCCGGTAGCAGCATCGATCCCAAATATAATAACTGGTAGTAATAATCATACAGGGTGTTACGAATATTGTCCTGAGTAGTTTGAATAGAGATTTGAGCATCTGTGAATGACGTGATAAGTTTCCTCCGTCCACGTTTGGCTTCTGTTAACACATGTGTAAGAGAGCATTGTTCTTCTTCCGGAAACCCTGGAACTTTACTACGTAACTTAATCCCTTCCATTTTCTGTTTATGGAATTGTAATAATTTGGCTTTGTATTTACATACAGAGATAAGGGCTGAGCGATTTGTCATCGCTTCAGTTTGTGCCTCTAAGGGACATCTGTAATAGAGATTATAAAGTTTTCGCTTATCAGCATAAATTTCAGAGGAATACCACCTACAAAAGCTTCGGATTTTGTCCTTACAGTATTGATTCCACCACTCAATATATGTTTTAAACCACTTCTTTTGTTTAAGCCAATAAGCCCACTTTTGAGAAAAAGCTGACAAAATGACTCATCATTTAGCAGACTTTCATTCATGTGATAATACCCCCGTCCCCGAGCAATCTTCTGGTCATTAATTTTAATTTCCATTATTAAACAGAGATGATCAGTGAAACACGTGGGATATCGGTATACAGAAACAACCTGGGATTTGAAGTTAGCATTTACATAAATCCTGTCTATCCTTGAGCTCGAAGTTTTTGTAATAAATGTGTCCCCCCGTAAATCTGAGTGTTTGAAGTCCCACACATCTACCAAAGACAAATTCTTTACCAATTCATTTAAGGTAGGGCAATAATTGCAAGTTGGTTCTGTTGTGTGAGTTATACTTGAATTATGATCGCCGCCAAATATAACATTATTTGGGCCACTAAAAAAGGGCGCTACCTCATTTGCATAAAAATTATTCCGTTCTTTTCTATTATGACTTCCACTGGGCGCATAAACATTGATTAGAGTTATATCATTAACCTGACCTTTTATAATTCTACCATTAGGATATAATGCTACATTTGAAAGCGGGATGCCTTCTTTAACCAAAATTGCAGTACCAAGGCTATTATATGTACAATTATTATATACATTATATGATGGATGTACGTTTACAATCTTTGGACCAACTTCTTGGAGAAAAGCTACATCTATTTCAGATTTAAGTAGAAAGTCATTGAGAGCTTCAATTTTTACTGGCGATTGTATTCCGTTGATATTTATAGTTGCTAGTTTTAAGATAGTACACATAAATATTGTAATAGGAAGTTGTCTAATGTTAGCAACACACTTCATAATACCACACCATTGTTTGGCTGCAAGCACTGTGTTTCTGAATGTTTAGGTAGGAGTAGAAACTGTTGGTGACTCACCTGAAGAAGGAACTGCGATATTCCGTACTCACTAATTTTGCTACAGACGACCGGGTGATCCTGGGTGATACGTCTAAGGGTCCCTGATCCGTCTTCTTAGGTTGTTTTACTTGAGCTATAGCCGTTCCTGCTTTCTTCCGTTTCTTGTCTTGGGAGGCTTCCTGGGAATTCCGAGCATCAGATCCTTTTTTCCCACTAGGACAACTCACAGGGGAGAATAGATGATCTTTTTCCTGGGACTGAACTGGGAAAATGGGACTTACAGAGGAAACTTCCGATACACTGTAGATGCACTCTAGATTCTGATCACTATCAACAACACCAGTGGTGGAGGAAGCACTGTCTATCAAAAGCTTCTTTGTATCTTGTTCAATGACAACTTGATGTTCCCGTGGAAGATCTGACTCAGCCAGTGAAGAGGTACCATGTAAAGCTGGAGGGGCTGCAGATGAGGTCCTGTCCTGACTATCACTTATATCCTTGGGAGAGATGTTTTCCGAAAGTGCTCCGGAACATGGTCGGTTAGGAACACTGTCGTTTGGCACTATCGGAGTATTGGTTATAGAACGGCCCTGCATCACAGGGGTAGTAAGCTCAGTCATTAACTTTGGAAAGTCAACATCTGACGTTAAAGTAGGCAAATTAGCAGGTTTAACCACATTAATTTCTTGGGGTGGCGAAACCCGAGAGCGTTCCTTATCACTTTCAGTATGTGCTATGGTTGTTGTTGAAACAAAGGCCTGTTTTTGACGATGAAAACATTGATCTTGTAAATGATCTCGAGATTGGCAGTAATAACAAGTACGGTCCTGACCGAAATAAGTTACTAGGAACTTCTGGTTACGAATATCCAGGAAGGACGGTATAGGTTTAAACAAATACATAGTCACGATCTTTCGTCCAGATCTAACTTTATAAATATGAGTATCGTCATAAATTTCGTCTTTTATACTTTTACACTCTCCATAGATAGACAAGGCACGCGTGACATCATTATCACTATATTTCGTAGGAATAGCATGTATTCGCACATAGGTTAAAGGCCGATCAGCTAATTCTAATGTCACTAGGTATGTTCCACTATCATCTTGAAATTTAACACTATCACCATGATCTCTTAACAATTTGTCACACAACAAGTCAGACAATAACTTAACATACATACATTTACGATAAATATCCAACTCAATACTTAGTATTTTATTTGTTCTTCCTTTAACTTAAACGTATTTTGAATAAACTCATGGATTTTTATTGTGGATGGACGGTTAGGAATCGCACGAAATCCTAATTTTAATGTATTGACACGTTTTATAGACATTTTATAATTCTAAATAAACTCACTAGTCACCACTAAACTGAACTATATTAGAATCAAGTCAGCGTAAATTCCAAGCAAACACAAAGTACACTGGGCGCATTCAATGCCTCTCGCACGATACGACACTGGACGGACGACCAGCGAAATACGTGTTACCTCTGGGGCACCTAACACGCGAGTACATCCACTGATCCACTGTTCTCCATGAGTCGACATTGCCAACTGACATGGTCGATATTTAAAAGATGTTGTATGGTGATAGAGAGATGATACTTCTTGCTGAGTATTTCAAAACTGATCAAGAAAAATCGTTATCAGACTTAAGTCTAACAAGCAGATTGTCGATGAGGAGTTGCAGAAATCGGGTAGAAGTATTATCAATTTCCACGACAGAGTGCGAACGGGGATTTCCCCTTATGAATTTACAGATGACTGATATTAGAAATACACTAAGTGCTCAAACATTGTCTAACTTGTTGTTCATCAATGTTAATGGCCCACCGCTAGACAAGCTCAAAGTAGCTAGTTATTTTTTGGCTGAAGGATGGACATCATTCCGCTGCGGATGATTTACAACGAAAAAGTTACCAACAGAAAATGAATCCGATTTCAGGTTTGTTTTAAAGTGGAAAATTACGAGCTATAGAAAATGTATAGGCCTACTTGTATTACCAATGGCTTATTTGTGCTATTCAATTTTGTACCTATTTTTTAGTAAGTCTCTTCTTTGCTTTCGGTAAACTACTTTGAATAAATATTCATAATAATTGCAATTATGCATATTTGTAACTTAAATTTAACGTGGTGTTTAGTGATTACACAAATTACAATTATGAGCATACTTTATGGAGATGCTCTCACATAGGGTGCCCGAGCACCTTTATACACGATGAAAAACTGATTTTTCAAGTCTTTTGTGAGAAAAATACTGTGAACTGAGAAACCATAACCTTTTCCATATTGTACAGGGGTATTTTTCTGCGAATAGAAGTTTCTTTTGGAATGCGTTCAAACACTTGCAAGAATACTCTCTTAGTGCAATTATATTTTAGGCACACACTAATTTCCCCTCACCTCGAACTGTTTCAATTTCCTCACTGACAAACACTTTACCATTTTATATCATAAAGATCAGATCTACCGTTATTCTGACAAAGCGGTGCTTGAGCGATTGACTAGAAATTCAAACTCCGATTATTGACAATTTCACAGTCATGTTTTATTACAAGTGTAAACTCTTTAGTCAGTAGAGAAGAGGCCGTGGATCGTGTTCAGAGTTGATGACGATGGATTTTGGTGAGTCAGAATAGGTCACAGTGGATGAGAGTAGTTCATGGTGGGTGGTGGGTCACAGTGAGTCACCGTGGATGGTGGGTCATGGTGGGTCAGAGTGGGTCACGGTGGGTCAGAGTGGGTCACGGTGGGTCGTGGGTCATGGTGGGTCAGAGTGGGTCACGATGGGTGGTGGGTCAGAGGGTCGTGGGTCAAGTTTTCATTGACCCACGCTAACTCTGGTCTAGTCACGAAAATTCTGTCCCGTCTCGTGAGCGAAGCCGGAAAGGAACATAGCATTGAAATTCAATTTTTTGATGGTCTTCAATACTTCATTACCTTAAGTTTGTTTTAGTATAGCGGTGACCATAGACAGACAATTTATTTAGCTGACTGACAGATAACTGGACGATAAATATGGGTACTAGTCGTAATCCAGATTTGATTCTTTATTTGTGTGTTAAGTAATTTTAAAACAAAATAGCTGACCAAATATATATAAGTTGTTTTATTAAACTTTTTTTCAAAATATAGCTTCCGTTCTATCAAAACATACATAAAATTTGAAGTTTCTCAACTATCAACAATATATTGTATATACCGGTAAAGTAAAGTAAAGTAAAACTAATACAAACCGTACAACCCAAAGTCCTCCAGGAACTTGGCTTTCAAACGTATCATTAAAAACGCAAAACTTCTTCTTCTGAATATTCCTTCAACTATTAAAACTTCATCTTCACATCTTTCACGAACACCCCCCAAATCATCGTTTTATCATCCAACAATTTGAATATCCATATATTATTTGGGTATGTCGGAAACCAGCTATTTGTGCATCATGTGTACAGAACTTATCTGCCATCTGCCGTTTAGGTAATAGGACAGGAGACAAATTTTAAAAACTTTACGATTTTAGGAGATTATTTGGCAATGATGAGTTGAAATTGGCCTCTAGAAGTTTACTCATTGACATGCCGCCAAGTAATTTAGTAAATAAATTAATGTATATTACATGAATTCACATTCCTGAATACTGCTGAAGCCAAAATTCCTCGTTCTCATTTCTAGAGTGCAATTTTCACTTCTCTTCATATTCTAATAAAACGCTTATTAAGCTACGAGGGAAAAACTCATCAAATCCTTTTGTATTACGAGAGATGTCAAATAACTGGTTATTCGCAATATGAGTATGGAAAAGAACGGAGAAAATTAGCTGAGTGAAAAGAAAATCCAATGGCGCGGAGGTGTTAATAGATCTTTTAATGCAGTGGTTCTCAACCTAATTCCTATTACGACCCCCATTTTATGTCATCCTCTAGCAGCAACCAGCTTATAATTTCTGGTTTATAATAAGCTAGTGTGGGATTTTTAATATGCCTATTGCGGAGATTTCACGATATCCGTCTATTTCTATAACAGTAAAATCCATTTCTTGTATATAGTGGATACAGTAATTTTCCTAAAAGCGAATGAATTAAAAGCAAATTTGGTCAGTTTACAAATATCAAATTCGATCCGTCATACTGTTTCAAAATGGAGGCCGTTTGAAAATTTTAAAAACTTCGCAAGTCCCTTAATTTTGGGTCATATGATAAAAAATAAAGTGATCTCTAATCATGATTTTAAAAAACTTGGACAGTTGTTTAAAAAGTTATTGAGTATAACTTAGTTATTGAGTTATTTCCGAGTTACCTCATATTGTAAATTTGGTATCTTGTTGTGTATGTGTTCAGTATCACCAAAACTGTTGAAAGCAAGTTATTTACATTTAAAATTTAGGAAACAAATAAAAGCTCACACCAAAAGTCTATCTTCATTGGGGCCAGCTTGCTGGAAAAAATACTATTCGCTCACGCACATACGTATCTCATTAGATTTAGTATGAATAAAAATAAAAATATGTATGCCAGAACAAAATTCAACATAAAATTTAAAAATAATTTCCGGTATTAGATTCGTATTTATCCAGTGATTTATCTACACCCCCTAACACCCTCCCAACACCCTCTAAAATTTTCGGACACCCCCAAGAAATAAATTCCTTATACCTCCCCCAACAAGGGGGTTGCAATTTTAAAAAGATGCATTATCGTTCTGCCCTCCAGGATTTTGCAGAAAATATTTTCAATGATCTTATCTTTAGGCAGAACGGAAATTTCCGTTCTGCCTAATCTTTGGAGACAGAGAATTCAATGGGAGGAGAAATTTTTTAGGGAAATGCAGTACGGAAAAGCTTGACTCCTAGCGTGTTTGTATGCAGATCGGAACTCATGTATAAAATGGCTGTAGTAACAAGGGCGGGAACTAAATCCAAGAGGTCAAAATGCAAGGAAAATTGTGACGAGAACAAAATCACAGGAGTATATACCGGATGTACCAGTGCACACACTATGTGATTTTTCCCTTCAATTGTCATATGTTCTAAAAATGTTATCTGTATTTTTTCAACTGAAATAACTTTTTCTTCCTTTTAAAATGCTGAAAACTCAATAAAACTTAAAAATATTATAATAAAAGGGCAGATTACTTTCACACATACCCATATGAAAAGTCCTGGGTATTCCTATTTATTATATCTTTAATACATTTGAAATGCGTTTAGCATAGTACAGTAAGACCAAAAAAATGAAATCTTTAAGTTTTACGTCCCACGGTTATGCCGGTTAGGCTAAAGGAGACGGTGATGATGAGAGATGAGTGAAATGGTGGAATGAAGAAAGTGGGAGAAAACGGGAAAACCCCGAGAAAACCCACGAGCACGGTGTTTGTCCACCACAAAGTTCACTTGGCGGGGGCTGGGATCGAACCCGGAATCCCAAGCACCAGAGGTGAACGCTCTACAGCAGCGTTTCCCAACCTTTTTCAACTTGCGGCACACTACAGGTGTAACTTGAATTCTCGCGGCACACCCATATATATATATATATATATATATATATATATATATATATATAATTACCGTGGTATTTTAATGTGATTACTAATTTCCTTCTTACAGAGAAGAAAGCTCGATCACTGATTTTCCCCCGTGCTAAATCATTATACTTATTTTTCATTCTAATTTTAAAATAGAAAACAATAGCAATGAAATATAGGACTCGGGTTTTTAAAAATCCACTTTCTCTTTCGAAAACTGTATCTAACCTCTAACTAAACGGGAAGATCACTAAATAACGAACAAATAAACAAATCTCCTATACTTTTAAAACACAAATGTAGGTAATTTGTATGCATGCTTGCTTTGTTGAATTTATTGAATGATATGTTAAAATTTCAAGTTACGAAATAGTCTGCAACAATAAAGAAGTAATAATGGTCATGACAATGATAAATACGTTTTTCAACATTAAAAATGTACAGAAAAGTAACACAGTATGAAATTTAAAATTGCAGATTTATAGTAGAGGTTCATAGTAATGTGAAATATAAATATACATTTTCCCCTGACTTGCAATTTGGTTCGTATAGAATTAATAATTTGTTTCGATTTTTTCGCGGCACACCAGCGGCCCATTCGCGGCACACCAGTGTGCCGCGGCACACCAGTTGGGAAACGCTGCTCTACAGTAAGACCATTCATTTTAATTATGAAAAGGAAATGTGATCTATTTTTTTATTTAAAAAAAAGTTCTTGTCTGGTAGCATATAGTAGTCTTTTATTTTGAGTAATGTATATTTATTTTAATTCTGAAATACTGATCAAGATTTTTTTATTTTTTTTATTTATTTTTTTTTTTTTAGCAAAGATCAAAATGTGAAATATATACTTACTATAACAGTCTTACATCTTTATTTGGGTTTTCATCATTTTTTTAAAAAATGTTATTTCCGTAAAGTGAAGAATTTCAGATAACATTTTAGATGCATAACGGTTGAAGAAAAAAATAATCATTCTTTTATTAATCTGCGCCTATGATTCTGACGCTTGAATTTAGTCCGTTTTGTCTGAATTTTCCTTGGGGTTTGTCCTCTTGCATTTTGTCCTGCATTCGTAATAATCTATTTGGTATTTGTAACAAAGGCTGTAAGAAGAATAACTATTTTTTCAAGTTTCATCATAAATTTTAGATGTTATTCTTCTTGTTCTTCTCGGAAAAATGACGAGGATACAATTCTTTATCAGCAGTGTTATTCACATCTACTTTGGTAAAGATGAATGTGATTAGAAAAAAAACTGCGGGCAAATGGATAATTGATTGACTCAGTTGCAAGAAAGCTGAAGTGTACTGACATTGTAACTGAAACGAACATAAAAGAAACTTAATCCGGTATATCAAATTATTTCACAAGATTTTATTTGCTTTTTCAGTAGTTCATCTCTAACATGCTAAGAGTCGCAGTACGTAAAAGGTGCCACAGTTCACATCCTCAAGACATGTTTGGCCACATATAAAGTAAACAATGCAAGAGGATGCATGAGGAGACTCTTAAGAAAAAATGGTAGTGTTCTACATCACAACTCCTTTTTCGGCATCACCTTATCAGCTGATTTGTCTTATATACATAATTCTATACTATATGCAATCGTATCATATTGTACTTCTATTTTCATATTTATATTGTCAATGTAAATAGCAGCAATACAAAATATCAATATCAATATTGAAATACTTGTATGTTTTTTGAAGTTTCAATCAAATCAAAAGATAAGATAATCGGGGATAAGTACCGTCTTACGCATCCTTTTGCATTGTTGCTTAATATATGTTCAAACATGTCTTGAGGATGTGAACTGTCGCACCTTTTACGTACTACCAGCAGTGGCGGTTTTAGCGTGTAGGCCGGGTAGGCACGGGCCTGCCCCAAAAAATTGAAAAAATATATAAACAGTAAAAGATACAATAAAGAGAAAGTATATGTTCCTCTTTTTATATTAATGGTAAATAATTATTTAATAAACAGCATCAACCAGTACTGTAAAAGTAATTTCCTACTGTCATTAATCAATGAATGTGTATATGTATTCATACGCGACTGAGCGGGCCTACCCAAAATTAAAATCCTAAAGCCGCCCCTGACTACGAGCCTTAGCATGTTGGAAGTGAACTACCGGAAATTGAGTAAAATTTTGTTGTGAAATGACTTGATACTAGACCGAAGTAAGTTTGTTTTATCTTCGTTTCAGCTACAATGTCAAACGACTTTCTTGCAGCTGAGTCAATCAATTTTCCATTTCTCTGCAGGTATTCTTGTTTTTTTTTTTTTTTTTTTTTTTTTAAATCACATTCATTTTTAGTGAAATGGATGTGAACGACACTGTTAATAACAGAACTGTGTCTAGTCTTTTTTCCGTGAAGAACAAGTAGAATAACATCTAAAATTTATGATAAAACTTAAAGAAATAGTTATTCTTCTTACAGAATCTGTTACAATTACTAAAGAAAAATTCTTGAAAAAATCCTTCCCTCGACAGAATTCCTCGTCTCGAAAGATCATTTAAAATATTTTGTACAAAGTGCTGGAGGGCCTTTAGGCAAGACGGGAAGACATCATTAGTAATCTTTCTATTTTAGTTTTTAAAAGAGTTTGAATTCTTATTTTTAAGTACCAATAGAATACAACAACTTATATTTTCAAGCAAAGCTTGCGATGGAAATCAACTGGAAAAAATTGGAATCAACTGGAATCAAATGGAAATTAACTTTTACACGGCTGCGAGCGTCACAACAACGTTTGATCAATCGATTGCCAAAGATTTCATTTAAAAAAAGCTAATTAAAAGACGATAATAGTATACGACCTTAATGCAAGATTGCACCCCCCAGAATTTTTAACACCCCCCTAAGTTCAAAATTCTGGATAAATCACTGTATTTGTCTCTTCCGCTTATCTTCGCGACCCCCATGAAACCTTCTCGTGACCCTTTAAGGGTCGCGACCCCCAGGTTGAGAAACCTTGCTCTAAGGGAAAAAGAACAATATAGTTGAAATAGAAAGAGAGCAGAAGAAAAAGTTTCCATCTTACAAACGATATTAAAAAAGGCAACTCTTTTGTCGTAACGAAAAGATTAGGAAATGATTATAGTTTGTGATGGCTTCTCAAGATGCAGAAAGAAACCTTCTAATGGCTATAGAATGTTTGGTAGTATGATACAAGCAGACCATTTATTCTATCAATATCTAGTTCATTGAAAAACGAAAACTAACAAGTAAGTAACACATACAAAGGAAACTAGCTATGTTGTTGGTAACTTGGAGCTATAATATACCTGTTAATAAGAAATACTTCGATATCCTGTAAACTAATTATCAGTTGTTACTATTCTGTTTCACTCAATTTTAATTTAAATTGAGTGTCAATCCACTACAAGTTGTTTTATGTATCAAATGTTTGTTCTTCGCACGAAAAAAAAAAAAGAGTTTATGGGAAAGATTTTAAAAAAAAAGAATATAGAAACTTCCCTGGTTTCAAAATTATTTTGATAGAAATTCGATTTCACTGGAGCTAAACGGATACTTACACAATATCTAGTACAAATAAATAACTTTTCACAACAGCAAGACCGAAAAAAATTACTTCCTCGCATGCTGAGACCACCTCAATACATAAACTGATTAGATAAAATATTTAGTCCATAACCATCACTAGAAATACATTTATTTTGGAGACCGTCATGATTGTATTTTGTCCAAGGTAACACCAAGTTAAGTCATTGCCTTGCACCTAAAACTGGAAGGTTTTCCCATTTTGTGGAATTTGTTATTCGAAAATTATATTTTCAATTTTTTTTTTTCAAAAGTCACCCCTAAGTTGTATTTTCCGGCCCAGTGTTGCCACAGTCCTAGCTCTGGAATGGGCTGAAAAATAGTACCAAATTGAAACAAAAAGGGCTGAATTCCTTATTTTATACCAGTGTAATATACGGCTCTATATCACGAAACTAAAAGAGGTAAAGTTCTAGAACACTTCCCCCCACCCCCACCCTCTTCCAAGAGTCCAAATCAAGAAAGTGCTCTTTTTAAAACATCCAGATAGGAAGACCCTGAACAACCGTGGATTTAAATGAAACTTTTCTCGCACGTAGGAAGTATAATAGAGGCCGCAAGGGAAAATGGCTATCTTCGGTATGTACTGTAAGGAAACCAAACGCGCCTCTATTTCAAAGTGTCCAATAAACCAATACGGTATTATGGCCATATATGAAAAAAATATATATAAAACGAGGAACAAATCAATCATTTAAGAGTGAGTTCGTGTGTTAACAGTACGTTATAATAAAATATTAAAAATGTAAATTATTGCACCTTATTCTCACTTATTTCACTACCGAAGGAAAATAATAGACTGTAACAGGAATATAAGGTAAGTAAACTGACTTTGTAAAATTGTAAAACCGGTCCAGGGTCCTAAAACCTTCTCTGAAAGGCATCACAACACATTATTAATAAATTTAAGTCACAATCCTATCTATTATTTCTAGCTGGTGCAGCACATACACACACATACAATAACAGAAAATACATGACTTCGCTCCTCATGTTCAACAGCACTTGTCCAACTCACAGTATGAGTAACGTGATATGTATTGAAGCTCTTACTAACACTTTTGAAAATGTGATAAGTATTTACTAAATGGTGCTGAATTTGGTAGAATTTGTACCAACTTTTTCACAAAAGGGGCTGAAAATGTCAGCGTGGTACCAACGGACCGATGAATGACAAAAAGGGCTGAATTTGGTACAATTGTACCAAGTGTGGCAACACTGTTCCGGCCTCTAAACTAAGCAAAATCGATTTTATTCTTGCATGAAATACAGTATTTAAATTCTGTGTTAAAACATAGATATATGTGAAAAAATATATATATGTTAAAACATATAATGTAGAAATTTTGTGGTTGTATCCTGAGTTTTTCAAAAGAACTTGGTAGTAATAATTGAAGATTTTTTTTTTTTCTGGAAAGAAATACATTGGTAATAACTATGCAGTCAACCTACATATCTTTTGAAATGGAATTACTCGAACTTCATCTAGCACACATTTGAGGAAATAAAGAGTATTAGTACAAAATTTCAAGTTCCTAGAACAAGAAAACGTTTACAAAACTTTTTTTTACCCACTTAGATGCGGAGTTCCACAAAATTCAGTCACAAAACCATATTTTTGTCTAAGAATAATATTTGTAAATTGTAATTTCAATTACCTACACCCAAGTATTTCGGAAATCAATATCAAAATGTGGCCTAAATCCGCTTTCTCCTCTTACGTGTTTTCAAACACCGTCGTACCTTCATGTTATGGTTCAATTAAAAATCTTGTACAAAAATTTCAAGATCCTAAAACAGATAGTTTCGAAGATTTGGTGAAAGGCTTAAAAAAAGAATGTTCGAAGCTATCTGCCTGCCTTTTTATTGTCTTCCAAGGGTTCAAAAATATTTGTACAAAGTTTAAAGTTCCTAAGTCTGTTTTGGAGATCCATGCTGCAGGTCATATCTCCTTTCTTATGGTCGTTTCCGTAAAACTCTCAGTTGAATGAAAACATTTGCACAAATTTTCAATTTTCTATACCAAATTGTTTCAGAGAACTGATCAAAGGTAAAAACTATTTTAAATTTCACTTCCGCCCCCTTCCCTTCTATCTAGAAACATTTCTCTTATTTACATTCTATGGTTCAAGGAGAACATTCTTTACAAAATGTCAAGTTCCTAGTTTTAGAGATCTGGTTAGGGATGCGCACGAGACAAGATTTGTGGCTGTCTCGTCTCGAAAATGTGCTGTAAAAGTGATGTCTCGACTCGAAAAATGTATATTTCTCTATTCGAAGAGCCGTGCCTCGACTCGAATTTTGTCAGGAAAATCCTGTCTCGACTCGTCTCGTGCGCATCCCTAGATCTGGTAAACAAGTAGATATTAAGCTTTCTTTTATCCCTTGATGTTGCATTTCATATAATGTCTTCATATAACGTATTCAGGATACAAGTAAAATATGTAGCTATACAAAATTTCAAAGTTCTACGCCTGATAGTTTCTTACATATGAAGTATGATAATACCGTATTCACGTTTCCTTCCTTCCCCCTCCCCATTACGAATCGCATTTAGTAAAATTCTGTATTATTTACAGCTTACTGTGCAAGGATATCACACTTAAAATAAAGTTCAAGATTACCTTTTCCATTTCGTAAAATTTCGTCTATTTCTCATTCTATGGCTCAAGAAGAACAGTCCTAAAAATTTTCAAATTCTTGAGTGCAATAGTTTCGGGCATCTAGTGAATGACAATCTTTCCCCATTTGAAAGCAAACAATTTTTTCGTGCACAGCATCGATATCGATACCTTGAATTTGAATTATTTTGAATATTGTCATTCCCATACACGGGAATGATAAATGAGACGTAATGCCTCTATCGGTTATTTGCGTTCTTTTCAACTCACCTTAATATTTCTGCAGTTCTCATTTCCGTCCTGTCTTCTCTGTTCTGGAAAAAATACCTCCAGTTTTCTTCTTTGATACTTCCGAAGTTTCATGTTTTTGATCCATTTACATCGACGTAACTAGAAGATTTTGCTGCATTTGAGTTTATCGTCCCGTTTAGCTGCGAGGCTATATGAGACCTGGATGTACAACTTAACGTGAAATCCGAAACACATGAGCTCCAGACAGGAACTGAACCTGGATCTCCCATGCCAAAGGTCCGTACGCCATCCACATAGAACACGGGAGCTCAATGCTTATTTTTGTTTTTAGTGCATTCTGAGTTGCTTACGAGACGAGGTTTAAAGGCTGTCTCCTCCTGAAACGGTATCGTAATAAGTACTCTGTCTCGTCTCGAAAAGTTCCGTTGGTTTTTTCTCTGAGTATTTCCGTTTCCTTTCACGTTCTCATTCCACCATTTCTTACATCACCATTCATTTGCCTTAATCATCGTCTTTCACTTAGTAAAAGTGTAACTCTTACTGTTGAAACAGGTTTCCCTTGACTTGTGTCTTTTCACGAAAAGTCTGTATCGTATCATGGACAGCACTAATTTTGAATAGGGATGGCCACATTTTTTCGAAAAATACTTTTTAGAAAAAATGGCTTTTTCGAAAACGAAAACTTTTTCGAAAAACGAAAAACGAAAAACTTTTCGGAAAACGAAAAACGAAGAATTTTTCAAAAAACGAAAAACGAAAATTTTTTCGGAAAACGAAAAACGAAAAAATTTTCGAAAAAAGAAATTTTTTTTGAAAAACGAAAATTTTTTCGAAAAACGAAAAAAATCGAAACAGAAGGACAAAGTTTGGAGATGGAACACGAAGGGACGAAACGAAACTGAAGAGAAATTTGAAGTTGCGAAAGAGCAACATTTCCTTCCCTGCCTGGTTTGATTGAAGTTATAAACAAAAGAAAAGAAACACATCATTACATACAGATAAGCTTTACTCTTGGACTGAAATTGAATAGTATCTTATTTCGCTGATGCGGCGTGTTCTAATCGTTATAGCTATTTGAGACTGCTTTTAGCTAGCTACGTACTCGCCTTTGCTGATACGGTACGTGGTTTCATATTCGCTGTGACTGAATATTTTGGTAACAATAAAAGATTGTTGTTTAGAGAAAGGACACGTGTCCTACGATATCAACACTTCTGATATGTTTATTGGCCTAGTGGGAGAAGCATGAGTTCATTATGAGGAATACCCAACCGACGTTCATTATATATCAGTTACCAACGCAGAGCTTGTTTCGAACTATATAAGCGAACTGCAAGAAGAGATATTTTCGGGAAGTATTTACAATGGGAAAGCCGAATATATGGGAACATTTCACTCGTGAAAATGGTGATGTTTCTTCAAAATGCAATTACTGTCGAAGTATTATTCACAATCGAAATTCAACGACTGGCTTGTGGTACCATTTAAGATCACGACACGTTGGTGTTATACAGGAAACATCAAGACAGCAGTCATTGGAAGAGATTATTGAGGCCGAGGGTGATCCAGAGATGGAGCCACGAAAGAAACAGAGGTAAGTGATTGTACATATCTATTGGAGTCATTTGAATCTTCTATCCCCCTCCCCGAGTGGGGTAGATAAGATTTATTTAGAGGACACTCGTGTTTAACATTCTTAAGGTAAAAATAACGTGACACGAACACATTTAGTGGACTATTTATCTTTACACTCTTGTAACTTTTAGAATAATATAAAAAGAATTAAATTTTGTTACAAACTAAGAATGCTACAGTATCACGAACATCCACAAAGATCCAAATGTTTTAGGCTTCTATAATAATAAAAAAATAATAACATGAACGAGGCATGCACATTCACGGTACATTAGTGTTACATACTATGATCACGATATGATTTATTTCAAATAAATAGGTACAAAGTTGTCATCATAGGTATTCTGCCATTATTGGCAAGTCACTTGCCGCAACTGAGAAGCTTCCATGCTCCTTAGTCTTCACATAAGGGACTGAAAATTTGACTTTTTTTCCCGAAAGATTTTATTTCGATAACTGCTTGTATGAGTATCATATCCAACAATATAGAAGGTTTTCAACAGACGTAAAGATCATAATGCAGTTTACAGCAATTTGATATCTCAAACTGATCTGGAGATATGATATACATTGGTAAAGTTTGCAACACTGGTTAAAATTATATAATTGCAAGAATTTATTGTAGTTACAAGTACCAAAATCTGTTTCTGTAATGTTATAAAAGCAAAGAGGATCCAGATACATTACAAAGAATCCGAAAATACGTCATTTTTAAGAGTATCACAATCAGTATTCACGTATTTCATATCTCCTGAACGATTTGAGATATCGAATTGCTGTAACGGCTCCGAGAAGTTTACGTCTTCTCAGAATCACCTACGCGATTAGACGTTCTGTTTATGTAAGAAATTTTTCAAAAAAGTCTAATTTTCAATTTCTTGTATTCATTCGAAATAAGCCATGGTCATAGTATTAGACACTAAAGTATTTCGGGTTTTCACTGTCCGTCTCACTTCTATTCATAGACAGATCCAGGGGGAAAAGGTTATTCACCTCCCTGAGTTTCACAATCACCAGTGCTGCAAAAGTCGGTGAGAGAGAAAACAATCTTTCACTACTTTCTTTCCTCACCGTTGAGTTCGTCCTGAATCCTCCTCTGCTTTTATTAATACTATTATCAGGTTTCTGAAGTTTATATGCTTGTCATATTGCAGCGTCCTTAATTTGCAACACTGAACAACAAATTTGTGTTGTAAGTTTTCGTTTAATATTTAGATTTGAGATATGTAATAACATGGCATAGTGGCGTTAAACATATAACTTTATATTATGTTGGCAACACTATTAATTTGAAGGTACTGCAGAGTTTATTAGACAGAGTTCCCTTGTCGTTATTTGCATCATAAAAAACTCCAGCCATTTTTATCAATTAGTTTTAAAATTACATGGGCGTATCAAGATAAATAGTTCATCTGAAATTTTTATACTATAAAGTGGAGAAGTTCCATATAATATAAGCCTAATTAATCAATTTTTTCTTTCTTTAAATGTAAAATCTCAAATGATTGTTGCGTTTCCTTCTTTTAAAGAGACTCAAAATATTTTTCAAGTGAAAAGAAAACATAAATAGAAGAATCGCAATCTAGTTTTTATTTTAAGCTTAACACCTTGCAAATGAGTTCCGATGATGAGGAGGATATTGGTTTTAGTTTAGCGTCCTACTCAGCTATAGAGACGTGAACTCAGCGTAACATGAGATACAAACCACTTGAGCTCCAGCCGGGAATCGAACCCTGTCTCCCGAGCCGAAGACGCATACGCTAAACATATAGTCACGAGGGACCTCGAATGGGGCTGCGTAACTAAGGGAGATGCTAGTGAGCAAAATAATGGAATTAAGAAATTTAAAGGAAAGGGAAGAACTCGGGAAAGCCCACATGCACGATGTTTATCCAGCAAAAATCTACACAATTAGCGACGATGCCAAAGAGGGGAAGGGGGTAGTTCTTTGATGCAACGCTACGCCCCGACTGCCGCCTACAGACCTATTGTAATGTAGGCTAAACAATATCAGGATTATTTGATAGTCCCAAATTCATCTGTGCCTGAATGGTTGATGGAAGATAAGAGATCCCAAAACACAGTTTCAGCATAAATAGAAATTGAAAGCTAATTATGAATATTTATTAACGTTTATTAGTGAATGAATAAACATTTAAAACAACTTTGAACACTTCTGGTATAAGTTAAAAGCACTTTTTTAATTTTCTATATTTTCTCGGAAACAAAGGTAAGCAAATATTTTTTCCTAATTCTGTACCGAAGCGTCGCTTCTCCCTCAAAACCTGTGCCCCTCAGTTGTATAGAACTATCATTTTCGGTGTACAAAACATAGATCCCCCATCACCAAAATTTTCTCTCTCCCTCTCTTTGCCCCTTGAAGAAATTAAAGCTGACGTCGTCACTGATCTTATACTTAACATTCATTATAATACACGATTTTTTTTCTAATAGTCAACTCAAAGGTTGGTACAGAGATTGCCGTAGTTGCGAGCAGTAGTTTTGAATATTTGATAGCACGAAGTAATTATCGACTAGTACTACGGTTTTCAATGTTTTAGTTCGTGGCAACATGGCCACATTGAATAGGGACCACTGGTTGGGCCATGCTTATGAGCAGTGATCCTAGCCCCCAGTTTTCCTGTAGCTTACCACTGACATATGACTCGTCAAATTTTCTTTGATTTAGGCGCTAGTTGTAAAAATGAGGCGCCAACTCAGAAACTACTGGCAGGTAAAAGTTGGGAATACTAATTTTTAAAAAATAGCTTGGCGCCCGGGACTTTTCGTGAAACTACTATATATATATAGTGGTGGATCCAAGGGGGGCTATAGCCCCCCTTGAAGCTCAGGTATACACTGTATAAAATGGAAAAAATGAAATGAAATATTTAAGTTTTACGTCCCACGGTTATGCCGGTTAGGCTAAAGGAGACGGTGATTATGAGAAATGAATGAAATGGTGGAATGAAGAAAGTGGGAGAACCCCGAGAAAGCTCACGAGCACGGTGTTTTTCCACCACAAGTTACACACGGCGCGAGCTGGGATCGAACCAGGGACCCCAAGCACCGGAGGTGAACGCTCTACTACTAAGCCACCGCTCTACCACTGATTCTTCTACTGCTTTATTTGTTCGATTCCTGTGACTGCTACAATTCCAACTTTCCGGAGAAAAATTTGGATTTTCCACCCATTGCTCTGTAAAGTAATCATTGAAGACTTCGACTTTTCGTCTAATCGGACAGCCTCCATGTTGATCAACAAACCATCAGAAATATACTCTACGGGTACTAGTGCCAGTGTTGCACACATCCGGACGTGACTGCGAATCTCTTTAATTTAGGGATGGCCACATTTTTCGAAAAATACTTTTTTGGAAAATGGCTTTTTCGAAAACGAGAAACGAAAAACGAAATTTTTTTCGAAAAAACGAAAAAATTTTCGAAAACGAAAAGCGAAAATTTTTTCGAAAAACGAAAAACGAAAATTTTTCGAAAAACGAAAGACGAAATTTTTTTTCGAAAAACGAAAAACGATTTTTTTTTCAAAAAAACGAAAAATGAAATTTCCGAAAATCGAAAAACAGATTTTTCGAAAAAGGCCATCCCTAATTTTGAACCCCTTGGCCCCGATGCCCTTGAACTAATCTTGCCAGTCGTTTTTCCGTCTATTTTAGATTTCTCCGCATTTGAAATGTATAATATGGGAGTCCCTACCCTATCACATTGTAGCAGCTACTTTATGACATCCAGGATATAGAAGCGTATGCAAAATACAGAAAATGGCAGTGGGGGATAAGTAGAAATATTTCAGTTTAACGTCCAAGGATTATGCTCTTTAAGTTAACGGAGATGACGATTAAGACAAGTGAATGATGATGAACGAATTGGTGGAATGAAAATTTGGAAGGAAATGGGAGTATCCCGAGAAAAGCCAAGGACGCGATTTTGTCGACCACAAACTTACTTTGCCCGGAAACGAACCGGTGGTCCCAGGCACAAAAATGTAGTCTCTACCACTGAGCCACCGTCCCCTCTCCCCAGGATGAGGTAGAGTCAGTATTAAATACACAAGAGTATTAGTCAGTATTAAATACAAATACAATACAATATCTCTTCGCGTAAACTCCGATAAACTTAACAGATTATTGTCATTCATAATATTGTTCACGAGACGAGACGGGAAATAAAGTTTTCTCGTCTCGTCTCGTCTCGCCTCGAGGAATTATTTCTGGTCTTGTCTCACTCGTTTTGTAAATTTAAGAACAACATTTATGTTTTGATTTTTAATTTACTCTAGAAATGATGAGAATCCTTCTGCGTCACGAAGAAGGGCGTGATATACGTAAAAACATTCAAATCAAATTTATTATTGAAGTAGATCTCTTACGTAATGACTTTGTAATGAACCACTTGAAACGCCAGTACGAAGTTATAAATTAAATTTCACATGTTGTCCATATGATTCGTTATTACTTTTTTTTTTATTTCAGTTCACGTCTAACTGTGAAATATGAGATTCAATTGTTTGTCGTTACCTGTTTTAAACTTAATTTTAGTTAGGATTATAATGTTTGTATTAGTTACAAGTAAGCAATTCCAGGAACTGAAAGTTGACCAGCATTAGCGACATTTGTGAGTCATATACTTTTACCTGAAAAAGAAAAAATAAATTCAAATTAGAATTGTTGGTAAATTAAATAAATATCAGCTGATTTTGAGAGAAGTAAACAAACTTTAATTGCCTCAGGAGCGTCAGTTCAGATTTCACTTAGGGGGGCAAGAGCACCACCGACATAAGACGTTTTGTACTAGTATATTAGTAGACAATCAAAAATATATCCCAGGGATAAAAGTGGAACTGAAAAGCCGTCCCCCGTGCCTATCTTTGTCCGTTGTAATTTTTTAGAAAGTGGGGGGACGCCACAGATATTTTCTGGAAGTAGGGGACGACGTACCCCCGCACTTTTACCCCTGTGTATTCCTCAAACTCTTGGGAGGCAATTTCCCCCTCCTGCCCACCCTAAATGACGCCCCTGAATTGCCTGATTTTAATTCTAAAAGGATTTGAGAAGCTACAAATAATTCTTCCAAGGGAATAAACAAAAGTAATATGACAAGTCTGGCATTATTATAAGAAATAAACATAATTATAAGTAATTGTCTTATCGTTTTACCATTATGGAATACAGTAAAGCTATGAATCATTAAATCTGGAACCGGAATCTTACATCTAGGCGGCCTAATGAAATGAACTAAAGTTTGCAAAATATGATCTAACTTCTAGTAATCTGACATGTAGGTTTGGCTACATCAGTTATGCAGAGTTAATGTATGTAGTTGACGGGTTGCATTATACTATACATATGAGTTGGTATAGTTCGTTTCTTCAAACGAAGTGCATGCCGCCTTCTGCGTGTGGTGGCTCGTGCCATAAACAAGTCATTGTCCACGAGATCTTACGGAAAACACCCTCGATAACTAAATGGGCAACCAGAACCCTCATTTCAAACAAATGACAGTTGCCTTTCAACTCTACGTGGAGTCAGTTGCAATAGTTCCAAATGTTGTGATAATGCTCCATTCTCTGTTCCTAAGACTAGCTTCCTTGTTTTTACATTGCCTGACATCTGCCATTCCATGTTGTTGGGAAGAAAGAGGTTAAGTGGAGGAAGGGAGGCTGTTCACCATGGAAATTTGAAAGAAACTTTTGTCGAACTGCATTTCTATTGAGTAAACGCACTATAATTCATCCATTGGAGTATATGATCACCATGCTTATTTATTAACATTTTACTTTGGGTTCCGGGTTTGATCTCAGCCCCCGCCAAGTGAACTTTGTGGTGGACAAACGCCGTGTACGTGGGTTTTCTCGAGGTTCTCACGTTTCCTTCCAATTTCTTCATTCCACCATTTCATTCATTTCTCATCGTCACCGTCTCCTTCAGCCTAAGCGGCATATCCGTGGGACGTAAAACTCAAAGATTTCATTTTTTCAATAACATTTCAATATGTGTTGAATCTATATATGTAGGAGTTATGTTTATGGATATAGCCATGTGCATGTACAGTAGCCTATATCGGAATAATTCTAGGACAAAACTACCAAATATCATAAAGAATATTATAAAATAGGAAAATAAATGTAATTAATTGTTATGAATAGTAAATACGTTATAAATAATGGAATGAATAAACGTAAATACAAATGAATGAAAGCAAGTTAGTAAATAAGGATAAAGGGTAATATGAAAATAAAAATTGAATTATGTATAAACATTGATTATTACTGCAATGAAACACTACAAAAGCCCTCTTCTCAACTAAGTCATATGCTACACTAACATCATTTATTTAAGATAAAGCAAACTAGTAACTAATCTAAGAAATATTACAGTGCAGAATTACCGTACTATACTAATATCTAACTACTACTTATTGTACTTATATCTAACTACTTTCTACTACAGGGTGCGGCACGTAAAACCGGCCCGTCGTAATATATTCAATACATATTCATATTCATATTCAATACATTTCATTTATGTGTTGTAGTTAATCATATTCAATACATTACATTTCATTTTATGTGTTCACTTTACGGGCCGGTTTTACGTGCCGCACCCTGTACAACTACTGTATCTTACCACGCTTCATCCTACATTTAAAGCCGCTAAAATATTAGTATCTAACTAGGTTACTGCCCAAGGGCGCCGATTTCTCTGTAAACTTGGAGGGGGGGGCATTCAGATGCAGAAGGTTTATGAGGATTTTAAGACAAATTGCACTCAAATTATACCAAGTATTGTATATCATAAATACAATATGGGTCCCACATGAGCTTTGGGGGCCGGGTCCTTGCTATGGGTCCCACAGGATCGGCGCCCTTGCTACTGACTAATATACACTATCTATGCTAAGAACGTACATAAACACTCACCTGTATGATGTAAGAAGTCGTACTTTGCTGAAAGAAGATAATATCATCTGAGGACGTCGAAACCTGAATGACAAAGAAATTTTTCTAAAATTCATGAAAATTCTAAAAGTGTTAAACTTGAAGTGGTGTAACCTATTTTGTTTGTAATATAAATTTTCTTAATTAATTATGCTTTCTTACTTCAAATGTAAAATGCCATTTTAACTTGTTATAAATAAATTTAGGTTAATTTAGGGTTTCAGAGCCCATTTAGTTGATGTTTATACATGTTATCTTCATTCCAACATCTTAACGATCTGATAGGTTGTTTTTTTTTGTTTTGTTTTTCTCACTTCCGAAATTGGAGGTGTTATCCAACAGCACATATTCTCTAGGGAGTTTCCCTAGATGGTGACTCCACTTTGTTATTTTGAATAGTTAATCGTTGTCACGTCATAGAGAGTTAGTTCAAGTAATAATCCAGAACGAATGTCGTTACGTGAAACCCGCTGACCAGTCGAAAACCAGTTATGAACCACTGTGGAAAAGATATTTAGATCTGTTTCTCATGCCACTTGCTTCATTAGTAAAATTTACACGAGTTAGAAATCAATACAAGTAATAAATACAAGTAAAAAATTTAATGATAATGGCTGATATTCCAAAAAATGTATTTGAATTGTAGATCGACTTAATGATAACTTTTACTTTTTACGCAAGGTAGCTTTTCCACATCCTGGAAACAAGTTTCTATAGTCTTTCACCACTTACAAAAGGAATTGTTTCTGTTCTTCATTTTTAGTTAGAACTGCATTATGACTTTCCATTAACTTTACGCTCTTTCCGCTGCGTCATTTGTAACATACAGCTTATCGACTACTTTTTTCCCGAAAAGAAATTCATCATTTGTCGACCAACAAACCGGATCAAGGTCTAGAAAACCTGTAGAAATCCAAAACCTTTCGAAGAACTTCTTCGTATTTCTTATCACAAAATTAGCAATTTCTTTTTCTTCAATATCATCTATTTCACTAGCGTGCAGTTCAAATCGCTTCATCGTTTCATATGAACTGTCACTATTTTTAAATTTTTCTGCTATTTTGTGTTTTGTTCATTATTGATATTCTCGTCAAAAAATAAAAGTGCTCTCACTCCTCTGAGAGTACCAAAGATGTTAGGAAAACTTCAATAAAGCCACTCTCGAGACATCAGAGTTTATGAGTTTGTACGTTTGAAGGCTCTTCAAAAATTGTAAATCTTGATGTGGTGAACGAGATGCACTGGGACAAGTAGCTAAACCAAGTAAACCAAACTTTTTAGAACAGGAAAAGTGCACACTTGACGCAGACCTTCTTCTTCCCGCTCATTTAATTTAAACTGATTACCAAAGAGAAATATTTTTAAACATCATAAGGCTTTTCCCATCCACCTTGTCTGATGTACAGCTCCAGGGAAACGGAAGGAAATACCTCCAGGAGGCGTACTTCCTAGAAAAATTACTATAAGCGCCAAAAGTTCTCTGTAATCTTCTCTGCAATGCTTCTCTGCATTTCCAAATTTTGAACAGCAAAAACTAGCTTATCTTTCTTCATATTGCAAAGAACTGAATTAACACTTAGATTAGAAATTCATGTAACAAGATTGTTGTGTTGAAATCTCGGTCACTCTTCCTGGAAACTTTTAAAAATTGGCACCTCCGGACCGGAAGAAACTGAAACACATTCTTTAAATACATACTTTAATATCAATTCAAAAATGTGATGCCTACACAGAAGATATAAAAGATCTTTTTCCAATTTTTGTTCAAGAAGAATACAAGCTCCATTGATACGTCCAGTATTAGAAGAAGTTGTGTCCCAATGCCTCTACTGTTGCGATTAATATGCGCATGGAGCTCTATCAATCAATTTATAGCGACCAAAAGCCGCAACGAGTCGTGGAGTAATAAAACGTACTTTCTGTCTTCTTCTCGAAGATCCTGTCACTATCTCATCAAAATCTACTCCTTCCATTGGAATTGTGTTTTCTGTGCTGTGGTGAGTATTCTTGATCGGTATTCTTGCTTTAGACCAAAACACTTCTGTTTCACGAATTGCTAACCGAGCATTCTCTCTTAAAGGTAATTTCATATTCGTATGTTATAATAGAATGCACCAAGTACTTGTCTGTTGGACAGTAACTTACAACCCAATATCTGTTCACTCGTACTACCAACGAGCCGACGAGGTAAATACCATGACGATAACTGATTTCACTAGACACCGAACACATAATGATCACTTTGTTCATTTAATCACATGTGATGATACAAGACCCACAATGAAACTTCAATTCCCTAAAAATAACAATCATATCATCATCATCATCATAGGTATTCTGCCTTTATTGGCAGGTCACTTGCCGCAGCTGAGAAGCTTCCATGCTCCACGATCCTCCGCTAACATTTTCGTCTTCGCGTATGATCTTTCTGTTTTAATATCATCCATTAATTGTAGTCTCTTTCGCCCCCTCCCTCTCTTTCCCGCCACCATACCCTCTAGTGTGAGGTGCAGGTAGCTAGAGCCAACACTAAGGATACCAGAAAAATATTACCACAATAAAATTAATAAAAATAAGGTGAAGTGGCTGATGGCTATCATTTTTTTCAACTCACATGGGATTTTTGTCAGTATGGTCATCAGCGACTCCTGGAGGATAGGCTTCCGTGCAACACTGAGGTTTTTTTATGTGAGGAGGGTACCTTGAGTTATAATCACTCAAATTTTTATTTGACTTTACAAACTGAAACTCGAAATTAAAATTGGAGAGCAACATCGCCCACCGGGTGATGCGCTGGTTTGTAAGTCTACAGTATAGAATAAATTTAAGAGCAAGGTGGTCGCTGCGAATTATGAATTTAGTTTTTACTAAATATTGCTTAAATTTAACAACCCCATTTATTAGTCTAAAGAACTCCTTTTCAGTTACGGAGTAATTTTTTGTGCAGCGTTGAACACACGTGATGTGAAAGCGATGACCCTAATGTCATCATTATCATCACGCTGGTACAATAGAGAAGAACACGCAAAATCACACGCATTCGATTTTAAGATGAGTTGTTTGTCAAGCAGGACGGTTTTTAATACTACTTTTTTTTTGGAAGATCTGTTTGATCTTCTCCATCGCTGCCTGATGTTTGGGTTTTTACTTGAACCTCACATTTTTCTTCAGCAGATTGAACAACGGATAGAGAACTTCCGAGTATTTCCTGCTGAAGCACCTGTAATATTGACAGTAGCCAATGAAGGAACGCAGTTCCTTCACGTTCCGGGGTGTTCTGAAATTTAACACCGACTTCACTTTTTTCGGATTTTTTAAATACCGTATTGAGAAAGTTGGAAACCAAGTATGTTTAATTTTTTCTTGTGAAGTTATACTTCTTTAGCCTGAGAGTTAGGCCACCTGCAGTGAGTAAACCCAACACTTTGTTGAGGTGTACAAGATGTTCACTGAAGCTTTTGTCGGCTAAAATCAGATCATTGACATACGCGCCGCAGTATTTTCGCGCTTCAGCTCCTATAAGCATATTTAACGCTTTAACACAAGAAGCAAGGCTCTGTTTAGTACCTAAAGGTAATTTCTGAAAAACGTAGGAAATACCTTCATGTAAAAATCCTAAATACTTTTGGTCACTTTTTTTGACCTTTATTTGGAGGAACATTTCAGTTGCATCCACGCAGCTGAACCATGAATTATCGCAGATGTCTTGGAGAACAGACAAGGGAGGCATTGGTCTGTTAGATAAATCACCAGATATTTTAGCCAAAGCTTGGCCGTTGATACAAACTCGTATACGTCCATTACTTTTTGGAGTCACTACCAGTGGGTTGATATAAGCCGTAGGCTGTTTCTTGATTACACCACATGCGAGCCATTTCGAAATTTTATTGGATACTAAATATTTGTAACGTTTTGGGTAAGGATAAAGTTTGGTCTTGATTGGACGTTTGTCCGTTACTCCAATCTCATGCACGTAGTTAGCTATGCAACCTGGCTTGACATCAAAAAGGGCTTGATGCTTGAGCAGCACAGCTTTCAAACTATTTCTTTGTGAGGCTGAGAGATCTGAGTAGTTCGATACAAACTTTTTTATCTCTGAATGGGAGGCGCGAGTTTTTACTTTTATCCACTCTTTTGATGGGAATACGTGATTCGCCATTTTTTGGGTACTTGGGATTTTTCCATCATCCAAGTTTGGTGCACGAGTTGCCTGCTCTCTGGAGGTCTTAGACTCATCATGTGCATGAACCCGTATGGCCTTCCGTTTTTCGTTTGACGGGGAAAAATTGAAATTAACATTATCAATTTCATCCATTAAGCTAAATGGTTTGCTGCACTCTTCATTCCACTCCAAACATCGAACTACTAGATCTTCAGTCTCGCAATCTACAGATCTAAACGTTACTTCTACATCATGAGGATGTTTGAGATGTAGAAGGCCGGTGTCATAGTTTAACACGGCACGAGATTCTGTAAAAAAAGTTGGATTTTAGTATCAAAGACCTATTTAAGCCTGAAATAATAATACCTAAAGTATGGTATTCCTTCCCTTGTATCACAATGACTAACAGAGTTTGGCCAATTAGTGTCGCTGCTTTATTACCAAAAGCCGACGTTATCCGTATATCTTTTGCACTCAAAAATGCGGGTGGGGGTTGGCTATTTGAGACGGTGTCCCAAAATTCTTTAGAGATTGCGGAGCAGGTTGCCCCGGTATCCAATAAACAATTTATTTCTTTGCCAAATAAACATTTATTTTTTGTAGTGAAATGACGTTATTTGCTGGTAATGGTTTATTACTAGAGTTAAAGATGTTTTTAAAAATGCAATTAGCTTCCTTATAAATTTCCCTGTCTATGTCGCTATGTTCTCCGTTCCTACTTAATAATACTATTTTTTTTAAAACGCCTTCATTAAAATGCTTTTTATTCTTTATTTGTAAACAAAAATCGCAATTTTCTTCTTTTTTTCTTTTTCTGAAGTATAAATTTCCTTCACTGCAGTTTCGCAAGAATTCTCTATGTTTACATTATTTAAACTGGTTTTTGAATTACGCACATACTTGGGTTGTAATTTTGTCAACTCGGGTGAACAAGTTTTCTCCGTGAGCTCCTCCGTGGCTAAGCGGTTAGCGTACGCGCCTGTGGCGTGGGAGACCCGGGTTCGATTCCCGGTGGGAGCTCATGTGGTTCGGATTCCACGTTAATCAGTAGGTCCACGTCTCATATAGCCTCGCTGCTGAACGGGACGTTAAACTCAAAATCAACTCAACTCAAGTTTTCTCCGTGTCGAACCTACCGTCGCCGCAAGTATATGCGAGCAATTCTCATTCCCTGGAAGAGGGAGATGAGGATTGGTTACTCCTGGTAACATTGGTATGCTGGTTCGGTGGAGGGGGCGCACGGTCATAGTGTTCCAGTAACTGGATTTTTTCCTCTTCCCTTTTAAAGGAATTTTGTCGCTGGCTATCTGTGTTGCGCGTTCCTCCCCTCCTACCGCGGGCTACACGATTGTTGTGGTGGGTGTGGGAGTTCCCACCACGTGACCAACCAGACGACCCACTTCCGTTGCTCTGATTACGGGGTGGCGAGCGCTGGTTGTTTTGGTTTGGTCGTTGTCCTCGTCTCTGGTAAGGACGCTGGTTTTCTCGTGTACTTTTTGTTTGTATACGAGCCAGCTGCTTACCGCAATGGCCGGGGTGGCTATTTTCTTCGTTGTCTATGCTCACCTGGAGCATGTTGACCCCCTTCGTAGGGTTCTGCTGATAGAACTGGTCTCGATTTGACATCGAGGACTGCAGTTCTTGAACTAAGTTAAGCAACTTTGCTATGGTTTTCAGGCGAGACGAGACAATAGCCCGAAATAACCAGTTAGGAAAGTGCCTCGGGAGTACTTTCAATAAGGTGGCATCTGTCATACGAGGTTCCAAAATGCTATTTTTATTCAACAAATCCAACAGATATTCTGCTGGGGATTTGTGCACACGACTATCAAAATGCGACGTGAGTATGTTGGCCCTCAAATTTGCCAGACGTTCCTCGCTCAAATAACACTGCTTAAATTCATTAACGAAGTCATCGTAAGTTTGGATTTTACTACGGTTCACTTGGAACTATTGATACGATGTGTTCCTGACCGCCCTGGGTATGAAGCTAAGTTTCATTTCTTCTGGTACCCCTGTGACCTTAAAGTAACGGTCAAGGTCTTGGAGAAAATTATAGGTCTCTGTCTCAGTCTCGGTTCCCATATAAACCGGCAAGGTTACGTCTCTGTGAATGAGACCTAATGCTGTGGCCAAATTCTGTCTCGTCTCATGAGTACATGAGCGAGACGTTGACGGTACAGGGTTTGTCTCGTGGGATTTCGCCAGGTTCCCAGGTTGAGAATCGTGCAAGTCGCGACTCGAGGAGTTGTGTGGTGATGGAGGTTTTTTTGCGTGGCAGAGACGGAGATGTTCGCGAGACGTCCCTCGATCACCTCGCTCGTCTCTTTCTGCATGGAGTTTTTCCATTCCTCCATTTTTTTTTCAATTGAGTGCAGATGTTTTGGACGGTATCGTGCATCTGACGGATGCTACCGTTGCACTCGGAACGTATTTCCTCGAGTTGCGTCTCTTGCTCGATTTCCCCCCTAAGTCTGGCTAGTTGGGAAGCGAAGCTCACTTTTACTCTCCTGACCTGGTTATTTAGATTTTGGGTGGTCTGTTCTACACGAGACGAGACACGCTGTATGTTTTCACTGAGATCATTGTAGTTCTTTTTAAGTTTACTGGCCGTTTTTGCTACGCATGAGTTCAGGTCTTCACGAGCGCCTTCGATCTCCCCCCTTAGCTCCACTGTGGTGACCTCTAAACGCTCTGTTAGCTCACGTTTACTGTGCTCGAGTCTCGAACTCACAGTCTCCAACTGGAGTTCTAGACGAGCATTACTAGACTCGATTGCCTGTTCGAGACGTTTATACATATCTTTTGTCTCTCTATGTACCTGCTCCAGGCCGGTCTCTACTCTCTGTTCTAACCTCTCGCTATTCTGTCTTGTTTCGTTTCGTACCTGTTCTAGGCTTCGCTCTAAATGTCCACAGCTATTCTCTAATTTTGACCCTAGTTTCGCCTCTAAACTCTTGGTACTTTTTTCCAATTTACTTTCTAATTTTGTCTCTAGGTTTCGCTGGCCTTGTAAAAGCTCACTCAGAATGGCTGCGAGGTTTAAACTACCAATACTGCTAATATTACTACTTTCATTCATGGCTGGGCTTTCAACAATACTCGGATTTACTGTAGTCTCGTTACTTTCCTCCCGCAAAGGCACTTCCGGTTCCCTACCGGTAGCTGGCGGAACCGTTTCCACCACATCTGCGTTTCCCACTATGCTATCAGTGCGCTCGTTAGCGCCCTGCGCTTCAACTATACTCTCCACTGAGAGCTTGTCTGCTCTCTGAGCGAAATCTTCGTTTCTAAATTGACTTTCCATATTCGCAAGTTGGCGAGCCTGTGCTCTCGTTACAACCATAAATAAAAACAAATGTAATACTAAGATTCACTTCCCCCCTAAACTTTAATAAGCCTGAATTCTCTAATACACAGTATCAAAAGCACAAAATTCAAAGGCACAAACATAAAAATTTAACTTATAAGACACCGCAGTTCTTGGAAAATTTTCAGGGGTTTGAACAAAACATAAACCGAAAATTTTTACTTCCAAAAGTACACTGACCATTCGTATTTAAAGAATATACGCTATCGCCCTACACGCTGTTGGCGCTACAATTGGCACAAGAGCGTGGAATATCGTGCCCCACGCTGGGCGCCACAAATTTGTGAGGTGCAGGTAGCCAGAGCCAACACTAAGGATACCAGAAAAATACCACCACAATAAAATTAATAAAAATAAGGTGGAGTGGCTGGGAATATTTAAACTAAGGTCAAAATTTACATAAAATGCAAATTAAATGCATCTGCATACATAATTCCCTGCTTGGAGATAAAGTTGATCTCCTGTAGAAGCCACCACTGCCACATGTAAAAGTCGGTAGAGCATATGAAAATTAATTAAAATGAATAACAGATCTCAGGGTATTCTGGATGACAGTCATGGTTTGGAAGCTACTTATAGTGAGTTTTCCGCAATAACAATAGGTTAAAGAAAATTTACTTTAAACAAACAGGTAGCAGCCTGTTTAATTACTCACTATACTCATGACTGTGTTCTCTTAGTTCTATGGGCGTAATTCTCCCTGGGCTCCATTCAGGGAGATGGTTAGATGTACTAAAACAAGGAGATATGTTTCCTTGACTCACACTCCTGAAAACAAAACATGAGAATTAGTATCAGGTACTTACCCTGCAGGAAAAACAGACCTCTAGAAATACTTTGGATAGATGGCGGTTTATTTCTGTTTTGGTAGACCATTTGGTGAATGTTGACACACTTTTAACACTTCATTTTATACACAGATATTGAATTTTTCCTTTTTATGGTGCACTACTCACACACACTCTGAATTTAAATTTCCACACAACATTGCCACTATTAGCTTTAAAAAAAATAAATAAAAGAGGATATGTTGAACTTGAATTTACACAGGAGATCTGTTCGATCTCGGAAATAATTGGATATTTTACATTAAATATGAGCTCCTCATTAATTTTGAGTTCAATGTTTTTGATTGTTTTTCACAGAGGAGGATCGTAATATCACAAACATAATAATACACACTTTATATAAAAATAAAAGAAATTGATCAATATTTATATTATTTTGTTGCATTGTTCCTTTATCAGATGTGACACACAGTTCCTGCTGGAAATCACCACCGTAGTGTTCCACATTATCATTCTACTGAAACCAAGAAAAGGTTTCTGACGATTTTGATCAGCGGGACGACAAACTATACTGAAGCTGACATATTGAATGTCTGTAAAACAAGCAATCTAACTAATGCTTGTGTCCTTGTACTGTAGTCCAAGGAGGCACTGCCTTAATAGCTTGACAGGCCTGAAATCTCTCAGATAGAGATTTTATATATATATAATTCTACTTCCATACCGGAAGTTGTTAACTGCACCACTGTGCTAATGAGAAAGTTTCTAGACAAATAATGTCTACCTAGTACTGTTGCCTAACAGATAGCAAGGAGCTATAGATAAAATTTTTATTGTAACTATCATGATTAGACGTTTTAATTGGATATGATTTAGTTTTAAACAATTTTGAAGGCTAGCATTGTTTGAAAACACTTAATTCAAGTTACAATAACATTGATGAGTCGTAGCACTGGTCACTAAAACAAAATAGTGCCCGATACATGTCGTTACATGTATATTCACAGGAAATCCACGGGAGAAACGATTCTCACACTTTTTCCTGGGTTAAACTGCCCGGTACTTGGGAAGTATAGAAGACTTCCCAACACAATTGTAAGACGTGTACTCTCTTCGAGCTATGAAACAACTACCCCTGTTTAGCCACTGAACAAGTATATTAAACTATGCCAAGTCTAAGAAAAGAAGGACTCGCTCTTCTTTGAGTCTTCCAACGAAGGGTTTGATGCCGCTGGCTATAACTACTGGGTGGTCTTCTGCAAACAGACTACGGAAACGTGCTCCTAACTGCATCGTTTACCAGAATCCTTTGGTAAGTGCTGCCATCATGTTGCAATGGCGGTAACATTTAAAAGCTTCTGATCAAAACAGAAGTCCATAGCATTTTCACATAAACATAACTATTTTCACTCGGAACGAACACTTAGCATAATAGAAATACATGATATTATATACAAAATTAAAGAAAAATATACACAGAATACCTTTATATTATTATAATAAACTGTCATCTCTCGTAGTATTTGAAGGAAGTTTATCTTCCTTTGGCTTCCCTTCAAACTGTTTGCTACCAATCCGCAGCCATGTTGGTAGGAGAGAGAGAGAAGAAAACATCTTTGGTTACTGTTAATTTTGAAAAATACAAGAGCCAAATGTCTTGAACGCAAGGGAAACACGTTGACAAAAATAGTTATGAATTTAGAACGGTATTTCTAAGAACTAGTGAGCGTAATACGTTAATATTAATAATTTACATTTAAAATGAATCAAAATAAAGTACAAAATTTTAAAACTGCTGTGCATCCTGGGTAAAACTTCTAGGCCCGTCCGCTGATGGAGTACCGGACATTGGTGAAGGGGGGTGGAATGACGCTATGAGCTCGCTACTCGAGAAATTCTTGTAAAACGCAAAGAAATCACACCTATACAAATTCAAAAACTAGCATGTTGACGCTAAAATTTTTACAACATTTTCAACAAAGGATGTTGAGCGTCAGTCAGCAATGTATCCAATTTAGCTTTGCTTTACTAGAGGAAGTGAACAGGATCCTTCCTATATGTAATGAGTCATATTCTCTTGCTCATTTAGTGATTTCTGCAAGTGTGAGTTGCCATGGACCTCACATGCAGTTCTCCAGGCGGCGAAGAGTCGCCAGAAAAAAAAATTCTCTGTCAACGAAGCTCCGTCTTCCCAAGTTCCAACTTCAATGCATGAATCCATAGAATATGCTTTTATTTCTTCTTTAATTAATCCAATGTAGTATAGTATAATAACTATCTTACTTCATTTCCATCTGTAGTATGTACAGTACAATGTCCCAGTAATGAGATGCACGCAATAAAATTTAAGTTCATAAGCCTATAAAGGAAATAATATACATGATTAAATACAATATACATCAATATTGTATTAATATTTCCGTATCACGCTCTGGTTTTACCCATTTTAATTCATAATAATAAGCTAATATTTAATATGCACACTAATTTCAAAGCAATTAATTTTACCACAAATTAAGATATTTACATAATAATAGGTAAATGTGCCCCTCATCTGCATTTTGATATGCAGATGAAGGAGAAGGAACTTGGCCTTCTACACTAGGACGTCCCTCATGATACAATCTCTTCTTAGGCAATGTCCCAACCAGTTTCTCTTCCTCTTCCTAATAATATCTAAAAGTGTTCTTTTCTCACCCACCATTTCTAACACTCTCTCATTCGTTTTCCGCTCGACCCAACTAACTCTTTCCATTCTTCTCCACACCCACATTTCGAAGGCTTCCAGTCGATTTTCGTCACCCTTACGCAATGTCCACGTTTCCGCCCCATACAGCAAAACACTCCACACGAAGCATTTTATGAGTCTTTTTCTCAACTCTTTGTTCAAGGTCCCACAAAACAGATTTTTCTTTCTTTTAAAGGCTTCTTTCGCCATTCCTATCCTTGCTTTTATTTCACGTTTCAATCATATCAAAAGATCATAAATGCAAAACGAAGGAATTTTTTTTTTTTTTTTTTTTTTTTTTTACCATGCAAAACCCGTAGAAGGGAATACCTTCTCTTGGGAGTGAAGTTAATGGCATAGGGAAACTAAGGATAAAATGGAAGGGCAAAGAGGTTTTATTTCATTTATTTGTTATCTTTATTTATTCATTATATGGTGAATCTTTATTCATCAATTGATTAACAATAATCGTCATTCAACGTATGTTCGTTATTTGTCATTGTCTATGTATGATAAAATGAAAGATGCAGTGCAAATCAGACGCCACAACACAGTGATATTGGTTAGTTAGACAGATGAAGGGTTATCTTCTTGTGCCGGGGCGACTCGGCACATAATGAGAGACAGTATGATGCCCTTGTTATTGCGAATTAAGGTGCAAAAGATGGATAGATGTTGGGTGATAAATCTGGTGGTTGATATGCTAATAGATAGTCGTCTATGTGTTCGTCAGGATTTGAAAGAACATACATTGTAATTAAATGCTGAAGGGGTGTAGGTTGTAGTCGGGGTGGAACGTCTTGTTCAGCATCTATACGTATACTACTGCAAAGGATGGGATGGCCTTGCCTCCAACGAGTAGTGATGTATCTGGTACGCAGTTTTTCCAAATGAAGAAGAAGATGTGGAAACGAAGGAATTGAAATACATGTTACAAGTAGTCTAAAATTATTTTGTTTACAATGACAGTTGTAATTAAAAACAAAGGAGAGAGCAATTTAGTTGTAAACGGTCACAAAAAATAATTGTTTGACATTTATTTATTATTTTGAATTTAATTTTGTTCATAAATCTGCTCCAAAATACTTAAAAAATGGGATTAAATAGAATAATTTAAAACTGTAAATGTATTGTCATCTATTGAGCAACATAGAAACAACTGTTATCTAAATCTTATTCCTATAAAGATTAAAATGTCTTTGCGGCACCATTTATCGTTGTCATAACGAACTCAAATTTACAGGTAACACATTTCTCATTAAAAGGAAAAAGATTAAGCGGTGCGGTCTCAGATATACACAACTTGAGAAATAAGGACCACCCTAATGGGGGCGCCGTCATATACTCTCGCCCCGGGCGCTGATTTTTCACGGCACGGCACTGACTGTGAATTATGTAACACTAAAACAATGTTTGGGTGTATTTGTGTTACCCAAAAGACCCATGAAATTTCTCGTCTCTCTCGAATTTTAAAAAGCACTTCTAGTTTCGTGTGTAATACTAGTCATCCAATAAAATGTTTCGTGACAACCAACGGTGTGTCTAGCTACGTCTGTGTCCATATAGACTCCTATGTCCCTATTTTCTGCAAGTCAACTACTTTCTGTTGGTCATCAACAACCATTAACCAATACAAACAAACAATATATGTGTAATGCTAATAAGCAATTAATTGTATATTGACAGCTCTATCTTAATAGCCCAAGCCTATTATTTAGCGTTCTTTCTGGTGAATTTTAAGTAACAACTGAGAGAAACTAATTCATGAATGTTATCTATGCGAATTTCCAAGTTGCTTTAAAATGTACGAGTTGGCAATATTAGCAGAAAGATAGCTTTACATCGACATGATGGCGCCTCATGTACAGAAAATAATAGGCTGTAATTATGCACGTGAGTGAAATGCATATTCACTTGTGATGAGTCGCCAACACATATATTGTAATTTTCTTCGCGATGTAAAGAAGGCTAATTAATGTAATCGTTAAATACTCGATAAGCTCTGTCTTCGTCCTACGCAAAAGAGCGAGAGTTGCTAATATTGACGCAATACGGTACCTATAAGTCAATAGAATTACTATATATATTGATGAAGTATATATACACTGTACATGTATTACTATTAATATATATATAAATGAGAGTTACTATGTTTCTAACATAGATGAGGTTCGACCTTTTTATTATTTCATTTGACGGTGTAACTTTGGGGAGGAGGAATATACATACATATATATATATATATATATATATATATATATATATATATATATATATATATATATATATATATATATATATAGAGAGAGAGAGAGAGAGAGAGAGAGAGAGAGGGAGGGAGAGAGATAGTGGCAGATTCAGGATATGATCAAGGGAGGGGCTAAACCATTGTTTGCCGTTTTAGCCAGTGTATATATATATATATATATATATATATATATATATATATATATATATATATATATATATATATATATATATATATACTGTATATATAGACTCCGCCACTGTATATATATATATATATATATATATATATATATATATATATATATATATATATATATATATGTATATATAAATGATTGTAAATAACCGATATTACTGTTGAATCCATAGTTTTCGGGGTTACTAACATGAACAGTGACACTCCCTGTCCCGTGTTCCGCAACTTGGCGGAGGGAAAGGGGATATATAAAAATGATTGAAAATGGCCAATATCAGAGAGCGCTTAAGTAATTGTAAAAAGTAAACGAATAACGAAACATATTACTAATATTTCTTATTTTAACCCAGGGGCTAATTGATGCTAGTTACATCTAAATCTTATTATTTTTTTTTTATTTAACTATAATATTGTGAAAGATAAGGCATATAGGCCTATGTCAATCAAAAAATAAATCAGCTAAACACAATCATATGCTTGAGGGTACTTCTCATGCGTAGTTTTCGAGAAAAGTCAACAAAATTTTATATTTTTCAAAAATTATATTGTTTGTTGCTAGTAGTAATTGATAGTTTTTATTCTATTTTCAACGAATATTTTTTAAAAAATATATTTATTTGTTTATGTATTTCACGTGCAAACAGTGCGCTGTTAAGTAGAATACTGTATCTATTTGTTGTCAATCTTCTCCTGACGGTGACACAAGTACACATTCAAATAGTCACGCACGTATTACATCTTCAATAATAATAAAATGATATGTCATAAACTTTTCGCGTAGAAAGAAGTCACCTAGAAGCACAACATTTTCGTACACAGATCTTCACCAGATCTAACAGCAAAGGAAGTCGTTTTCTCCGATTTTCGAATCCAAGAGAAAATTGGAGGTGAAATATTATTATTGAGATTTTTACTCAAAACAATGAGCCTCTGAAGTTAGGAAGATAAACTTCGTACCTGAACTCTATTAACAATAAATAAATAAATGGATACCTTCCAAACATTTTCAAAAATTTCCGTTTTAAGAGTGGAACGGGTAATGGTAGGAGATGATATGTTAAAATGAATCGAAAACGATGAATATTAGTATCAAATCTATCCTTTTACGGGTCTCTGAGATGAATAGAATACTTCGAACAAACGTTTAAGTCCAAGTTTAGCCCGATCATTGTGAAGAGGATGAAAGATAACATGTTCAAAATGGCTAATATCAGTGTCAAATCCATAGTTATGAGAATCGCAAAGCTGTTTGGTGACAGTTACGATGACATTTAAGCCCAAATTTAGGCAAGAAAGAACACATTAGCCTTTCTGGTTCTTAACTGACAGGGCAACTTCAAAGGTGTTGCTCTTCGTAATTTATTTATTTATTTCACTCATACTCTTCACTGATACTTACCAAAGGCGATACACTCTGTTATTTGTTTAGGCCATATCGACAGCGACAATGCAGAAGGCGTTGTTCTTCTTTATTTGTTTATTTCATTCTTACTGGCACTAAAAACGCCAAAGGCGTTACACTGTTACTTATTTATTTAATAATTTTACTCATATTGACAGTAATAACACCAATGGCGTTGCTTTTACTTATTTGTTTATTTACTTCACTCTTCAGCGTTTTTTTTTTTTTTTTTTTTGTTATTTATTTCACTCATATTGATATGGACAACGCAAAAGATATTGTTCTTCGATATTTATTTATTTCACTCTTTGCGGCATTAGGAATGCCGAAGGCGTTATTATTTCTTATTTACTTATTTCACTCATAGTAACAGGTGCAACGCCAAAGGCGTTACTCTTCGTTATTTGTTTACTTATTTATAGAGTTATAAACGTATGGTGCTATACTTACATAGGCGTGGATCTCAGGGAGAGTATTGGAGCTATTAATGCCTTCTCGCTTGAGCTCCAAATTTACACTAAATAAAATGGATCTTACAGTATTTTATCGTAGTTTAGAATAGACAAAATGGTAAGTGGGTTCGTTTACCCCTTCCCTACCTCCAACCAAATTGTGGGTTCTAACATCAAATAACATGCCAGAAAGATACACTCCAGGCCAGGGTCTGTCCGGATTAGACAGATTCTCCTAGGTCATTCCGGGTCACTACATGTCAGACCGGTTTACTCAAGGCAATGTGTCTGGCTGCTTTCGTGTTTTGGTTGGAGATGGAAGGTCTTTCGGAGCCGGATCCATACTTAAACCGGTTTCCTGCTATCACTCACAGTTTTTGCTCCACACCACTTAATACTGAAACGCATAAACCAAGAAAGTAGGGTGGGTGCGCCATATATGGAATACGTTCCTAATATGAAATACCAGATTATTTTGTCTGCTATGTTCTGCCACTGAGTGGACTGTACGTAAACTTGTACACCATGGCGCCCTCAATGTGCGCATGAGTGGTTTGCTGCTGAACGATAACAAGCCATTTTCTTTTGTTGCAGAATATTTTTCTGAAGAACTTGAGTTTTTCGAACGTATCTTTCCAGACTGATGAATGTACGCAAAGAGTTATGTATTATTGTTGAGTTTGTGATATTTAGATTACATATATAGTGTACCATAAAGGCATACAGATTCAATACATAGAGAATCACGTATGCGTGTGTAGGAAGAGAACTATCCAAAATGGCGATTTTTCCCAATATGGAATACTAGCAGGATCCTAATATGGAATATTCCTAATTGTAATAACTACTACTATTACTACTACTACTACTCTTAAAGAAACAAATACAGTAAATAAATTTATTAGCTTAAGGAAAGGAACAAAGGAAGTGTTCGGGCCTCCAGCTCCGAGATCACATCGGCCTTTAAGTTAAGTCTACGAATGGGAAAGGACTCGACCCTGGCCTAAGGAAAAGTATCATCCTGGCATACGCCTAATGATACTGAGGAAAAGCAGGGAAAACCTCACCAAAGGCCGGCGCCAGGATAGGCGGTCTGGGCAGGGATCGTGCCCATCCTCGAATTATCCAGATATTGCATTATAATCAAATGAACATTTTGTGTTCTAGTATTCCATTTTAAGAACAGGTGGTATTCCATATTAGGAACGGGGTGTGCCTAATATGGGAAATTGAGTTTCTTTCAATTTTGTAATATTGTAAAAAATCATTAATGAGGAACAAACTTTCATACTTGTATTTTGTTTTGCAAAGGTACCACAAGTAGTATGATGTATAATATTTTTATTCTGGAATACACATTTCTGAGAAATAAACAAGAAACAAAAAGTATTCCATATTCGGTGCCTTTACCCTACTATTGCTTTTTGTGTAGGTCTGTGTTCCATTGGCTCTCTCACCGTGAGTTGAATGCGAATGGAGATAAGGCGAAAGTCAATTGTTGATGTGGGTATATCCAACATACTACTTGGTTGTGGCAGTTCAGTTACAGCTTGAACTTGAGTAAGGACAGAGTAAACATGGGATCTCTACAGAGCGTTATAAGGGCATGTATGATGTACGAGTTCAAACTGGGGTCAAACGCCGCTGCAGCGGGGTGTAAGCCAGGCCTTTGGCGAGGGTGTCGTGACTACGCAGACAGTGCAGCGGTAGTTTAACAGGTTTAAGGACGGTGATGAAACACTCGAAGATGACATGTGCCGGGAAACGAACACATGTACAAAATGAAGATCTTCAGGCAGCAATTGAGCTGAACAGTGCCCAAACATGTGAAAACCTGAGACTACAATTCAGTGTTAGTGGAGAAACCATTCGCAGCACCTCTATCAACTTGGGAACCATTAGAAGTTGGGTCGATGGTTCCCACATGACTTGACTCCGGGTCAGAAGGCAACGCGAACAGACACCTGTGTTTCTTTGCTGTCTTGTCTGAGGAAGGAGCCATTTGTGGACAGGGTATTGACATGTAATAAGAAGTGGGTCCTGATGAAGCTCCACGGCGCCGTCATCATTGGTTAGCAACTGGGTCCGAAACAACCAAACAAGCACTGCACCAGAAGAAATTTCTGCTGTGTGTTTGGTGGACTGCTCGCGGCATCGTGCATCGGGAACTGCTACCAGCTGGTCAGATCATCAATGTAACTGTGTATTATCAGCAGTTGAGCCGTATTCAAGAAAAACTCAAAACTCTGGAGCCATAACTTCTCAATCGCAAAGGGTTCTTCCTGTTACTTAACAACGCTAAGACCCATGTGGCTAGGATTACTCGGGACACCATTCTATACCTTGGATGGGAAATACTATTGCATCCGACATACTCCTCGAACATTGTACCGTCCAATTATCACATTTTCAATTCCTTGGACGATTTCCTTAGAGGACACCAGTTCAATCTCTAGTAGAGGTGCAAAATGCATTTGATACCTTCGCTTCACGGCCCACTAAGTTCTACCACGATGGAATCCACGGCCTTCCAGAACGTTAGCAGAAGGTCGTCGGTGCTAATTGGTTACTATTTTTGATTTTCCATGTACGTCCTAAGTGACATATTGATGTTTGAAGTTGGTGAGTGGAAAAGCGACAGAACTTTATTGGTTACCTTTATAGAAGCATAACAGCAGAGATGGAATGTATTTCTGTAACACTGAACTCATATTTAAAAAAAATCGCTTTTGTTCTCTATTATCATTTTTTCTCTGCTGCGATTAATATTGAAACTTGAAGTGGTGGTTGATTCTACCAGTTCCAACTTGGATTGAGGGGTAACACTTTTATTTGAATCCATATGAAAGCAGAAAAAAAAAGTTTATTGTAATCTTACAATTTCTCCTTTGACACCTGTCAACAGACAGACAAACAGACGGACATACGTTACTTAATTATTCCCTATGACTTCCCATTCTTATGTAGTATGTAAAGAATAATTTGGAAATCCAATATTCAGATTCAATAAAATTTACAAATAATAATAATATCTAATATTGAAAAATCTTGCAAGCCATTATCACCATTGATTCTTATTTTATTTGTGAAATATGTTCTTCAAAGATTCATTGTTAATCTACCTGATTCACAAATCCCGTCTATGAATAACATTTTCTAACTTACTCACTCATGTCACGCATTGAATGACTGCTTTCGTCACACACAAAACAACAACAGGATAGACACAGATCTTTCATTGTGTAGTTTCATCGTTTAACGGTCCTCATGATTACATTTAAGATTTACGTGACAGTATTACGTGATTTGTTTGTAATGTAGCAAACTCGAACTCGCAAAGAAATTGCACTTACAAATAATGATAATAAGGCAACCAAAAGGAAAGTTATAGTCGATCTGGCAATATTAATAGAACAAAATTGAGCAAAGCATCAAATATTTTCGGTATTAATGATTCTTGAATAATAGTTTCGGCAATCTAATATCGCCTTTATCAAATACGTTATGGAAAATCAATCCAAAAATAGCAACTTAAAAAAAAACACACACACACACACAAAAAGTGGAAGGATATATCCACACTTACCAAAGCCAATCGAGTTTTCGCTTTATTTTTCAAAAATGATATCTGTACAAAACGTAAATTTTTAATTATGAGCTTCTCACATACTTTCTCAAACGACTCGCAAGCTTATTCTGATTTTTAACACCTGTCAATCTGCAATGTTTACTCTTTTCGTTCTTTCCTTTCTATTTTATCCACCACTGCTTTCGTCATCAACACATCCTTCCCATGTTTATTAATCCATTAAACTTTCTGTTCACTTGGTATTATACTTCTCATTTCCTTTGCCAGTCCTTCTATTCTTCCCTATTCTATTTCATATCCTGTTTCTTTAAAGTGCTTATATACTGTATGTTCTATGTTCTTAATCTGACATCGTCTTTATGATATCTTATTCTTTCTTCCAATCTCTTTTCCGTTTCTCCAACACATTTCTTATTACACACTTTATAACTGATTCAATAAACTACTTCTTTCTCTTTTCTTTTTATCTCTTTTTCTTTCCTCTTTCCTTTCTCTTGTACTAAGTCTAAGGGATTCTCTTCCCTCTTTCTCTATGTGTTTTTTGACGCTTCCTTTTCTCAGCAACGTTCTAAGATTCTCTGTCTTATCATCTAAACTCTCAATTCCAAACTACTTTTTATTTTCTTCTTCTGTGATTTCTTCCTTCCTGTCTTTTCTCCTTCTCTCAAATTTTCTCCTCTGTTGGCAAATTTTGTCGATCTGGCATGGTAATTTTGGAGTTGACACAAAGGTAGCGAACACTACTTTTCTGTAGCCATTTCTGTGAAAAACTAGAGAATACGAAAATAAAAAAAACTAAACCAATGCTCTAAAAGAAATATGCAGATGTGTCAGCTATTACTTGACCCTAGAGCTTGAAATAACAAAAGTACGAAAAAGGTGGTACTGTCAAAGTCGGACGTTTTTGCTCGTTATCACTTTCTGAAACGATAAGGTCTTGGATTTCGAAACCCCATTGAGCTACTTGATTTTCATATGCTAAAAATGTCGAACTGCACATGCTGACTTTGTCATCAATTCTATGGCCATTCTCCAGCAATATGGTGTCTAGACCACAGTCGATTTTTATGCGTTATTGAGAAACAAAGATGTGTTGGGTTTTCGAGGAGAGATTTATCACAATTAAACAAGATCAAAAAAAGTAGGCTACCCTTCTATTATGAAGGAAAACCTATAGGCTATTATGCTGTTTTCTTGTTAAAAATAGATCAATTTGGTAATAAACTATGATCATACATGCATCGCATTTCGCTATGCAATTTTACGTTTGAATCGCAATTCTATGTTTTTGTATACGACAGTCGTCCACCACTCTGGACATGAATCAAGCATTCAAAATAGAATTTAATATCCAGCATTCACACTATCCTGAATCTTCTTCTCGGGCCTCAATTTCACTCTACTTGCCATATTACAAGCATTTCTGCATTTACGCAGAAAAGCTACAAAATTACTTCCACCCAAGTTGTGTTCGCTTAATTCAAAAGTACACGTTTGAAGGAGCGTTGAGTGAAAAAAAATGTTGGTTAGTTCAAAACGAGGTGGAAAATTACTTTGTTGTAAGTTTTTCTGTACCGTATTAATAGGCCTGAGAAAAGTTATACTGGAAATGCAGATAAGAGTGCAAAGCGACAATTGACGTTGTTGGTAAAGAGATAGTGTCAAAGTCGGATGTATTGAACCAGAAGAAACGAAGATCAAAGCAACATGTTTAATAGATGAAATGAGCAACAAAGTAAGAGAGAAACCTATTAAAGCTGTTCCTCTGCTCAACTCTCTTTTGACGTATTAGATACTTACAGCGATCTAACTTTTTCATTCCATTTTCAGTGACTTATGGAATCACTATTACTCAGAGGATAGGACCAACAATGCCATGGAAGGATGGCACTCCAAATTGAACAGTAGGCTAACGAAGGAGCATCCAAATGTGTATACTCTTTCTTCAGTTACTACAGCAAGAGCAAGCTGAAATTGAAAGATTTATGCAGCTGCTTAAAGTTGGACACAAGCCGAAGACAAAAAAAGAGTTAAAATATAAACGTGTTGACAATTGCATCAATACGTTAAAATCTAGATGTGAGTCAGGGGAAATTTACTTAATACAGTACGTAGATGCAGTTTCATACTGCTTATATTTGGAAACTTAAAATTTGTTGGTGAAGGTAAAAGATATTTGTGAGCATTACATATTATAAATGGTGACGTAGTGCACCATATTAGACTATAAAGGTTATATTATAATTTATACAAATCTCTTGTGAATTATAGTTGTAAGTATTATATACGAATCCTCAGAATCGTCGCTCTTTGCTACCAGTGTAGACCTATTTTCGCTGCTTTTGTTTACATTGAAAAGTGGATTTTAATGAAGTTTTTTACAGTGATTGCTTTTAGCTAGTAAAGAATATATCTGAAAAATAAATGTAATGTTTTCAAGGAAAGACATTTTAAAAATAACATTATTGAAAAATGGTGGCCTTTTGAACTACTAATGACACGGTGGTACGTATTTGACTAAAATCACAGTCAATCACGTCAGAGCTGTTGCTGACGTTGAGAAATAAACTTGTTCATAAGTCTTTGTAAAAGAAAAAAATCCCTCGGGTAATAAATATCCCTCGTCGAGTGAGTGTAGGCAAAACGAGAATAGGCCAAACGGGAATAGGCCAAACGGGAATGCCCGTTTGGCTTACATCTAAGATGAGATTGAGATAATGATATATATTGTTAGAAGGTCCATAGGCGAAACGGAAATAGGCCAAACGGGAATGAATCCCTTAAACCGTAGATCCACATCTCATATGGCCTAGGTGCTGAAAAGGGAGAAAACAAACAACCACAATTTAATTAATCATCAGCGGTCCATGTTTTCTGTGTTCGCACACAATTCTGTTTTCCATGTTTTCTGTACTCCATCTTTTTCGCGGTACGAATACTATGTTGGCGGTGGGGATTAGAAATATTGAAATCACAACCCGACAGCAGTGATTCGTTCAGTGGTTCGGTTGTTTACTGGTATAGTATTTGGCTCTGATGAGAGTGTCCCTGGTTTCCTATCAATCCTACGTAAGTCTGCGGTGAACAACATCGTGTACGTGAGCTTTCTAAGGACTTCCCCTTTCCTCCACATTCTCATTCCATAAATACTTTCACAGTCATTCACTATCATTAATGATTTATCTCCTTTAACTTAAATAGAACATGACCAATAAGACCTAAATAAAATATTTTATATTGTTAATCTCTCTCTGTCATATCGTAAAAAAAAGAGGCATAAGTTTAGTGCTACAAAAATGTTTGCATGTAAAAGTAAATTCAAAAACGCACTTCAAACATGGACGAGCTGTCATATCGTTAACACTATTAGAAAGTTTTTTTTTTTCCTATAAAAGAAAAAAAGTTACTAAACTTCTCCCTTTCGGCCTTCTCCCCATGACGTCAAATAATTATTATTGCCTAGTTAAGATTCATTTTTCGCTTTCGTTTCGCCTCAAGATGTTTCGAGAAATAAGTAAACAATTTAGGTATTCCATCCAGGAAGCTTATTCTGATATAATACATCCCCTTCTCGCTCACTGGTATATTCTCATTTTTCATTCTTCCTCAATGCATACCTAGGTACGCACTTTGTACGGTTAGCTTCGACCAAGAAGAAAAATATTTATTTTTCACTTATGAACCTAAGATGTAAGCACAATTTTGTCGCCTTTCACTCCTCCGCCGCACCCCCGATGGTCATCTCATCATATCCTCCCGAAAAGCTTTATCTTTCGGAAATCCGTTGTCAGCCATCGGGAATCTAGCAGGCCTTCCATGTCTCTTTTATTAAAAGAACTCATCAAGTCAAAATGGCTGGCTTTAAAGTCAACAGAATAAGCCGTTTACATTGAAAACAGCCTCTAGGAAAACCTTTACACCGTAGCCAAACATTCTCTCGTTCTCCTGTCTCTCTTCTCGCCTATCTTCAAGAGGGAAAGATCCGGAAACGAGAGAAGGCAGAAACGAAGACCGGAGCTAAAGCAATTCAGTTAGTCATACGTAATACTTACCAGGCTCTTTTAGCAGTGTTGCAAGTCTCATGATCAATTATACAATACAAAATTTTAAAAGCATTTCTATGATTTCATATTGTTTCTTCATCTTCTTCTTTTTAGACTTCCAAACAACGCTGTGCTTAAGAGGCCTTATCGCGGCAAAATTAAAATACCGCTAATTTTACAGTAATTATGTGATATCTTCAAATAGATAAAATATAATAGAAATGTGAAACAAGAGCGCCCTAGACAATATCATTTTACATGAGATACCGTTATCACGATTCACTTATCTGCTTTCGATTTCGAGCCAATTTGAAAATCGGCATTTATTTTCGCGTTTCTAAACGGCTGAAAACGGAAAACCACTAGGTGACTTATAATAACGGTACCTCATACAAAATAATATTGTCTAGGGCGCTCTTGTTCCACATTTCAATTATCTTTTATCTATTTGAAGATATCACATAATTACTGTAAAGTTAGCGGTATTTCAATTTCGCCGGGATGAGGCCTCTTAAGTAAGGGATTTTTTTTATAGAACGGAGTTGTCTCGTAGCTATAGTGTTATCACATGTGTCTTTGGTGTGGGAGACCCGAGTTCGATTCAGAGCTGAAGTAGTTCGGATTTCAAGTTAAGCTGTAGGCCCACGTTTTCTATATAGCCTTGCTGCAGTTAGAGTACCTATGTCTTTCCTACTGCACAATAGGCATCATAGCTAAAACGGTAGCGGCAAGCGCTTCTTTTTCAATTGATTCAGCTCCTGAAGAATAAGTTCCATCTCTTTTAGTCTTCTATTCAAAGCGGAAGTGGTGGAAATAGATAATTTTCGACTTTAATGTTCATCGTCATAGACTAAAAATGGTAGACTAATAGATAGAGAGAAGTGTTTTCTTGCAATCAATTTACCGCCCCAAGAATAGATTTTGTTTCCATTTTTATCTCTCTACTGAAACCGAAAGTGGTACAAATCTACTACAACTTCCGGTTCCAAAAGTGGTCTCAATAGAATATAAATGGTAATAAATAACTAGAAATGACTTTTTGATATGAAACCGATAAGTTTTATCTCGAATTTATCCTTCTATTCAAACCGGAAGTGGTATAAATATAAGGTTTCCGGTTTCAACACTCTTCGCGATAATGAAGAAAACAATAATAGATATATGGGCTCAGTACCGCATAGATAAGTACCATCTTCGACTGTATTCCTCCATCGCAACTGGAAAGTGGTAGATGCGTGCTACGCCTTCTAGCAAAAAATTTGGCTCCCTGGACCAAGAACAGTAATAGATAGCATAATATGCCCCTTAAAGGCTGATTCACACATAGAGTATCGTGCCCATGGCGCGCCGCAGCCCGCACTGTCCGCGCGACGGCCGCGACCATTGACACAATGTCATTCACACATAGCTGCTGCTTTCTACACCATTTCCCAAGATGGATTGCAAGGAAGAAAAAAACGGATGTAGTTAAATTTACATTGGAGTTACACCATCCGGTCGTGACGTAATGTCACGTGATAATCAATCCACTTTGCACACACAACTTTGTTGATAAAAATGATTTATTTGCATTACGAAACATAGCTGAGCGAGCGTCAGCGAGCGAAGGAACTTAAAAGCCCCACAGGGCTCGTTTGATTCCACCTTTGTCTCCCCATGATAATATAACGTAACATTACGTCACGCTCGGGTGATGCAACTTTGATGTAAATCAAACCTCAACCGAGGAAAACGCTGGTAAATTTCGGGCCGCTTCGTGTGATCCGAAGAAAGCCGAAGGATCGTGGCCGATGAGGTCTTCAGAGGTAGCCTGTCCGAGCACAGCATGGGAACGGCACAGGCACGACACGCCATGTGTGAATTAAAAAAGAAAAAAGACTACTCAATGAATTTTCTATGTCAAAGTCTGAATAGAAACATCATGGACCATGGCACGGGAGGTAACACTATGGGAACGGAACGGGTATGGGCACATTAAATATGAATTAACCTTAAGAATAAGCTCCTTCACCAGTTCTTCTACGGAAACCAGAAGAGGTGGTTAACACGGGAAACCTGAAGAAGTGGTTAACACGGAGATAAAATACATAAGGTTGTGAAGGGAGAGTTGAAATATTCATCCCACAATATAAAGTTATATTCAATGTTCATTCTTGACTGATTTTAACCCCAAACACCGGGGATTACAAAAAGGGTCACCAAAAAATGTATATATACGTATTATTATGAGTTTCGAATGAGTTTACTATTAAAACCGAATGAGTTTCTATGAAAGTTATCGTGAAACTCTCTAGAAAGAAAAGTGTGTGTGTGTGTGAGAAGGGGAAATCCACTAACATATTCTTTACTGATTTGAACACTATGCAAGGGTCATGATTGGGAAGTTTCAATGAAAATGTACGACGTATTACACCAAAATGAAACATTTTAAAATGAAAATTATAGTGGAACTATTTTTTAGAAAGTTGTGGGCGTAAATTCATCCTTTTCTTCTCGGCAAATGTTAATACCAAGCTGTGGGGATGATTACAATGTCATTAACAAATTATAGAATATGTTTTGTACAGAGTTTTATGCAATACTGTTTAGCTTGGATGGACTCTGCCCCATTTGCATCCTTACTCTTGATGGAATGTAACCCTAAACAACAGGATTATATCTGCAATCTGAAGGAAACCACACATCAAATTTCATTAAAATTGCATAAGATTTATGTGGTTTATATTCGAAAATTATCTTCCATATGTATATACAATCTTTAGTAATCATTTACCCTTTATTATTGATAGATTGCTTGTAAATAATAGGGTTATTTATAGAAGTTGAAGGAAGGCGTTATCTATACCAAACTTTATTAAAATCGGATAAGTTTTACGAGGTATCGTGGAACCGACGGATGGACAGATAGACAGACATACAAATATTTGTCGAGTAGAACTTTGCTAACGATCGCTCCAATAAACTCATAGTGAAAAAATTTAAAATTAAAAAAAATAGTTTGATCGCATCGACTAAGCTTGCTGAATGTTTCACGGAATTTAATACTTGATTTTGTAGTTTAAGAAAAGATAATCGCAGATAATACCATAAGTAAGTACCAACTTCTTTAAACAACCATAGAAAACTAGGAAAGGAGAACAAACCTCCGCATTTGACAATTATGACGATGTCAGCGCCGCCTGCGTTAAAAGCAAAAGTAATACCACCTTTTGACGCTAGAGACGCTGCAAGCATTACTCTCCGATTTTTTATATCCACTTCCATTCTCTCCTTTTAGCGAAACCATGCATTTTTTGCAGCAGAAAAATATCTTTCTTCTCCCTTTTTGTGGAAAATCTGCTTTCGAAAATTCTCCAGAGAGCCCGAACAAGGATCTAAAAAGGAAACATGGAAAATAGTCACGTGGTTTAAATTTTTCTCACGTTCACACAAAATGTGACTTATAGAGTCCCTCTGTGAGCAATAAGAAAGCGATTGCTCTAGATTCTTCCGCCATAAGTCCAAAAATCGCCTCCAAATCTGAGGAGTAGAAATGGTGCCCAAGGGACACATTTACTGAAGCGTGCCGTAAAATTAGATCAACTAAACATGCAATAAATATTGCTGAATATTATCATAACCACCTTCATTATGTTGCGAATTCTCTGGACGCATGCGGGAGACATCTTGTGGTGTGATTCTAATAATCGTTCTCTCGTATTTCCTTCGCCACAAAAATATCGTGTTTAACTCGTCACAGAGGAAAAGGATTACGAACAGACGATGTCTTCCAATTCCAGTGAAAGGAAGGAAGGTAGGGTTGTCATTAGACAAACTTAAAAAAATAAAATAAAAAAATGAAAAAACACGAGGAAAGAAGAACAAAAGGAACACAGTATGAAATTGTTTAAAATGTCTCAAAATCATTGTTACTGTAGAAGTAGGACGTTCTTCTTACTAATAAATGCGTATTTATTTTCATTTTATTTTATTTGCATTTATTCACAGCAGCAAGCTCCAAGAAATTAAAGAAATTTCTACAATACGTACTATTAGTTTTGAATGAATATATGATACTAGTATAATGAATGGGATGTGAATGCCTTCAGCGTTTCTTTCAGAAAAAAAAAATGTTCCGGGGGGCATATTTAGTATTCGGAGGGGCACATGTTATTTTCACACAGTTCTGGTATTATTTATTATTATATTGTAGACGTATTATTTTGGCCCGCTTTGGGGAGAGCACTCTCTGAGCTCCGGGGGGCAGTGCCTCCCAAAAAATCATGTCTGGAAGAAACACTGAATGCCTTGGGTAAACTCGAACACAATATAGTCGGGAAAGGGAATTGCAGTAATGTTGTCTTCCACTAGCAACACTTATTAGTACTAGCATTTATTATAACTTGTAAACAAAGTATTCGAAAGTTTGCCAAGCTGATTCCATGTAATATCTGATTTCAAAATAACATTTATAGAAGTGTTTTAAATAAGTATTAACGTTGTTAAATAAATACCTGTTCCATCATTAAGGTCTACCCTATTGACTTATATGGGGAATAATTTTCATATTTGAACTTCCTAGTGACTAAGCGGTCAGCGTACATGCCTTTGGCGTGGGAAACTCGGGTTGATTCCAGGTGGGAGCTCATGTGCTTCAGATCCTACGTTAAGCTGTAGGTCAATATCTCACATAACCTCGCTGCTGAAAGGGACACTCAACTGAACTCAACTGAACTTAATTGAACTCAACTCAACTGAACTCAACTTAATTTCTATATTTTCTTTGAACGAACTAGAATTTAATTAGGGGGGCCTATTTGACTTCCCTACTTCATGAAAATAAAATTTTGTTATGTGGCGCATTCAGTGCACAAAGGAATCAATTCCACTTTTTGCTCATGTAGAACATATTTCATCTTTTAAATCTCTGCCTGAACTTTTTTTTCTCAGAATTTAAAAGAATCTTGTCCTCCAAATAATTGTGAAAAATAAATCTCATAATGTAAGAAGCGGTGTTAACTTTATCCAGTCTGTTGAGTTAAACAGAATATTTTAAATAATCTACCAGCATAGTTTGTAAGACCACCAGTACGTAAATCCATTAAAAATAAAGAGAAAAAAACAAAAAATAAAAGATACTGTCAGCCTCACCAACGTGTCTCTTTAATTAAATCTACTTATGTTGTTGTTATTATTGAAACACGTATTTATGAAATACGAACACAATTATTAATGTGTTTTCGGGTAACTTCGTCTGAAGAAAGCTCCCCCACAAAATTGACCTACCCCTTTCGGATTTTCAACTAACTTAAAATGTTCGTTACTGAATTCTCTATGACTGTGTGTCTTTCTGTTATTTGCGAATTCTTATTTTTTCAATTTTGAGCCCTCTATTCGATAAAGCATTAAAAATTATCTGAGAAAGTGGTGGAATTTTTCGAGTCACTCTTACCGTTCCCGAAATATTGGCAAAAAATGGCCGATTTCCGGATATTTAAGGACCCATATCTCGGGAGCCGTAAGCTATAGAAAGATCATATTGGTGTTGATCAATACCTAAGAGGATGGAAAACATTATGGTACCAAATAGTAACCGATGGCCACTGGCTAACTCTCCACCGTTCCTGAGATATTGGCCAAAGAAGTTCGAATTTCGGGAGATTTAAGGAGCCATATCTCGCCCGAACCGTAAGTCATAAAGAGACAATATTTTGCGAATTTTTACGAAAAAGAGAAGGTGTGGATACAAACATTTATTTTTACATGTAGAAACAACCACAGTTATCCTTCCCTCTCCATCTCTCCATTCTTTTTAAGTTCGTTCTGGCAAGGCTCTTGGAGCATTCTCAACTAGTTTAAAATTAGAAATAATTTATGCTATATACACATTAGATTTATTAATGAAAAAAAATGTTTGTGAACTATCAACAAAATCGCTGGAGTGTTTTTTGAGGAAACTATAATAATAATAATAATAATAATAATAATAATAATAATAATAATAATAATAATAATAATAATAATAATAATAATAATAATAATAATAATAATAATAATAATAATAATGATATATGCATCATCAGACAGTTATTGAAGAAATGTTTATTTAGGATATATGAATAAATTTACCTGAGTCATGTTCAAGAAAATCGCCTGGGAAAAAAACAGCATTAAGGAGTAAATTATCCGATCTGGATGTTTGCAGAACAAATGAGTTATACCACTTGTCAGTCATTAAGGAAATATTTATTTATGAAACATGAACAAATAGCTTGAATCCTTTTTGAGAAAATTATGTGGGAGAAACTAATTTCCAAGAGTAAATTACCCGTTACAGATCTTTTCAGTACAAATGAGTTAAGCAATATCGTGAGCTCATTAATAAAATAGTTATTTATGACATATAAAATAAAATCGCTCGGGTGATTTTTGAGAAAAACGTTCGAAAGGAACTTAACTCCAAGAGTAAACTACATCTTCTCTACTTATCCTAGACAAATGCCTTACACAGAGTTCTTAATGAAATATTGATGTATGAATTCTATACAAAATTGTTAGAGTCATTTCCGAGAAAAATAACTTTTTTTAAAAAAAAATTTGCATTCTTCAACAAAGCACTTTTATTTTTCCGAGGTAGGAAGAAAATTCTTTAAAAACCTCATGAGAAGGAACCTGGGACATCTTGTAAAAAGCTTAAGTTTAAAATTTGGAGGGCTATGAAACTAGTAAATTCCGTAAAAATCTCGAATTCATTTTTTCCATGATCACCAACACTTATCTCCTATCATCTCTCGAAAGTAAAAACACGAAAATCTAACCAATGTATGTATTATTTATAAATAGAGCCCGGATTTATATGCAAAATGCTTGTTTCAGTGGCGTAGCACACTTTTGCGGGGCCCCCCGCAAAGTATAGAGAAGGGGCCCTAGCTGTAAAGCCGATAGAAGTAAGATTGAAGTTCTACTGCTTTAAATCTTTATTCATAGCAAGACTTTGGGGCCCCCTACACCTCGGCCCCCGGTTGCGGGGGCAGCTGCTACGCCACTGGCTTGTTTATAATAACATGCATAAACGTATGGAAAGTATCTTTTTCTTTCCGATGGGCTTGTAAGGATTTGTTTGAAAATCATATGATAGCGCATATAAATGCATATTTTGGGTGCATTTTGATGTGCAAGCATATTTCGTAAACTTTGTTTATTTTCGAATTTTATTGCTGCATACTAGCATATTTTAGAGTATAACACGAGAAAGTAGGTTATATTTAAAATAAGCTGAGTCATTTTGTAAACGCAGATATAGATTTTTTAAGCGTTGCGTTTTCATTGCATTCAATAGCAGTTGGCTTGTCTTGCACACGGTCTTCATCGCGTAGCAGAAACAATCAGATGCCAATATCCCGAAGTAGGTGCACTTGTATCAAATGTAAAGAAAATATTTGTGAAAGCTCCATCGCGCGTACGCATCTTTCACGAAGTTGCGAAATATGTTCCGCTACCTCCGCAACCAGTTTTAACCTGATAGGGCTTGCTGCTAGAACCTGTGTCGTATTATGAAAATAACTTAAATCAAGTGAAGACAGTTGTAGACTCACTAGATCCTGATGATGCAGCAAGACATCAGACGCAGATTACGTGTCACAAAAATGTTTTTCCTACAAGTGGCTTTGAGAACAATATTAAGTATCTACACAATCACTTCTCAAGAATATCTGAAATTATCAGACACTTGGAATCCCGTAACAGTACTCTACATAATACACTTTTTTTTTGGTCGAATTGTCGCCGACCTTGTGCAGTGAAACTCGCAGTGTTGCGAAAATAGCGTCAGATAAACTTTGCCAAATATTAGGCAAAAATCCAGGGTACAAAACGATGTGAGATATTGCAGATGTACTTAATAGTAAAAGCACCGAATTGGAAGAGAACCTAACACAGGAAGACATTTGGTGTTTTTCAAATACACCATTCACTTCTGCTGATGTAGGAAGGAATTTTTTTCGATCTAACATTTCTCACTGATAAACGCAGAAAGTTTACAGAAGAAAACCTAAGGAAGACGCTCATAGTTCATTGCAACAGGGGTCATTAAGGTCATTAAGGTAGGATATATATATATATATAAGAAATTGATATTTTACTTTCCTAGAATACATTTCAGTGCATATATTAAATTTTAATGCATATTTTAGTGTATATTTCTTTATATTTTTCGTGCATATCTGCATGCATATCTGGGGGTTGGTTTGTGCTTGGAAATCCGAGCTACACTTATAAACGTTTAATCTAATCTAATCCAGAAAACGCAGAAAGTTTCAAGTTTCGATGGAAAGAGTAGAAAGAGAAAAAATGCCAAACATTAGATCCTACTGCTTTCATTTTATTATTACATGGGACAATGGGGAAATAGCTTATCTTTTAAAAAAAAAAAATATCGAATTTTTTACACAAAATTTGTAGTGTACAAAAACAGCTTCATTTCTAATAACTTCTTTAAAACTAAATGCCTACTACGCACAGGTCAAGGTATTTATTTGTCTTTAGTTCAAATATAACTATTGTGTTAAATTTCACACAGACATAAATAATTTATGATAAATTCTGCCAATTAGCAAGTATCACTTGAAATAGATACATTTCCAGTCGCTCCGAGCTATTTCTAGCGCTAACTTCTCTAATCTGCATAATTTGTTATATGGCAAATTAGTATTTCAAGTCTCTTCTAGGAGATCGGACGACAGCAAACGTACAAATGTCCAATTACAATTTTTTTTTTTATGAAAATAATAATAGCGAGAGTTGAGCGTGAAATTGAACGGGTTTTACGCTCAAATTCACCAATGTTTCGAGCTAAACTCAACTCAAACACACACATTAAAAAAAAAAAAAAAAAAAAAAAAAAAAAAAAAAAAGCTACCTCATTATAAAACTCATTCACAACCCTAGTTGGAAGCCTACGTTAGAAACAATGAAGAATATTTTGTGATGTGCAAAATCAGTAATGTCATTCAGACGGATCGCATCGGTTCGCCGGAAACGGTTATTAAAATTTCTCGGGTTCCCAGACCCGGTTGTTAAAAAAGTGTCTCTTTACCTCTAGCTCCAGTAATTACAATAAGTAAATAAAAGAAACAAACAAATGAAAAAAAATAAGAAAAATTCTAGTACTACAAGTATTTTTGAAAATTAATAAACAAAATTTTTGCTATTGTCAAATTTTCCCAAAAAATTCACTAATGTTATTCACTATTCACTAAATCTTATCACTAATTTTCCCGTAATCGGAAAACTAATTACTAGTTATTATAATAACAATGACAAATACGAGGTTGAAAGAAACAATTATTATTAGTAATGTATTTGTTGAAAGAAGGGCGATATGAAATAAATTAATTGTTCCAGCCAAAGAATAATCAAATTTAAAATTATTATTCGGAGTTGAAACTTAGTCAGATGAGTTATTTCCTGTACTTAAAAATATATTAAATACAAACCTCAACTCATTACTTGGGGTAGGAGATCCGGGTTGGATTATTCGGTCAACGACTTATGTAGCCTCGATGTTGAAAGGGACGTTAAATTCTAATTCAACAAATCAACTAATTATTTATAATGCAACAGAGGATTAGAATTAGAATTTGGATTTCTGGGCTTTCGATATCTATGACCATGTTAGCCCGTCATGTATGAGGAACGATGTCCCTCGGCGTGCACACTATCCGGGGAAAGGGAAGGAAGGAAGTGGCCTCGGGCCTGTATGTTAGATAATTTACCATCTCGGCATTTGCCTGGTGTAACTGAGGAAAACCTCAATCAGGGTGACTGGGCTGAAAAAAGCTTTTACACCTTTTCGACCGAGTGTCCCCATCGGGAATCGAACCCAAGTCGGGAAAGAGAATTCGGCTTGCATCTAGTTCACCAAGTAGAAAGAGAGGGAGGCGATTTCATGAATCCGTAGGTTTTTCGGATCAATGCAGAGAATATTATGTATAATCTTTAAAAAAAAATAAACTTACCATACTCTTCTCTTTAAAAGGATGGATTCTCATAGCTATATATTTAACTACTAGCCATAGCATTTTTGTTTGAAGTAAACGTAAAAGTGCCTTCTTTTTTAAAAGAGAGATGAATCTCTAGGATTTTGCTTAAAGCAAGACTGCACTTCTAAAATTAAATAATTCTAGTTGCTACACACTCAACAAATATGTACACTCATGTCCAAAATTATTGTCGCATGTCTATAAATATGTTGTTGTACGAATATAATTTGATAACGAATTCACCCGGTATTTCTTACAATGCTAAGTATGTGTATAATCGGCAAAGACATGTATGTGGCAAATTTCATGTCAAAAGAGCAGTAAATAAGAACAATAAAACGAAAATAAAACTTTCTTGTCCATTTAGCAACATTTTGTTTTACTCACTCTAATTTTCGTATTTATAATTCTTTTCCTATGAAATTTATCACAAATATACATTTCCCGATTATACACATAGTATCAGTATTAAAAGTATCCTGCAGAATCATTATCAAATTATATTCTTACAAGAAGACAGTTACAGATATGCGACAATCATTTTGGACATGAGTGTACCTAGTAATGTTGTTTGTAAAATGTTACTATTCGATATAACTTTCGAATGTCTGAACGAAATTGAATAATTTTTCCTCTCCTATTATAGATAATTCGTTCACCTAGTGGATTCTAATTTATAGATATAACCTCAGAAACAATGGATTAGCAAAATCAGGAACATATATGAAATTATCTAGTTAAACAATTTGTAATGCGACTCTATTCCATAGCTGTACTGAGCGCATTACACGATAGTATTACTATTTCGTTACTTATTCATTTGTTTTTACTTCTTCGATATCAGTTCTATCTTGAATGGAATTCCGGAAGTTCATAAAGATTCGTTGATGTAGGTGACAAGTGGTTAACTTAGCACCTTAAAATTTTGAGCGAAAGAAGAAACGTTTTAAATTTCTTGAATCAAAACATATGAGCAGCTCTGTGAAACGTAATGGTATATCCTATTTTCTAACTTACGAGTAAACTGGGAAAGAATATTCAAGATTTCCGTGTAATTCAGTGAAATGACAGATACCGAACAAACTTTCCCTGCCATCTGCAGGTACATTTCTAAAATTAAACTACCTACGTATTGTTCCGTGGATTAATCTCAACCCTGTTCGTGGACTGTATTATTTTGAACACAAAGTTTGTTGTACAATATACTATTTATTATATTGTAAACACACAACTAAATACAGTAATTGCTATGCATAAGCAACTACACACTATGCAGTCACACACACCACGTTGACACTTATAAAAAACCATCAATCGTCCAGCGTTGCCAGATACAAAACAAAAGAATAATGAAATGCGGCCGAACATACCGCCCACCTTGAAATATCATTTCAACACTACATATAATTCTACACATTACTCTACACTACACATTCTACATATTATTCTTCATTAAATGGAAGAGGAGACATTTTTACAATTGGTCGTTTGAAGACGCCTTTGTTGGTTTTAATAGTAACAGTTCTAACAATATTATCTACACCAGGATGAACAGCAACTACTCTTGCTAAATTCCAATGTTGAGGAGATGTCTTATCTTCCTTCACTAATACTAAATCATTGACCTTGATATTAGCATGTTTACACCACCACTTTGGCCTTTGTTGCAGCCGAGACAAATATTCTGTTTGCCAACGGTTCCAAAAATGTTGGACCAATCTTTGAGTTAATTGCCAGCGTGACAAATGATTGACTTTTAATTCACACAAATTTGGATCAGGTATTGCTACTAATGCATCGTGAATTAAAAAATGACCAGGGGTTAATACCTGATAGTCATTAGGATCAGAAGATAGAGCAGTTAATGGTCTAGAATTTAAACATGTTTCAATCTGACACAAAACTGTATACATTTCTTCAAATGTGAGTATAGTGTTACCAACTACACGTCTCAAGTGGTACTTGACTGACTTTACACCAGCTTCCCATATGCCTCCAAAGTGAGGTGAGGATGGTGGATTAAAATGCCAATTTATAGATTGCATACTGAGATAATTACATACAGACTCTTTTGAATCACCATTAGTTACAAGTTTCAGTAAGGATTTTAATTCTCTGTTTGCACCTATGAAATTTGAACCACAATCACTGTAAATATCAGTAGGTTTTCCCCTTCTAGCTATAAAACGTTTCAAAGCTGCAATAAATGACTCTGTTGAAGCATCACTTACCAATTCTAAATGGATTGCTTTGACACTGAAACAAATGAAGAGTGCTACATAACCTTTGAACAATTTTGAATTTCGACTTTTCATATTTTTTAACATTAGTGGACCTGCATAATCTAAACCGCAATGCAAAAATGGACGAGTTGGTGTTACTCTACCAACAGGAAGTTGACCCATTAATTGAGAGGCTGTTACACTTGACTGTTTGTGACATGTTACACAACTTTTTACAATCTTCCTTACAAAGTCACGACCACCAATAATCCAAAACTTTTGTTGTAAAACAGATAAAAGTAACTGTGAACCTGCATGAAGATGCTTTATATGTTCAGATTTTACAAGAAGTTCTGTAATTCTAGCATGTTTTGGAAGTAAGATAGGATATTTGAAATCATATGTTACACTAGCATTTTGCAAGCGACCTCCAACTCTCATGACATCATTTTCATCAAGAACTGGATTTAAACACAATAGTTTGCTATTATAAGGCAAAGGTTTTTTCATACGTAAGTATTTTATCTCAAGTGAATATTCAGATTCTTGAGCTTGTTTTATCCAATGTATTAATGCATTTGACAACTCCTTTGTAGTTAATGGTCCCCTACATCTTAACTCCTGTTTACTTTTACTATTCCTAATAAATCTTTTACACCAAGCAGTAACACGAACTAACCTAGATAATGATGAAAATTTATCTACTATTGTACAGTCAACCTTAATGTGCATGTTAACAGTTGAAGACTTTTGCTCACATTGAACAGAATCTAGATTTTTGCAATTAATATTTACAATAGGTAATTCTGATTCCATCAACCACTTTGGCCCATTCCACCATAGTGAATAAGACTCTAATTGTGACGGATTCAAACCACGAGAACTACAATCAGCTGGGTTGTCTTTGCTCGATGTGTGCGCCCATTTAATAAAATTTGATTGTTGAATCTCAGATACCCGGTTAGCCACAAATGTTTTCCATTTACTCGGACACGAAGACAGCCATGCTAACACAATAGTAGAATCTGTGTAACAGACAACCTGTTCAAACTTGATTAACATTGCCTTAATGACCGTATTGACTAATCTACATAACAATACTGCAGCACACAATTCTAACCTAGGTATTGATATTTGCTTTATAGGGGCAACTTTGGTCTTTGCAGCAATCAGGTATACTTGCACATTTCCAGATGTATCTATACAACGTACATATGCTACTGCAGCATACGCCTTTTCACTAGCATCTGAGAACCTAATTAGATCATATTTCACAATATTTTCAGAAGAAATACACCTTTTGATCTTAATCTGTCTCAACAATGGCAATTCTTGACAATATACTTCCCACGAGCGAGCAATATCATTTGGAAGTACGTCATCCCATTCAATTTTTAATTTCCATAATGATTGTAGCAACAATTTTGCAACAATGGATACTGGAGATAACCAACCAAGCGGATCATACAATTTTGCAATATCAGCTAGTAACATTCGTTTTGTCATTACTGACTTATAAGTGGGAACAACAATAGAAAATGAAAATGAATCACTTGATGGATTCCACTGTATACCTAAAGCTTTTACATTCTCATCTTCATTGAAACAAATTAACGACTGAGTTTCTCTTAAGTGAGTAGGTATACTATTTAGCACATTCATGTCGTTAGTAGACCATTTTCTTAATTCGAAACCACCTTTGTGTAATAATGCTGTTAATTCTGAGTACAATACCATTGCCTCATTACTATCAGCTGCACCTGAAACTAAATTATCAACAAAGAAATCATTCATGACTAATTCTGCGGCTCTGGGATAACAATGACCTTCATCTACAGCTAACTGTTGCAAACACTTTACAGCCAGATATGGAGCCGAACTGGTTCCATAAGTAACAGTTAACAATCTAAAATCACTAATAGGTTGGTCAACTGTTTCTCTCCACACTATTCTCTGGTAATCAGAATCAGTTTGATCTACCTTAACTTGTCTGTACATTTTTGCTATATCAGCACACAATGCAATTGGATGAGTTCTGAACCTTAATATTAATGGGATAATATCATCTTGTAATTTTGGACCTACCATTAAGTTGTCATTGAGAGATACTCCACTGCTAGTTTTAGCACTACCATCAAATACAACCCGCAATTTAGTGGTAGAACTACTTTCATTTAAGACACAATGATGCGGCAGATAATAAGATTCAGATACAAGCTTATCAAGTTCTACATCAGGAATTTTTTCCATGTGACCTAAGTCTAAGTACTCCTTCATGAAATCACAATATTGTTTACATAAATCAGGATCTTTCTGTAACTTACGTTCCATCTGGCATAATCGCTTTACTGCTGTGTCCCGTGATACACCTAGAGGCTCAACATTTTCTCTAAAAGGCAATTTTACAATATATTTACCATCTACATCACGTTTGCAAGTTTCAGCAAAATACTGCTCACATTTTTGCTCTTCAACGGATAAATGTTGTACAGTTGGCAACTCCTCTACTTCCCAGAATCTTTGCAATGTTTTATTGAGATCAACAGAAACAAAATATGACTGAACACTTGATGTGTTATTCGTTAAGTTAATCTGACCACACAATGCCCAACCTAACACCGTTTCAATGGCAGACGGAGCTCCATTCGTACCTACGTGTCTCCCACTGAGCAACAATAATGGGAAAACATCAGCACCTAATAACACATCAATAGGGCCGCTTTTATTAAACTGTGGATCAGCTAAGTTTACTTGTTTCACAATTTCCCAATTACCTATATTTTGAATAGTTACTCTGGGTAAGTTACTTGTGATTCTTGGGACTACTATTGCTTTAGTATGAATATTATTATTACTGTACAATGACTGAAAACACAAATCAACTATTGCATGAGAATTTCCAACGTTAGAACCAGTAACACCTGATATGCTCATGTTTATTTTCTCTTTGTTTATGCGTAATTTCTGGACGCAACGTTCAGTTACAAACGATAATTCACTACCACAGTCGATAATAGCACGAAATTGTATCAACTTATTTGCATTATCTTTGATATTTATGACAGCGGTGGACAACAACACCTGAGGAATTAGTTTTTGATTTATAGAATGAGAACAATTTACATGATCTGCTTTATCCTTCTTTTCAAAATGCAATAAAGTATGATGTTTTTTGTTGCAAGTGTGGCAACCCTGCTTCACATTACACTTATTTACGGAACAATTTAAGGTCAAACAATTGAAACAAAGCGAATTCTTTTTTACAAAACTATGCCTATCATTCACTGACATATTTATGAACTTTTGACACTTATATAGCTTGTGGTTATTTTTACACATGATACATGACACAATTGGACTTGAATGATGCACTAACGTGTTGCTTTTTTTGTTTGTTTTTAAAGCAGACGTGTCTGCCGGTGACCTTGCACTCACTGCAGCTAACGCTTTGGCACGTTGTAATATGAACTCTTTCAGCTGGTCGAAAGTTGGTTGTTCGTTTTTCTTCAATGAAAGCTCCCATTGTTTTCTGGTGTTCTTATCTAGCTTCTCACCCACATGGTAAATTAAAATCACATCCCAATGTTCCACTGGAAGGCCCAAGGATTTAAGTTCACACACACACTGAACACTATTGTCAACCAATCTTCGTAACTCACCTGATGACTCATTCTTCACAGCTGGTTGAGTAATCAACTTGCTCAAAATATGATTTGCTAGCTCCCTCACGTCTTCATATCTTGATTTAAGTAACTCCCATGCTACTTTATAGTTATCATCAGATATGGAAATAGACTGCAACAATACAGCAGGTTCTCCTGATACAGTTGTCTTCAAATACTGCAACTTTTGAGCATTTCCTAATCGATTGTTATTATGAACAGCAGCAACAAATAAGTCACGAAACGATAGCCAATCTTGCACTCTACCACAAAATGTAGGAAGTTCTAAGTCTGGCAACTTCACATCTGTGCACTGTTTATTAGATGTATTTACCTGTTCAGTATTAGGTGACTGCATATTGTACAAAATTTCTAAGACAGAGTCCAACTTATTTTGCACTTCATTAAATTCTCCGTCATATGTTGCAAACTCACTTTCACCACCCACAGAAATGAACTTTGTAATGAGCTCTGTGCAATCGCCATGTAATTGCGTAGCACGTTCAGTGTACAGCTTGAAACTGAAGTTAGGCTTGTCTTTATTCTCGTTCACTTTATGTATTAACCTTGTCACTTCACGTTTAAGTACAGTTTTCTTACCTATGAGTTCTTCCATTGTTATAATTCTGCACCACTTTGACAATGCACTACAAAATGAAGATACTGCGCCACAAGTTCGCAAACCACGCACATGCACAACTGGAACAAAATCCGGTCGGTAAGGACCACTTTAATGTTCGTGGACTGTATTATTTTGAACACAAAGTTTGTTGTACAATATACTATTTATTATATTGTAAACACACAACTAAATACAGTAATTGCTATGCATAAGCAACTACACACTATGCAGTCACACACACCACGTTGACACTTATAAAAAACCATCAATCGTCCAGCGTTGCCAGATACAAAACAAAAGAATAATGAAATGCGGCCGAACAAACCCACACCACCAATAACTCAATTACACTGGAAATAGTGTTTACTATTATGCTTGCCAAAGCCACTCATACATTGGTAAAGTTTGTGTACATTTTAAAGTATATTCTAAACACACGAAGAAGACTACCTATCAAAAGTCGAAATGAGAAATTGCAGCAACAGGCAAAATATGTATAGAGAAGCAAGTGTTTGTTTTTGGATTAAAAGATCTAATGTATTTCATTCAATCAAACGTGTTCTTGTACGAATTACATCTGGAGAATTACATATAGTGTAACCAAACCTAAACCATCACTTAACTCAGTAAGACGTCCTTATTCCGTAGAAAATACGAAATTTCGATTTAGGGGGCGTTCAAAAATTTTGTGGCTCCTTGATCCAAGGTCCAATATATATTTATTTCAGTAATTTTCTTTTTGTACAGCTTATATCTGGAGAATTACATATAGTGTAGTCAAACCCAGACTATCGCTAAACTCAGTATGATGTCCTTATTCCGTAGAAAATACAATAAGTCGAGTTAGGGACCGTTCAAAACTTTTGTGGCCTCTGATCCAAGAACTTTATTGGTCAAGATCGCAATCTTTTGATTCTTCTTCTTCTTCTTCTTTTTTTTAATAATAATTCCTAAAATTCTTGTTGTCGTAGAAATCACTAACTATAGGTTGCAAATTCGAGGGAGTTCACCCTGAATCGACCTGCCACCGTAAAACAATCAAATTAACTAAACAAAAATGGAATATTACTGGAATATTAAATAAATAAATTCATCGAAATTGCAAATAAATTCATCATCGTGTTTCCATCAAACTGCAAAATTCCATATCTTAGATATGTTAAATTGCCATTAAAGCTGACTGCATTTTCAATATATCATGGATATCGAGTTGGGAAAATATACGGTAGCTGAAATCATTTTAAAGTAGCAACCAAGTAGCGATATTGGAGTAATTTAATTAATGTTTTATCAGTAAGAAGTTATCTGATTATAAACTAAGTTATCTGGAACTGCACCTTACTCACGTTCGTTGTTTCACATGGAGATTTTCGTTAGTTTAAATGTGATACAAGTCGACTGACCTACAAATAGGAAGAAAATATTAGTTAATAAAATAAGGAAGAAAAAGAAGAAAGTTAGAAAAATGAAGAAAGAATAGAAAAATATAATTAAAAGACATGTTAGATATATTAAGTATGAAGATAGGACAGTCGCATACTTACCGCTCATCTGAAGACATCTCCGAAAGATGCGTTGTGTAGAATCTACGTTGAATCTGTAAACGAATAGAAGAAATTAATAAATAAAATAATGAAATTAAAAGTAAATTAAACAACTAAAGGAAAACTAAAAGGTAAAAAAGTAACAAATGAAATATGATCGTATTCCAAAGTTACTACTGATCACATGATGGTGCTACTTTTCACCTAGACATTTAAACATAGAGATACTAACTATAATAATAATAATAATAATAATAATAATAATAATAATAATAATAATAAGAAGAAGAAGAAGAAGAAGAAGAAGAACGATGGATTTTTTATAGGTTCTGGCCTGGAAATGTTTCTTCCATGTTTCTCGACCTTTAGCTTCCTCTTTTAACTGCCAATATTTTCAAATGATGTTCTTCTTCTTAATTCTTGCTTTACTTTCGTCTTTCCTTCTATGGCGATATGAAAAAGACAATTTCTTCGCAAGATGTGTCCAATTGAATTGGCCTTCCTACGAAGGATGTTGGTTAAAAGCCTCCTCTTCTCTGCTATCCGTTTTAAAACATCTTTGTTTGTTATTCTTTCTCTGTATATTTTATCTTCTCCATTTTCCTTCAACACCACATTTCGAAACTCTAAATATTTCTCCTCTAACTTCTGTTATGTCCAAGTCTCCGAACCATACAGTCCAATACTTCATACATAGCACTGTGCTAGTTAAGAGTGACATTTTCTTGTTGAATGACTCTCTTGAATGCAATTCTTGATCTTATCTCTTTGTGCATTGTCTCTTGTCAAAATATTTGCCACATATTTAAAATGATTTTCAAGTACAATACTCTGATCCGTAAGAACGTGTTTCCACGGGATATTCTCATAACTTTTGATATTTCGATGTTTTGATTTTCATTTCACAGTTTTCCAGTGTCAACTATCTTGTCCATCTTTTCCTGTAGTTTTTCTTCGATTCTAGCTATAATAATTGTGTCATTCATATACCTGATCTTGTTAATGATCTGCCTCCAATTATGAAATTTCTCACTCCCATTAATGACTCCTTCTTTAACTATAACTAAAATTGATAAATAAATTAAAACTATCTTATACGTCAACAAATGAAATCCGAGTTAGGTTGAATGCAAACCATCTGCAATCAAACATCAGTAACGAATACCGGATGATAAATTATATAATTGTTGTTAAGCGTCAGAAATAACTTCTTCTTCTTCTTCTTCTTCTATGGCACTACAGCTCTTTGACGAGCCTTCGCCTCTGTCAGAATCTGCCTCCACTTCTTTCGGTCTGCCGCACTCGCCTTCCAGTTCTGTATTCCCATTTCCTTCATATCCTCTAGGACCGTGTCCCACCATCTCCTCCTTGGTCTGCCCATCGTTCTCTTTCCTTCGATGTTAGCGAAGAAGATTTTCTTCACTACTCTTTCTTCCCCCATTCTGACAATATGTCCCACCCATTGCAAACGGCTACGTTTGATGTGCGTTACTATGTCTACGTCGTCGTACTTATTGTAGAGTTCATTATTATATCTCATTCGGTATGCATTTTGGTCTACCTTCACACCTCCATATATTTTCCTTAAAATCTTCCTTTCAAAGTGCCCTAGTAGTTGCATTTCCTCTTTCCGTATAGTCCAGCATTCTGATCCATATGTTACTACGGGCCTGATTAATGTTCTGTATATCCTGTTTTTTGTAGTTTTAGAGATGAGATTTGATTTTAGTAGGGGCAGCAGTGCAAAATATGTTCTGTTTGCAGTGGTGATTTTTCTTTTGACTTCCTCACATTGGTCATTATTTGATGTGATTGTTGTTCCTAGGTAGATAAATTCATTCACTATTTCGAAGTTGTGTGATTCTATGTTTATGTGTGTCCCGATTCTTTTCAGATGTCCTGTGTTCTTAGATACGACTAGAAGTTTGGTTTTCCTTCATTTATTTCAAGTCCTACTTGTTTCGCTTCTTTCTCCAGGCCTGTAAACGCTACTTTTACTGCTTTCAGACTTCTTCCAATGATGTTAATATCGTCTGCATACCCTAGAATTTGATGGCTATTGGTCGTTAGGGTCCCTGTTCTTTTTATGCCTGATCGTCGTACTGTTGCTTCTAGTACCAGGTTAAATAGTATGGGGGCTAGTCCATCTCCCTGTCTGACACCTTTCTGCACTGGGAACGCTTCTGACATATCGCTTCCTATTTTCACTTGGGCTTTCGGTTCCTTTGTACTGATTTTGCATAACTGAACTAGCTTTCCGGGTATCCCTAATTCCTGGAGTGCATTCCACATTTGCTTCCTATTTATCTTGTCGTATGCTGTTCTGAAGTCTATGAATAAGTGATACGTGGTTATGTTTTTTTCCCAGAATTTTTCAAGTGTCTGTCGAATTGTGAATATTTGGTCCGTGGTTGATCGTCCTTTTCTAAAGCCACCCTGATATTCTCCTACCAGTGCTTCGTAGTATGCTTCCAGTCTATTGCGTATGATGGTTGTAAATATTTTATATGCTGTTGTGAGTAATGTGATTGCTCTGTAGTTATCACAGGATAGTTGGTCTTCTTTTTTATGTATGGGGTTTATTATCCCTGTTTTCCATTCTTCAGGTATGTCTCTCGGGTCATTCCAAATTTTGCAGATCAGTTTGTGTAGAGCAATCACTATTTCCTCTCCTCCTTTCTTAAGTAGCTCTGCCGCTATTGTGTCAGTTCCCTGTGCTTTGTTGTTTTTAGATTTTTTTATTGCTTCTTTAACCTCTTGAAGTGTTGGCGTCTCTGTTTGCATCTCTCTAGTTTCTTTGTTTTCGAAATTTGTCTGAGCTGTTTCATTTGGTTCATCCGGTTCGTCGTGAAAAGTTCTTTCGTAGTATCTAGACCACCGGTTCAGTATCTCCTCCTTGGAGTTTAGTATGCTGTTGCCTTCATCCCTGATTGCAGTGCAGTATGGCTTAAACCCTCTTTTTAGTTGCTTAACTTCCTTGTAAAAGAACCTTGTTTCCCCTCTATATCGTACGTTCTCAAGTTCTGCTATTTTGCTCTCTATACTGGATTTTTTCTTTTGTTGGAGTAGTTTTTTGGCTTTTCTCCTGGCTTCATTGTAAATTTCTTGTCTTTCCCTTGTTCTGTGAGTTAGCATGTTGTTCCTAGCTACATTCCGTTCCTTTATTGCTATCTCGCACTCGCTGTCAAACCAGTCGTTTCGTTGAGGTTTGTTCCTTTCTCCGATTGTTTCTTCTGCTGCTCTAACTATATTGTCTTTTATTGATGCCCATATATCGTTGACGTTTTGTTTTCCTGTCCATTGTGTTTCCTCCATATACTGAGTGACTTTGCTCCTATATTCGTTGACTCTTTGTTCATCCCTTAATTTCTCTATGTCCCACTTCTTGACTTGGTGCATGTTGGGCTTCCGTTGTGTGCTTATTTTTGTGTAGATACGGGTTACTACCAAATAGTGATCAGAGTCTATGTTAGCTCCTCTCCTTGTTTTCACGTCTTGTATATTGCAACTATGTCTGCTGTCTACTACAACATGGTCAATCTGATTTTCGGTCTTTCCGTCCGGTGATCTCCATGTTACCTTGTGTATTCTTTTATGTGGGAACCATGTGCTAGATATGGTCATGTTCTTTGAAGCTGCAAAGTCAATTAACCTTATGCCGTTGCCATTTGTTGTTTCATGCGCGCTATATTTCCCTATCACTGGGTAGAAACAGCTTTCTTTACCGATTTTTGCATTCATGTCACCAACAATTACTTTCATATCATATTTCGGACATTCGTCATATGCTTTTTCCAGCTGGCTATAGAACTCGTCCTTGACTCTATCATCCTTTTCTTCGGTTGGTGCGTGGGCTGTGATAATGGTTATGTTGTATGGATTTGCTCTTACTCTGATTTTACATATCCTGTCGCTGACTGGCGTGAAGCTAATTATTTTACTACGTATTTGACCCCTGACTATGAATCCCGTTCCAAATTCTTTCTTTTTGTTGTTTCCACTGAAATAGATGGTTTCCTTTTGTCTTTGGTGAATGCCTTTATTGTCCCATCTCATCTCTTGTATGACACATATGTCTATGTTATATTTCTGAATTTCGTTTGTTAGTTCTTGCAGGGCCCCCGGTCTATGTAGTGTTCTAACATTCCACGTACCGAGTACCAGTTCTTTGTCCTTTTTTCGTTTCCGGTCCGTCTTCCCCTTGATCCGTCCATTCCGAGGCGATTCTTCCGGTCTTCTAACAGTAGTTCTTTTTTTCAGGGGCCAGGTTGTCGGCCTGACGCCCAACCCTCAACCTGGAGGACCAGGCCCGACTTCTTCCGTCCCCTTACTTTCCACAGGGATTTTTTACCACAGAGGTTTTATACCCTGCCTCCGGTAAGGGTTAACAGCACCACCACTTGAAGGCGAAGTCGGACTTGGGTGAGAGAGGTGTGAGGCTTTATTTCAAAAACAGATCTGCCATTCGGTGCACTTCACCACCCGAGTAGGTGCCCAGAAATAACTTATTTACTTATATTGTGGCCAATAGACTTTTGAATTCTAAAGAAGACAAGAGAGTATTGATAGAATTGTAGTTCGTTTCCTTGCCTAATGTTATTACAGTTTATGTCATTGCATCAAATGTTTCGAAGGCAATCGTATGAAGTATGAAGATAGGGCAGTCGAATGTTTCGAAATTCATTCTAGCTAATAGCGTGGCATATAATTATTCAGCTTACGTTTAGGTTCACGGGCGTTTCTGGCGGGAGGGACAGGGGACGCGTCCCCCTGCAATAGTTTGAGTACGAGATAAAATGGATCAATGCTGAAAGTATTTAGATCTCTGTGGAAGAAATAAAAACATAGATAGAACACATGTCTGTTATTAAGCATCAAGTTGGTGTGATTAAAATGTTCTCCTGACGTGTGCCACTTTGAAAGAAAAATTCTTGGTTAGTCAAAGTAATCTCGGCTGCAGGCACACACTTTTATCATTGCTTAACAAACAGCAATTGGATTCCATGACGTAGAAGGGCTATAGAAGGGAAGGGAAGAATGTACAGAAAATTTCTCTGAGAATTAAGAAGGCAAATATACAATAGAAGTAAAGGTAACAAGAGATTTAAAAAAATAGAGAAATTTGAATATTACATATGAGGGTAAATTTCAGATGAATATTGTAGAAGGGTAGCCAGGGAGAACTACTGTGACAATATAGAAAGTAAAAATGGAAATGAGATTTTAATGAGCGAATTGCAGTTTAAGAATATGGAAAGAACACGTTGAGGGGACGGGTGACATCAAGAATAAACTGTATATTTTAGATATTAAAATGGAAAACGAAGTCAATGAGGATGGCTAATTGAATAAGTTCAAAAACATACAACGAGATGAAGAATGAAAAGGTAGATAATTTTTATCTTTTGAGTTTTATTAGTCTAAGAATACACAAGAAGAAGGAAAAAATATTCGAAATTTGCAATCAAATCAAGAGTGTCATCGTAAGACTTCTTTCACAAAGTTTTTGTTAGCTTAAAAAAAAAATGAAATATATGAGGACTATAAAATTACTCTGCTGCAAATGCGTTTAAAATCATTAAGTAGTAATTCATGTGTTTGGTCCAAAGTTATACACAACAGGAAAGTGATTGTACATAGTACCATTCCCGACATGGCACCTATGGGACATCCTGGGCATGTTAAACAGTATGTTCAGGAACGCATTAACAGCATGGGGAGCACGTTGATTTATAGGAGATAAAATGACTAATAAAATTACATTCGGATAAAATGGTTCTTACTGCAGAATCTAAAATTAAAATATGTCAAAGAACATAACGAAAGGCTCTGAATATAACATGAGATGATAATAAGTATGAAAAAGATTAAATCAGTGGTGGTTAGATTATTAAGGCAGTAACAGATGTTTCAGCAAAGAAGTAGAATAGATATCTATTTTCAATACCTAGGTAATACTGTATTATTAAGGAAGATATGAAATATGAACTTTAAATAGAAGCAACTAAAGAAATGGTGAAAGATCTTTAAGAAGATTATGATGAGAAGCATATCATGTGAGTTACTGAATGAAGAGATTTAGAAATTACTCAGATGAAAAATATTCCATAGTATAAGAAGAAGCAGAAGAAACGTGGCATTGCGAGAAGACAAAAAAAAACTTTAGTTCTCGAAATTTGTACTTTGAGATTAACGTAAAGCTTGGAAGAAAGAGTTAATGAGGGGCATTGGAAATAATGGGTGTGGAAAATGAAATTGGAAGTAATTAAAATATATTAAGATATTGTTGGAGAAGAAATTATATTCCGAATGACATGTAACTTAGGAGATATGGTGGAAGGAAACCGAAGAAGATAGAGAAATATTAAATTAATAGATAGTATTGAAAATACAATACGCATGTCAAGGCGAAGAAGTCACCTAGGAATCATATTGTATATAATCTTAAATTTTTGGAAGTCCCCTACCAGTGGTAAAAATAATTATGACGAATTGTGTTGTTAAAGGTAGAAAGAGGGGATCCCGTTAGTAAAGTAGACTGCAGTTTACTCAATTTTGATGTAACTTTACTTGGGATCTACTAGCACACCAGTCATCCCCGTTCCCCCAATTTTAACATGCCTGAGACGCCTATGTTAAGGTTCTAGGATTTCTGCCTCATGCTGTGACCCATGTTCCCTTATTTGAAACACTTGAATGCAAAATGGTGTAAATCCAAAACTGAAATTTTCCAGGAGAGAACTTTGAACTTCAAAATCTCATGTAAATCGCATAAAGAAAATATGATTCACTATCAGCATTATAAAAGAAACTTAATAATTATGTGAAGAGTGTGTTATTCACTATCAGCATTAGAAACGAAACTTAATAATTATGTGAAGAGAGTGTTATTCACTATCAGCATTAGAAACGAAACTTAATTATTATGTGAAGAGAGTGTTATTCACTATTAGCATTAGAAAAGAAAGCTCGTAATTATATTTTTGGTTGCAAACATAAAATAAATATGAATGCTTCAAGAGATATTAAATTTCAAAGTTCTCCACTAAAAAATTTCATTTTGGACCACTTGTTATTTAAGCAGTTCATACGTTTCAGCTCGGACCTTGTTTGTTTATTCCCTCGCAATCGCGCGCGGGAAATAGCGATTCTGTTTCTGGGCCAATCAGCTCTGTTCTTCGCGAGGAGCACACTGTTTAGTCGGAATGACTGCACCATCTTTAATTTCAACATAATTTAACATATTTACATTTCAACATATCAACATTTAACATTTCAACATATAACACCACCTTTAATTTCGTTATAACTCATCAACATTTTATACGTACTATACATTGTGGAGAACTTCTCACACATAAGAAAATAGAGGCAGTATTGTACACAAGGGTGTTGCAAATTCATAATGAAGACAAGCATAATTTATACCATTTACCTCACATTGCTAGTCGTTAAGTCTAGAAGGCTCAGGTGGGTAGGTAATGTAACCAGAATGGAAAAAAGTGGAAACGCTTTCAAGGTTTTGACTAGAAACTTAATCGAAAAACGGCCATTAGGAAGGCCAAGTCATAGATGGGAAGACAATATTGAAAAGGATCTCCTAGGAATAGAATTACAAAGTAGTTTATTTATTTATTTAGAAAACAACACAACAGGCTTAATGCCTAATTATAGTGTCGTATAATACATACATATACATATATACTTTTACCCGTACAATTAATCAATGCACTTCGAGTGTCAGGTACTCGGTAATAATCCTGTTTCTAAATACATATTCTGACATACTGAATATATCTAATACATCAGTTTTATGACTTAATTCATTGTAGGAGTCACACATTCTCCACAGCGGAGATTTATTGAGAATATTTGTTCGTGCCCTTTCACAGAAAAATATACCAGTATTCCCTGGTCTTGTTCTGCCTGTTGGAACGCTCAGATATATTTTCGTGAGTAGTTCTGGACAGTCAATTTTATTATTTAATACTTTATATAAAAATAGTAAATCAAACATCTTTCGTCGATTCGTCAACGTTAGGAAATTCAAACTCCTTACTAAGTCCACGTAGGGAATCTGTTTGGGATAGAAAGCTGTTTTCTTGTACGTAAGCATTTTTAGAAATTTAAATTGTATGTTTTCTATCGCTTGTAAGTATTTATTTATATTCGGTGTCCAAATAACGCACGCATATTCTAATCGGGACCTTACGTACAAATTATAAAGTTTAATGAATGTTGACTCGTTTCTAAACTCTTTACCCATTCTATAGATAAAACCGAGGTTTCTGAATGCAGCGTTAGAGATTGCATCAATGTGATGAGAGAAGGTCAATTTTGAATCAAAAATTACTCCTAAATCTTTAACTGAATTTGGTTTACACAGAGATATGCCATTAATTATATACAGATGATTGATGGGATTTTCTTTCCTTGAGAACGATAAAGACTTGCATTTAGAGATATTCAATGAAAGTTTATTTTTGGCACACCATTGCCCAACACCCTGCAAATCCTGCTCGAGTTGTGTGCAGTCATCTATTGTGCTTATTTTAGAATATAATTTGAGATCATCGGCAAACAACAGAAAGTGAGAGTTTTTAACATAGGTTGAGATATCATTAATTACAAGAAGAAATAATAGCGGACCTAAATGGGATCCTTGAGGAACACCTGATAATGTGGTAAATTTCATGGTAATATATCCCTTGTAAGAGACAGCTTGCTCTCGATCGCACAAGTAGGAAACGAAGTACTCTATTGATCGTTTAGAAAAATTGAAAGATACCAATTTCTGTAGTAGCACGTCATGGTCAACTCTGTCGAAAGCCTTACTGAAATCCGTATAAATGACGTCCACTTGACCGCCTTTGTCTAACTCTCTTGCTATGTAATCCGTTATTATTGCTATTTGGTCTAGGAATTAATTCGTGCGGGTGGACAAGAGATGGCGCAACGAACGGAGCGTCCCACAGTTCCGTGTATCCACACATGTGTTGCAAACCCCTGTCATCGCGTATCGTTCGTAGTATAGGGCAGTGGATTAAAGCGTCAACAACACCAGTTTGTAGTTAAGTGAACATGGCGCAATTTGTGCCTGATAAAGTGTTTTTGCGGGGTGTCCTGCTGCATTACTTTAACATGCAGAACAGTGCGACTGAAAGTCATCGTATTTTGGTGGAAGTGTATGGTGATCATGCTCTAGCTGAGCGAACGTGTCAGAAGTGGTTTGCACGGTTTAGAAGTGGTGATTTCGGCTTGGCAGACCAAGAGCGAGCTGGACAGCCAAAAAAATTTCAAGACGAAGAATTGACAGCATTGCTCGAGCAGGATTCGTGTCAAACGCAGGAACAACTTGCAGCAGCATTAGGCGTTGATCAAACAACAGTCTCCAAACGCTTGAAAGCCATGGGAATGATTCAAAAGATGTCACATTGGGTTCCACATGAATTGAAAGACAGAGACGTTGAAAGACGAAAAACCATTTGCGATTTGCTGCTTCAACGACAGAGCAGAAAGGGGTTTCTGCATCGAATTATTACGGGTGATGAGAAGTGGATCCATTACGAGAACCCTAAACGAAAAAAGGCCTGGGTGAAACCAGGTGAACCAGGTCCATCACAACCAAAACGAGATATTCACTGTGCAAAGGTTATGCTATGCATATGGTGGGATATGAAAGGTGTGGTGTACTATGATCTGCTGCAACCGGGTGAAACTATGAATGGAGAACGTTATCGACGACAATTAATGCGTTTGAAGCAAGCTCTGGCCAGAACACGACCAGAATGGGAGAACAGACATGATAAACTTATTGTTCAACATGATAACGCTCGCCCCATGTCGCAAAACCGGTCAAAACCTGTTTAGAAAATGTCGGATGGGAAGTTTTACCCCACCCGCCGTATTCACCAGACGTTGCTCCTTCGGACTACTACTTGTTCGATTGCATGAACAACGATTTGATTGGACAGCGGTTTACTTCTTCAGAAGATATCGAAACATGGGTCTCTGACTGGATCGCTTCCAAGGATGAGGACTTCTTTCGCCACGGAATCCGTACATTGCCTGACAGATGGGCGAAAGTGGTGGCTAGCGATGGACAATATTTTTCTTAAGGTATTTATGTATTTTGTGTTTGTACTACAGCTTCAATGTGTGCGTACCAACCGCACGAATTAATTCCTAGACCAAATAGATTGGTTGTTGTGGATTTATTCCTTAAAAATCCGTGTTGATGTTCAGATATGACAGGCTTAACATGGTTTAAAATTCTGTTGTATAATATGGTTTCAAGAACTTTTGCAAAGGGAGATTGGATGGCTACGGGTCTGAAGTTTCTCTATCTCATTCCTGTTTCCAGATTTAGGAATAGAGCAAATGAGACCTTCTCTCCATTTATTCGGAAATATATTGGTTTTAATGGACATATTAAAGATAATGTGGAGTGGATGCTTGAATATATCTAAACAGCCCTTCTACAGTGTCTCGTAGTGGATCTAGTTTGGCTAAGGATAGTTTTGTGGATGCAAAGCATTGAAACTTTGGGTTCCATATGCTATAGAATTAGTTAAACAATATGAAATAATTTGGCTCTAAACTTTAAATAATCAAATGAATATATATCTTTGCTCCCAAGAAAAAAAAATTGTATGAATATGTTGATACCCAACACTATGCAAAAGGGACAGGATATTGAGGATATTGTATAATATTTGCCACTCAAATTTAGTTTTGCAACGACTGTGTAACGAAGAACTTTTAGAAAATAATAAAAACTAACACTTTTAGTTTCTTCCTGGCCTTGAGAAAAACTGTAAAAAATAATCTATCCTCAAATTTTTCGGTTTTTCCCGACCCTTTATAGCAGTATAGCTTTGCCAAACGAAGGGTTCTTTTTTCCAGGTGGGGGGCGATCGGGGCAATCACCCCCCCCAAAAGAGGAAACTTTCTTATTGGAGCTCTTAAAAGTAGCTCTAAGTAGCAGTATTACAACCCACCGCCCCCTCCAGAGTCCGTCCTGGATCCGCCCCTGCTTTCTTCATGAGTTTCTAATAATGAGAAAGTCAGAAAACGTTAGACCTATTCCGCCTTATGGTATGGAGCTAATCACGCGTCAGAACGACTCTGCATAAGGCCCATTATCTTTATTACCATAGCTTTGAAAATCTGAATTCGGTTCAAAGGGGTCTATGGAGGTAAGCACCAGAGAAGAAAAGGAGTTGGAACTTTTGAAAAAAAAAATTATGCTTACTTCTTGCGGCACGGTATCGTTGAGGATGATCTCCAGTCATCACTATTGTCAAAGGATTGATCATTCTCATGTTTTATCAGTACGACACAACATTTCCGCATTACGGTAACTGTGTTCGTGACTATTTGGAAGAGCAGTTTCCAAACGCTTGTGGTCCGCAAGGTTCTGTGGAGTGGTCACCCTGTTTGTCTTATCTCACTCCGCTTGATTGCTACCTAAGTGGCAGGAACGTAGGCAGGGTATGAATGCTGGGAGGCTGGATCCCCCTAAAATATCCCGACTTTAATTTAATCTAATTTTACAAATTTGAATATACCTAATTTATCCCCATATTGAATTTACATACCCCCCGAAATAAATTCCTGTGTACGTGGTTAGTGTGTGAAGATGTTCAGACCCCGCATATGCTGTTAAAAATAAGGATTGTCAAGATATGTTTGAAGATAGAGGCAGTCATCGTCATATGTGCTCCAATATTTTCTCTCGTCCTTCTATTACAAACCTACAGAATTAATTTTACTCTTGTACAATCAGAAATAATATTAAATATAGGTTGGAGCTATCATTTCTGGGTTAAGTGCCGTATCGCCGGACCAATTTTAGGAAATTTACCGGGTCAATTGGAGAATTTATGTAAGTTTGTGAGGAGGAATGAGTGAAAATGAGATAAGTGAAATAGTAAAAGTTAAGAAAGTTGTTTTGGTTGGTTGTTTTTGATGTTCTAAGCGGCACAGTATGTGGAGGCGGAAGGACTATTTCGCGAAGAGGTACATTTCTTATGATATAGTAGCACGAAAGGCATGGCGTTGGGAAGAAGGAAAAGCATTTCGAGAGCTATTTAGCGGATTATTTATTTAAGCTAAAGAAACCCGAGGAAACGATTTTCTCCCTGAAATTGGGAAAGTTTAGAAGCCTCAGGATTAAAGGTAAGTGACTTCTAACTGAAGGGGAATTTATTTCTGCATAGTGTACAGAAGCTGTATTGTATGTTAACAGTGAAGCGTTGCAAGTATGAAACCATGACAAGTGCTATTGAAATTTTTATGACCGTCAAAACCACATGTTGTCACTACCCTCGGTTACGCGTATACCCACCGTCGCTGACGCGTCTGCTTCCTTCGGACGTACCCCCTCGCTCTGCTCGGGCCCCCTGCTGCACTCCTGCTCTGACTCGGTTAGGTAGCATTCGTGCTTTTAGTGGCCACCTAGCACAGGTTGGTTTGTTTTTGGACTGTAGTTTATATGCCCATAACGTAAAGTAACGTCATCAAACGTAACTTACTGTAATCTAGCAACATACAACCGAATGCAGTGCATTTTGGTGCTTTTTTTTTTCATTTTTCAAAGTGGTCCGGCGATACGGCACTAATGCCATCATTTCTTATACGTACCTCCAACCTATAGTTAATATTGTTTCTGACTGTACGTCATTCAACTTTTATTGTAGTAATGTTTTTTCACTTTTAGACTATGTATTATAAGATTTCTCAGCGAGATGATTTCAAGAACCCAAATAAGAGTGTGCAAATTAATAAATAAAGTTTTTTTTTTTTTTTTTTTAATTTAGAACAGTAAATTTGACATTCGATGAATCTACTCTTGGAATACTGAAGCCATTTCAAAAGAAAAAAAAAAAACATTTCTCTCCTTGGCTTAACATTTTTGCTATGATACCTGTGACAGACAGATGGACAAACGCAACAGCTCTATAATACACCCCATACCTATCCATAGCATAAAGACACTGGTCTATTAGGAAATGTAAAAACCTAGCATTCTAAGTTTTTAAAAAAAATCATTGTGTGCTTCTATCCCGAACCGGAATTTAATTAAATATATGTGTATCTAAACCAGTGGAGCGTTATATCAGGTTTTGCTTGAGAGAGACTTCATCGATATAACCAGAGTTCCACTTTTCTCCTTGGTATATTAGGTACTCAAGACGTGACAACTATCCCTTTTGCCTCTTAAATGACATCCTGGGATTAAAATGGTCGTACAGCACCTAATGATTTTGTTTTTGTTTGTTTGTTTACTGTCGTGACTTATTCGTACAAAGTAAGAAATGTTCAATTGTCAAAGGACAGTTTATTCTATACTAGCTAAAATGCTCTTTCTTCCCACGGAAAGAATATATTTATGAAGAGCATTTGAAACCCTTCTCTCCTAGGATATGTATTTCAATGAAAACGTATTTCAATGATGACAAAAAGGAATTGTAAGATAATATATTTTCAGCTTACTTTTTTAAAACCCTATATCCATTTAGAATACACCTTTTGATCAAAATGATGTGACAAAAATCCAGCGTGAGATAAGATACCAACTATTATATTCCAAAATTCATTTCGAATAGGTCAGTCGTTTCCGCGTGATGTCATCACAAACAACAACAGTTGATGTCCATTTCAATGTGGAGAAGAAAATATAGAAAATAATTTCACTTACCCCTCCCCCTTCACGGGAAATTTTAGAACACTATGCAACACGCTTATGTTTACTGAGGACTTTTATACATCGAGTTTAATCTTCCTAACTTGAGGATTTCATGACATAATCCATTTTCCGCATAAATTTTGACCCCCACATATTCCCCTTATGATACTGACCCTAATCAAACTCGCACAGGCGCGCACCCAGAAATGTTTGCCAGGAAGGGTCCAATACGTCTATGTACTCGTAATATTGAACCTCCTTATTCTCCACCCGAGAAGATGATAAGTAATTGTTAATTACTGCCACCCATATTTTTAGAAAAGATGATAGAACTAGATTATTTTTATACTAACAAGTAAGAAAACAGAGTATAGATAAGGTGTATAAAATAAAATCTTTACCCTACATCAATCATTTCTCTGTTAAACAAAGATAGTTTTGTTAAGAAAGTCTACAAATGTTAGTTGAGTTACGAAATTTTGGAGAGTGTCCGGACCTAGTAGATTCCCAAGGGTGCACTCCAGCAACAACATAGCTTGGGTTAGGTGCCAAATTATGTTCAAAAATCAATTTCAGACTTTTCAGTAATTTCGCATTGATGCGATCACAAATATTAGAGAACGCACTCTTTCAATATAACATTTTATAAGACATACAGGGTGTTGCAAAAATTTGGTATAATATTTTGGGAATAGCTCATATCAAATTTAAAAAAAAAAAAAAAAAAAAAAAAGTTCACATGGACCTTGGTCGGAAGTGCATAATTTCTTAGTTATAGCGTGCCGAAAACGTAAAATAATAATAATAATAATAATAATAATAATAATAATAATAATAATAATAATAATAATAATAATAACTTTAAAGATTCATAGTTTCACTACTATAGGACCGATCGCAATCGGGTCAAGACATCACTGAGAAACGGGATACGGACAAAATCTCGCGGCCGAAACATCGCCGCCCAAAATCTCGCCGGCCAAAACCTCGCGGGACAAAATCTTGCCGGGCCAAAACCTCGCGTGGCCAAAACCTCGCCGCCCAAAACCTCGCGTGGCCAAAACCTCGCCGCCCAAAACCTCGCGGGACAAAATCTCGCCGGGCCAAAACCTCGCGTGGCCAAAACCTCGCCGCCCAAAACCTCGCGAGACAAAATCTCGCCGGGCCAAAACCTCGCCACCCAAAATCTCGCCGGGCCAAAACCTCGCCGCGAATGAAAGTTTTCTTTAAAATTTACCCAATGTGTTTCTTAATATGCAATTCCACATTACAAATAATAATAATAATAATAATAATAATAATAATAATAATAATAAGAAGAAGAAGAAGAAGAAGAAGAAGAAGAAGAAGGTACAAAACATCGTGTGCGTGGGCTTTCTCGGGTTATTCCCGTTTCCTCCCACTTTTTTTATTCGATCATTTCCTTCATCCTGGTCATCTACGTCTCCTTTAACCTATAGGACATAATCAAGGGACGTCGTAAAAACTCATATATTATTTCATATTTTCATAAATATTATTAGATTTTTGTTAAAATTTTAAGTTTTTGGATGTTCCAAACTTCACGAAACTAACCTCGTTAGTTGCCATTACTTTCCTTATGCAGACTTTCTTTCCCTCTAACCAGTTTAAAAACATCCTGTCGCCCTACCTTCACATTGAAATCCTCTAATACAGAAATAGAATTTTCATATGGTATCGCGGGACTTGGTCAAATACCCGTGATACTTCTTCTGAAACAGCGTCTTTTATACCGTCATCCTTATCATCTGTTGGAACATTTACATTTTGGTCAGGCGAGATTTTGGGTATGGCGATATTTTGGGGCGCGAGGTTTTGGCCCGGCGAGATTTTGTCCCGCGAGGTTTTGGGTGGCGAGGTTTTGGCCAGGCGAGGTTTCGGCCTGGCGAGATTTTGGGCCGCGAGGTTTTGGGAGGCGAGGTTGTCGCCGCGAGGTTCTGGCCGCGAGGTTTTGTACCCAAACCCTGAGAAACTAGTATGTGAACTATCCAAATATCCATGTTTCAGAACCTTCGGTACTTGCAATCATTTTTAGAGAGGCTGTTGGTGTGCAAATCTGGAGCATTCTTAAACATGGTTATTTGGATAGTTCACATACCAGTTCCTCAGTGATGTCTTGACCTGACTATGATAGGTCCCACAGTAGTGGAGCTATGATCTTTTAAAGTTGATTTGTTTCATGTTTGCGGCACCCTATAACTCCGAAACTATCCACATTTGAGCATAGGTCCATATGAATTTTTTTTCTTATTTTGAAGTCACACATTTTGGGGCTAAACTGCCGCAGATAGCGCCCCGGATAAAACTAACATGAATATGTTTTCGACTTCGTATTACAAATTACCTGTTGTTACTTTCATATATTTTACCTACAATTACCTCTGTTTCGTTTCTGTCCATTACTATTCACTATTATATTTTGCTTTTCTCTACAACAGTATAGTATTACTGTGCAAAATTAGTACCTTGGACCTGTTACGTATTGCAAAGTACACACTACTCCTTAATAACTAAAACAATGCTACCGATTAAATATCATGTCTTTCAAAGGCAAAGGGTGAGATTAAATTTACATTGAAGTTGCATCACTCGAGCGTGACGTAATGTCATGTGGTATTTAGTCCACTTTCCACACACAACTTTATCGATAAAAAAGTGATTTACTTACGTTAGAAAATATAGCTGAGGAAGCGTCAGCGAGCGAAGGTGGTTTGAAGCCCTACAGGGCTCATTTTGTTTCACCTTGACCACCATGATAATGCAGCACCATACATATCCTAAGTTAGTTAACACGCAGTGGGTTTGAAACACTGTTAGATTATGCTCTACTGCCACCACACCTCATATCGCATCAATCCGCGAACACATACAGTCCACAATTTAACTTACGTTTTCTCCCTTATTAATCACCAATGTAATAATCTTTCTAACATTTGTTAATCTCATTACCACCTTTAGACTGATTCTGTTCATTTCTTAGTAAATTTTGTATTTCGGAGCCGTCATCTGCAGCAGTTAACCCCATTTTTATAACATCCTGTATAAGTCTTATAAAATGTCTCCTACCCCGTAAAACGGGAATTTTCATGAACCGAGACACTTGTCTGTTTATTTGTAATGAGGGCGTTTATATACCGAGTTTCACCTTGGTAATTTGACAGGCTCATGAGATATTAAATTTTTCCTCATAAGTTGTGGACCCCAACCCCCCGCTCGCCCCTTTAGAATATGTATTTTGATCAAATTAACACGATAAAAATCCAGTTCGAGGTAGGCGATGACTATATTCTAAATATGATTTCAAACGGTTCAGTGATTAGAGAACTCATAAGAACAGTTTCATTTTTAGATAATAGACTTGCAATTTCTTTTGCTCCATTAGCCATAAAAATGAACAATCTTTGCCACGATTACTGATTTTTTTTTGTTTGTTTTTAAAGATCTCTTCAAATACTTGGAAAAATAAATCACCATGACAAGCAGTGTTCAATTTTAGACGAGCTTATGAAGTAAAACGAATCACAAATATCTGAACAAATCTCCTTTCTACAAGTCGAGATGTCACTATATTTCGATGCCTCAATAGAAATAAAGATTTTAAACATTACTTATTTCTGGAGGAGAAACATTTAAAAACTAATAGTTCTTTTTATTTTACTGTAACGATACTTGGTGTTCAACAAAACCAGGAAACGTACTGAACATACCGATATTTTAGCCACAAATGCCGCAATTTCACACCGCCAGCTAGTTAATTTAAATCCTTGGAGGTTTTGTTGTTAGAAATTCATTTACGTTTTAGTCCATTAACAATTAAACTATTAGTTTCAAATGAAGAGAATCATAATACTGTAAAAATGATCACGTCTAGAAGCTTCAATTTCATGCGGTAGGTGTCAACCGCTAGAGCAGAGCGCAAAATTTCCGGTCGCCAGATCGCCATTGGTGACAGGGAAATTTAGAGCTGGCGATCAGTGTTTAGTAGAAATGGTTCCTGTCTAACTCGCAGAGCTGCGCAGTTTCTGTTTCGCACGAAAATAATTGCCATTGAGTGAGAGAAAACACGGAATATGAAATCGTTACAACGAACATGGAAAGTGAAATCTTCACAATGTTGTAATTTACCCTTCCTTACTGGATGATTTGCTCAACTGATACTTCAGTGCAGAGAGAGAGTTACACAAACATGAAGTCTCAAAGTAAGATATTTTTTAACATGTAAAAGAATTGCCCAATTCAAAATTGATTATCCGGAATCTAATTGTCTGATTTTAAAATTTTATGCCCTGATGTAATCTATTTCTTCATCAAATCAGAGGCCGGGGGAAGGGGGATCGGGGCGACCTCTCATAATTTGTACGTGAGAGATACTGGCGACTATCATTTTTGGATCGGCGAGAGCGTCTAACTTTGAAATTTTGCGCCCTGCGCTAGAGGATATGCCTCCATCTAACGGCGCGAGGTGTAACTTCCAGCATTCTGAAACTATACACCTTTGTTTCAATAGTAGAACGGGAATACAGATACCCACTGTTAAAGTTACAGTTACGTGTTAAAATGTTAATGGGTTGTCTCCATTACTGCAATCGGTGGAGATAATTGCATTAGCTGTTTCGTACTGAAATCAAAATTCAAGAATTTACTTTCGTTCAAGGATTATCGTATGGACTAATGAATGCTCGGACGTACTAAACATTACAATGTTACAAAACTCACTAGCGTGATGCTAATAATAATAGGAGGAGGATGAGGAGGAAGTTGTCTTAGAACACATGACTATACCTAACTATACTTTCGTCGCTGTTATTACCGGCCTTGCCCAATCCACTTGTTTACCGTCGCTGAGCTGGAAGCACGTAGATTTAAAGCTGCGTTGCAATTTAGCGCACTTTCCTGAAATTCCACAGCTGTACAGCTTTTGTTTATTGGTGCGACGTGGCAACAGCCGAATGCTTTCAAGGACATGAAGTCATCAGCAGCCAATGACAAGCGAGCTGTCTTCTGCTTTAGATAATAGTGCTACTTGATTGGAGGACGGTTGTACTCCGCCACGACTATAGTTAATAGGAGAAACCACCATTATCAACAAACTCAGACCAGCTGCACTAATGGAAACTTTATAAGTAAGTGTTGGCAGTAGTATTAGGACGAAAAGTTATTCACTCTTAATCATGTGTTTTGATGTTGAGACGGAGTTGCTTAGCTTAATCTGTATAACACAAACTGTATAACAATGTAGTAGCACATTATTGGATCATTTTGAAAACTTAGAGATTTGACTGATTTGTACTATCCTTCAGTGGATATAACAGAAGCATTATGAAATCTTTGTATGAGGTGAAACTGTGTCCATTTCTGAGAATTCTAAGTTAGCCTGGAGGAAAAAGAGCAAGTTAATAAAGAGTAAACAGAAACACGCTAGTTGTTCATTGGGTAATATCATTGTTATATTACAATTCTTTACTGTCCATATGTTACTAACATATCAATTGATTTATCCAAGTTTAATTTTCAACAATCAGAAATGAAATGAAATGAAATCTTTTAAGTTTACGTCCCACGGTTATGCCGGTTAGGCTAAAGAAGACGGTGATGATGAGGAATGAATGAAATGGTGGGATGAAGAAAGTGAGAGGTAACAGGAGAACCCCAACGAAACCCACACATACGGTGTTTGTCCACCACAAAGTTCACTTGGCGGAGACTGGGGATGGAACCCGGAACCCCAAGCACGAGAGGTGAACGCTCTACCACTGAGCCACCGCGGCCCCAGTTTTCAACAATCAGTTCAATGATCATATTACACATGTTCCGAAATACCGATAGATATTACGGTACCAAATTCATTTAATGCATATTATTATCTACAAGCACTATGATATAAAAGATTAGAAAGGACTCACTTGTCATCAGCCAGGCCACAGCAACTACAGCTAGAAATGTGAAATTGGACAGCATCCTGATTTTATTACAAAAGTAAGCAATAAGAAAGGAGTTTTTGAAACATATTTTAATGGGGAATAAAGATGGAATTATTATTATTATTATTATTATTATTATTATATTTTTATTTATTTATTTTCACTTATTCATTTTTATTTATTTATTTATTTGACAAAATAGGATATCTTATTATTGTACTTGGAATACAAACTCCAGAGGCGGATCTAGAAGATAAAAACGGGGGGGGGAGCAGCCAGAAACTGTAGTAGGTATATGATGAGTTTACTATAAACTTTCAAAAATATATAAATAATAGTTTAAATTATTTCTGTCATTCAAAAAAAAAAAAAACTGGGGGCTAGGCTCCTCCAGTGGGTTGTCATACTGTTACTTTTAATGGTTCCAAACTTTGGGACGGCTTATATATATATATATATATATATATATATATATATATATATATATATATATATATATATATATATATTATATATATAAAATAAGAAAGTTTCTTCTTCTAGGGGGACAATCGCCCCATGGATCCTCCCCTGTAGCTAAGGTGGGAAATGAAGGAGAGTTGCAGCGTGCCAAACAGTTTACGCGCTCGACAAACACAAAAATGATTGACAGGTAACGGGTAAGAAATAAATTGTGCTCCCGTAGAGTACGTTCTGCCAATTATTAAACTAAGTCTTGGTGGCGCCATCTACATTATTTCTGGTGGGAATGCAAGAGCTGAAACCGTCTTTTATTCATATATATAATACATATTGAAATTTTATTTAACGTTTTGTCCTAGTCGTTTCTACAGAAGAAGTCTTACCTTAGCAGCTAAAAGGATATTGTACGTGCAGCTAGCCTGCATTCTAAAACACTAAAAAATTAAAAAATAAAAATGGGAATGCATTTTGCACGTGCATATTTTTTTTCTCCTCCGCTCTCTTGCATGGAACTAACTTATTAGTCCAGTGAAGGGAACCTTGTAGTTCGCTGTGGGTCACTCACAAGGTCAAACGCCGTAGTTGACCTCTTCCGGTGACCCATTGAATAAGCCAATAACTATTTCTCCCTTTTCAATACGTCAACTCATATTAAAGTTGTTTCCTCTTGCTTTCTTTTGCTGTTTTCATTCCTTTCATCTCTCTCTCTCTCTCTCTCTCTCTCTGGTCTTCTAAAAGGATTTGTGTTGTGCTCTGTTATGTGTGTGTGTGTGTGTGTCGTTTAAAAATCGTGCTTTACTATAGCGTCGTTAAAGGATTACTACCCCTTTTATATTAGAGTCTGAGACTTTTTAACTGCGAGGTTTTTCTGCCCAATTTATCGTGAACAAACATATTGATCAATTAGTTTCAAGTTATTCTGTGTTGGTAATTTACGTATGCTCTCGTTTGTAATGATATCATGGATATTAATGCGTTCTGCTCGTTTTCTCCGACACATACTTCTGTTGATATCAGTCAATGATTTAAAAAAGTAATGTTTTTTTTTCTCCTCCAAGGTAAAAAAAAATTAATAACCTAACAGCATTATAACTTTTCACGTGTGCTGCTCCATTGTGTTGCTTCTGCAGTATCGTAACGGAATGGTAGAATTTTTTTAGGAGCACCAATGTAATTTTCTGCTAGATGCATCTGATATACGAGGGTCGGTTCATAATAAAATGTGGCTTTCTCCATTTTTTACTTTTAGCGTGAATTTTTGAGTGAGCTAGCTTACTAGATATATATGCTAACTCCATAACCAATTGATTAGCTTTTCACGCTACTTTTTTTTTTATCACTGAAGCTGTGAAACAGGACCTATTGTTTAAAGTAAGATTTGGGTTACGGTTTGTATCTTACAGAGGACCTCACTGGGGATCGAACTTGGGAACATGCGCCTAGGAAGCACGTGTGTTAGCTATTGGGTACGAAGGCATACTATACGCGGTTGAAAACAAAGAGTCTTTTTAAAATGTAGCCCTCTTTCGAGACTGGGCTTGGGGGCTTAGGGCCCCGAGCCTCCAGGTGGACATGGGTCTCCACTCATCAAAATCGTAACTGGCTATCTAAAAAGAATCATGAAGATACAATCATCATCATAAAATAAAATATGGCCAAAAATATGAAACTTATTCCTTTAACTTTCCTACTGTACTTGCACAAAAATGTATTAGGTGAAGCCAGCAGGGGCCACTTTTTTTTTTCTAGTTCCGGCTCTCCAGATGGGTTAATCCAGCCCTACCAAGGAACGAGTAGAAACTAGCTTTTACACCTTCCATACTTTGGCATATATGGGAGATTATGTAGTTACCATCAGGTTTCCTCTTCGTATTTCCACGGGTATCCATTTTACAGAATCGGGATAACCACTGAGCAGAATTCGAAACAGGAATTAGTCCCTGGGATTGATTCATGAATTCCCACTTGGTAGGTAGACTCTATAACAACTGCGCCACTGTGACTCTAGATCAAATGTGTATCTGAAGTTCATTTTATAGCGATGTTAAGGTCTAAAAGAGTCATATTCTATAAACTAAAATTAAGTATAACTTACTCTACCAGTATTGGATGCCCAATGGACACGCACGGATATTTCAAATACAAAAATGTCCTCTGAATGAGCTTCATTTGGATATTGACAGGTATCCAAGTAAAATTTTAAATCTCGAAAATCAATCCTATTTTATCCCGTGAATGAAAGCCTTTATTTTTAAGTGCACTCATTGGTAGGGTGACCAGGTCTGAAAAAAAATAAATAAGGAAACACTCAACAAACTGGCATAATTTGACAGTTCACCTATATATTAGTCATTGTTAGACTGTTATTGCTGTCAGTAAGGAAGAAGTTCCTAGCTTTTCAAAATAGCCACATTTTTTTATCTATTTAACATTTTGGATAAATAAAGTGGGTGGATGGCCACATGGAGGGGTGAATGACCTAATTCGGCTCTATGTATTCCACACTTAGCCCAGTAAAAATTTCAGTAGCTTCATCTGGATCTATTGTAAGTTGGAGTGATCAGACGCCCCTTTTCCTCTTTTTCTTTGTTTTCCAGAAAGTCGTTCTATGTACCGAGAAAGTGCAAACAAGACGCAAAATGCTCTCTTTTTAAGTAGCCCTATATACATAAAAATTGTGTAAAATACTTCTATATCTTTTGAACAGATGGCATTCTAGTAAACTCCAATGTTTCGATATTTGATAAACCTTCCGCGGCAGCGTTGTCAATTTAGTGTGTTTTTTTCACCAAATCTAGTGGTTTTTCAATGTTTGTTTAGTGGGGAAATTTTTGGTGTTGTGACTAGTTGGAAAATCTAGTGAATCATGAACTATTTTTGGCGAAAATCTATTGGATTTTTAAGAGTGAACTGGACGTCTGATAAATAAAATAAAGTCCTACTCATCGATACCACCTCTACTGTTTTCAACCAGAGATACCATATTACTAATAATGTTAGATAGACAAACCGATTATCGTAGACAAGCCGATTTCCATAGACAAACTGAGCAACTCCTTGTTAGAATCTCACCTGATGCAAAAAGAAGAGGGAGGGGGGATAGAAAAGAATAAATTTTGACTTTAACGGCCTCCGCGATGATTCTGATCCGTGTAGCATGGAGGCGAGTCCTGCTTTTCCTTTAAAAAAAAAAAAAAAAAAAAACGAAAAAAAAGAAAGGTGTTAACCTGTTCGATGTACGAATTTTGTTTGTAATTAAACTTAGTTCAAAGGTAAAGAAAAAAAGAAAAAAAAGAATGTAAAAAGAAAGAAAGTAGAGGCAGATCTAGAAAGTAAAAGCTGGGAGCAGCAACGAGAACACAGACTATGATAGGTATATCATGAGTTTACTATAAACTTTCAAAAATATATAAATAATGCCTTGAATAATTTTAGGTACCAAAGGAACTGGAGAACCTAGGCCCCCCAGTCCAGGGCTAGATCCGCCTCTGTAAGAAAGAAAAAAAGAAAACTCAAAGGAAAATCAAGATTAGCTGATCTCTCGCGTTATGATGTCCAGGGATTGTGGCAGCTGTAAAATAAGCACTTTAATGAATTCGTAAGTTGAATGACGCTGTACAGATAATCCAAATGTAATAATCAGAATGAATAATCATAGCCTATATATCAAAGGAGACGCAGGCACGTCATTTCGGGTGGGCAAAGGAAATCTCTTCCCCTCTGAGTTTGGGATATTTATATAAATTTTAATCAATAATATAGTAGTATTACTAACTAACTAACTCTATGGCCTGTGGAACCCGGAGATTCAATGCCGCATTCAGAAAAGCTCTCCACTGACTTCTATCCTTAGCCAATTGGATCCAGTTTCTACTTTGTATTCTTAATCTGCGAGATCCATCTTAATATTGTCCTCCATCTGCGCCTACACTGAGTAAAAAAAAAATTGTAGGTGGCGTACTTAAAAAGATAGGTTACAGGCGTAATTCCTGTAGTTTTTCGACTTAACGTATAGCAAACATATAACTGAAAACGCATGTTTTATAATACTTTCTGTATAAGTGTTCCATCTATACGTACTTTCCGTATGAAACAATGTAGGCGGTCAGGATCTGACATACAAATGGACGGATATAACATATAGCTGACGAAGGTAACAAAAGTATATGTATGTGATATACGGAAAACTGTTAGATGTCAGACATCCTGCAACGGCATGATGTAACATCTAAGGGCAGTACCTATGTAGCATACGGATAACGTATGCTCCGTACTGATTTCTATAGTAAGCAAGAGGATACTGCATATTTGTATATACAATATACCGCTGTCCGGAGAACGATTTTTCTCTGTGTAGCTATTCCTAAAGGTCGTTTTCCGATTGGTCTTCCAGTTAAGACTATGAAAGCGTTCCCACTTTCTTCCATCCTAGCTACATGACTTGCCCACCTGAGCCTCCTAAATTTGGTGACCCTAACAATGTTTGGTAAACCGTATAAATTATGCAGTTCCTCGTTATGAAGTTTCCCCATTTCCGTTTTTCTTGGGTCCGAATATTCGCCTCAGAATCTTGTCTTCAAATTCTTTTGAGTCTACGTTTTTCCCCCAGAAGTAAGCGACCATGTTTCGCAACCATAGAGACCAAAAGGCATGATTATCGCTTTATACATTTTAAGCTTCAAATTCTCGACATTATTTGCGAAGATTGATATTAGTGCTGTTAAAATTATTCTAATAAATACTGTGCTGTTATTCGAATATTCGCACAATTATACGAATACTTACTCGTTATCCAAACAATTGTTCGAATAATTTACTCCTTATCCGAATAAACAATTTCCAAATAATGAATATTGTTCGAATATTCTAATAAACAACGAATATTCAAAGAATATATTGTTCGAAACATTTCAAATTTTAACACCAATAATTAATATGGTTTGTGTCAATAAGGTTAGGATATCGTTGCCTTTATCAATCTTCATAAAATCTTCACTGATCAGGCCCACACCCATATTTTGTTGGGAGGGGTCCTAACTTTTAGGGGTATCCAATATTACAACCCACTACATGTATGTAATATTAAAGGTATTATCCTGGACCCAAAAGGACGATAAATAATTATAAAATACTTCCACCTATATTTTCAGAAAAAAATATACAATTGAAGATTGTTTTTATAAGAGAAAGAGTACAAATGAAGTGTAAGATAAATTTGCATGCTACATCAATCATTTCTCTGTTCAACAAGTATAGTTTTATGTATGTTTACATAAAGTATACAAATGTATGTTAAGAAAGTTTTTAGAGGGCCGGATCCAGTGGACACCCCCCGTGGATGCTCCCCTGTCACTGATATTAGTTATATCAAGTTCACGCATACCGAATTGATATTGTCTATATACTTGGAGAAAATTTAAACCAAATAAGTTATTTTAATAAGTTCTTGCTGAATATTTTACGGGTAGCAAATAACATTTTAAAAACAGGTTATGAGATAAGGTTCGGTCATCTAGTGAACAGTGGGGGATCTAGATTGAAAAAAACTAAAGGGGGGGGCAGCAGCCAGAATCGAG